>NC_090937.1:1098757930-1099061081 GCF_040938575.1 Ambystoma mexicanum
CAGTATCTTCCCATCACTCCACATAAGGTGGGGGATGTATGGGGGTGGAGGGGTTTGCTGGTCTGACCTAATAAAATCTAAAAGGATTTTTGGATTCTTTTTACCCTTGGGAACTGTGGTTCTCGCAAGCGTAGCCAGAAAAAGTTAAATGGGGAGTCCCAAGGTCAACCCAGCAACAATAGGAAGTATGTGCCAAAAGTTGTGAAAGTGGATAAAATTAAACTATGGAGAGTCTAACAAATGACACCCATAAAAAGAGTAAAAGATTCTGTGTGTGTAGAAAAAGGTTCTCACTGAGGTACAAGGACAAATAATCCAGCGGTAAAACAAAAAGCTCTGGGGTTGACAGGTCAGGAAGATTTATCATTGCTATGACAATCTTATCTTACAGGTCATGGGTAACCCCTCCAGCGCCCTGTTGTAAGGTGGTGTGTGCTGGGTTGATAGGCAGAATTGCAGGCAGTACCCTTTGGGGCCACCACACACAATTAGGACTACAGGTGTTAGCCAAACCAACCTTTGGTGCAAGTCTGTAACACACAGTTTTGTGGTAGCACTGCTGAGCAGCCAGGCTTATCTCAAGAGTGAATGTGAGCAGTACAAGAGGTTACACAGAGGTCTTACAATCCAAGTGGTTCAAGTAGACACTTCTACTCAAGGTTTCTTGGTAAAAACACTTAGTAATTTATTACGCAATCATTTAGGAAACATTTAGGAAACATTTCACTAGAAGGGGGCAACTTATTATATACCAATACACGTTGAGCGGACCGGAGTGTGTGGTGCAGACTGGGGTGCATGGAGGGATAGTAGTGCATGGAACGGACTGGAACGCATAGAAGTGCGTGACATATATAGTATGGTTTGGAATGCAGAGAACGTTTGAAAGAGCATATAACCCATCATTCACAGCACCACGCTTACCCTCTCCTTTACACCACCACTCAATTAGAACACAGGGATACTATGACACCATTCGGTATAACTGTTCTCATACCAACATACGCTGCATACACGCCATCATTCTAAGTAAACACTGCTGGTTTTACACCCCCCAGCTAGGCGTTCTCCTCAGGCCTAACGCAACCAGTCGGTCTGGATAAATCCTGCCAGAACGAACACATACTCCTGATCGCTCAACCACCACACCTACCGCTAAGAAGCAGCTATTACACGAATACCGCACCAGCTGCACACATACCCAGTGCTCACACGCACCTTTGACTCTCTACTCTCTACTGATCTGAACTTCGGTTCCCAAGGGCGTTCAACCTACCAGCGCCTTCAGACCATACCAATGGTATATAAAGCGCTATATAAATGCAAAATAACATAATAACATAACATAACATATGGAAGAAAGGGAACTATGGACTTGGGAGTACAGTAGTCACTACAGTAAGTAACTTTCTAACTCCTACATCCAATCCCCTTTCCTACATACTGTATGGTTTTCTCAAACACAACAAACTTAAGGAAGGTGATGCATAAAGTAGTTTTAAGCAAACAAAATTTGGAGTACTGCATGGCCAAACACTGCATCTTTGCGTGAACTGACATCCAGACAGTAATAACGGTGGTGTTGTCCAAGTGGCTGCTTTGTTGATGACATCCTATGCTACATGATGCTGAAAGGCGACTGCAGGTGCTTTTGTGCTTACCAAATGTGCTTGAATACCTTCAGGCCGTGTTTTGCCCTGGACATTGTAGGCTTCTGCTATACACAACACTATCCATCTCACAATCAATGCCTTGAAAGCTATTTTGCCTGTCAAAGTCCCACTGAATGTTACAAAGAGAGCCTAAGAGCTTCTGAAGGACTTGAACGTGCTTAAATAAAACTTTAAAGCTTGTCTGATGTCTAAATAGTGCAAGACTGTCAGCTTGCGACTGTGGGTTAGGAAAGAATTTGGGCAATGCAATATTTGCTTTATGTGAAATTCAGATATCACATTAGGTACAAAGGTTGGGTGTGTACGTAAAATCACTTTGTCCTTGTGAAATATTTTGTACGGCTCAGATGCTGCTAGCGCTTGAATTTCACTACTCTTCTTGCTGATGTTTATGCCACTAACAGAACTGTCTTACTTCAGTGTCACACATGTAGTGTCTTTTGAGGCCATATGCTCAAATGGCTCATGAGCTAGTGATGCTAAGACAATTTCGAGATCTCAGGAGGGGCAAGGCCTTCTGACTGGGGGAAATCATCTTAACCATTCCAGGTGTTCGTTGTGGTGCGCTAAAGGAAAGGTGATCTGAATTTCTATACCCCCTATGGGATCTAGATACATCCTGCAAGTGTACCTGTACTCCTAACCAAGCTAAATAAGCGGAAAAAAGATAAAATATTAAACAGCGTACAATTTCAGGTGTCACCACCACACTTGCTCTTGTATTGGGACCTAAATGAGTTATTGCTAGCTCTCTGAATTATGTCCATGTTGTCTTCAAACATCTTCAGATGGGCCGTTCGTTTTACAAGCACTAAGCTGCTAGGACCATCATTTGTGGGTTCGGGTGAAGCACTGATCACCCTTGTTGAGTGTTAGGGAAAATGTTGATTTTAGTGCTTAATTCCTACAACCTTAGAGACCCCCAGCTCTTTTGCTGGACTTTTAATTTTAACCTTGGAGTGAGTGAGCCCTTTTTATCACTCGTGTGTTTTGACCCGATTTGGATTACATGTTGGCTTTGTTTATGGAGTCTGACAAACTTCTTAGGCATCTCTTTGTATGGCGACACACCGCACCTTCGGAGCAGTGTCACAGAGAAATCCTTTAGATTTCTCATAAGGTTTAAATACTTTTTCTTGTGTAAACTACTGTTCCCAAGAATAGTAAAGTGAAATTGCCTTTACTTACCTTTTCTCTTTGCAGGTCCAGCACACACCATCTTATGTGGAGTGCTGGGGGGTTACTTAATGGCCACTTATCCTACCTACGCATGTAACTTTTTTAGGTTGCCCTCACTACTTTAAATGTCTGGTGGCAGTAGTTTAATTTTCCTACCATTGAGCTTTTCTACCGCAGGCGGAATCCTCAGCTGCAGTATAGCACACATGGGTGATCATTTTGTCAAAATGGTCCCAGTCATTTTTTTCCGCCATTTTCTGTTTGTGAGGTTTTTCTTTGGATTTACTCCGCACGCCAAGCTATGTTTGAGCCCTTTGTTAATTTTGCCTTTAGCAGGCTTCAGTACTGAAACCCGCCAGTCACACGAGTGTGAGGAACCTTTCAAAGAACCTGTCCTCACAGGATGGTGGGGTGGCAGGCGATATTGACGGGATCGCAGGAAGCTGTTGGGGCCGGTGCGTATTCTGTCTAGTTGGTTGCAGCGGGAACCTGCCCTGCGCTGCTGATGGATAAGCTGTAGGCCATGTACACCTGGTTGACCCCAGACCACCCTTGTAACTCATACACCCACCTGCGCATTGCTCGGGGAGGTATCGAAGAGCCGCCATCTTGTTTGGCACGTCGGCCATCTTGTCAAGCTGCATCCCGTGTGCCTAAGTCGTGGTGCTAGGCTCACTGGGCCAAGCCTCCTCCAGGACTCGACAGTGGAGCAGGATATCTGCCCTGAACCTCAGGCCGAGGCCTGGTAGGCGGGTCGCCCTCAGCGAGGTTGCCGGTAGTGATGCGAGTAGGTGCCCCCTCTGCCATGCTGCCAGTACAAGGGCGTAGCCCTTTGGGTGTACCCCCAGTAAAAGAACCTCAGCACTGTCTTCGGGTGGATCTACTGACCTCTCGGTCTGGCGGCCGCTAGCTGACTGCGCCTCAGTACTAGTGCTGGTATGAGAACCTGAGGTTCCTCCCGCTCGTGCATTTCCTTGGGAAGGTATCACCCTTGCGGGGTGCGTTGGAAAAGAGCAGCCCTACCCTGGGCCTTGATCGATGCTTGACAAAGTTCTTCAGGTCCTCTGGAGGCAACCTCTCCAAGAGTTCACTCCACTTAGCCCTGTCTATTCTTCAGGGCACACAAAGTACAACCTTCCCATCCGTGGTCGGGGCCAAGGCAGCGGAGGCAAAGAGCGTGGGAATCGGACATAAGGAAGAGTCCCTCGCAGGCTGGACACCTGCTGAAGCCCGCTGAGGTCAACAAGCACTGGGGCGTGGCGCCAGAGGACTGCGTACCTGATTGATAAAAGATGACAAAAAGACAGAAGAATGTGCGGGGAAGAGCATATGGTATTACATGGCAGCGCGCCTCCAATTTTAAAGGTGAAGTATTTTCTGGTGAAAAAGGTTCCGTCTCCCGTCCCAAGGAAGGGACGCCCATGCAGTATGGAGGAAAGGGGACGGGACGTAAGACTAAGTAGTGATTCATTGAGACAGGAGTCAAAGGATTTGATGGTTAATGGACTGAGGTAGGCGGTGCAGGGAGACTAGCAGGGCTTCAGCTAGCTCAGGGAGTACCTTGACTGTTCCAGCATTTGTTATCCTGTGTGGGAGTAGAGTGAGCCATGGGTGGAGGGGTTAGGGGCTGGGGCGTGAACAGTGAAAGGTATGGCACAGTGGTCTGTCCAGATGAAAGGTTTGGGACTAGATACAGAAATGAGATCCTCAGTGCTGAAGATTGCATCGAGGGTGTGACCTCCAGAGTGTGTTGGACCAGTGGATTGTCAGGAGAGGTTGAGAACCTCAAAACTGTCGACCAAGTGTTGGATCATGGAGTTGTTTGGCACATCAAACCAGATGTTGAAGTCTCCCAGAGGTGAGGGTAGGGTGGTTTACCTGGATGGGAGCTAGTGAGTCACAGAAATTGTTGGCAAAAAATGTCATATCCGGGGGTCTGTATACGAGTAAGAAGCTGTGAGTTAGGGTTGCCAGAGAGTTTCACTAGAAGAGATTCAGAGTTAGCATTGCATGGCTAACTTTCGATGAGTGAGATGGAGAAATGTGGTTTATAGAGCATCGCAAGGTGTTAATAAATCTGCAATTCTGTCCTCCACTAGGAAAACTCAGGCCTTTACACCATGTCCCTCTGTACCAGCCGGTGAGAGAGCTTGTCAAAATGGCTGCTTCAGACCACGTGGGCTGAAATGCCATTTTGTCACTGCCTGAAGTGATCTGCATCACAGGTTTTAGTGATCCATTGTCTCTACAGGGATTGTAGGGGCTTTTGGATCTGTTTTAGCCCTCTAACAGGGAACCTCGGCTAGAGACGGCACTAGCAGACCTGGAGCACTTGTTAACCCTTTTGGTTTCTGCAGAGAAATTAGCCATCAGTCATTGTAACTCAGCAGGGGCGGTGCTTGAAGATTTAGGGCCTTTGCCCTCTTTCTTTGACCCCTCAGCAGGACTGGTATGACCACAAGATTGTTTGTGGTAAAGATTAGGGTCACGCTTGGTAGCCAGAGCTCCAAAATGGAGCTCCACGAACCCACTGGTCTTTGAAAAAGCCCCCCGATTGGGGATCCTCAGGGTTTTACCCCAGAACCTTTAGTCATTTGACAGGAAACCTCAAGACTAGGCTCAGTATGTTTAGTCCCAGACTGAGAAACCTCGGAAATTACTGCGGTTGAAGCAGCCCCAGAAGCATTGGGTTTAGTCTTAGCCCCCCCCCCAGATGGGGCACCTCGGATTAAAAAAAAAACGTTTTTTGTGGTCCCATTTGATCTTCTGTGATGGTCTGTCATGCCTCCAAATGAGACGATATAGGTCCTCCCACCGGAGACTCTTGTGGCTGATGGAAAACAATTTGGATGATTTATCAGGCTCAAGACCACCTGTTGCCAAAGAGGAGGCTGATTACCAAGAGAAAAACCACCCACTTTGCCTTTGCTGCTCGCGCCGAGGTGAACCAGAGGAGCCCTCTGCCTGGCATGCTTGATGCTCCTGGGTCCCACTGAAACCAGAGTCGGAACTCGTCTGGGTCCCGACCTCTGCGTATAGGTTGCTTTAGCTGGTGGTTTTGGCAAGGACCGACAAAGATTTAGCCGTTTGCGTACTTGCCTTTGTTTTATTGAGTTCCTCATCGGTGGGAGAGTTGAACAGCTTTTTACCTTCAAAGGGACGATCAAGTACTTTGTTGTGAATCTCCTTGGCGGGAGAGGTCTACTCCAACCATAAGGCCCGGGTAGATATGTCTAAATGATGGGTCGCGGCCTCCAGCAGGTCCTGAGCCAGAACGCTGGCATCGGATATGCCCCCATTAAAATCTTCAAGCCTGTCCTAAGGGATACATTCCTGAAATTCAGAAAAAGTTCCTTCCACAGCATGCAAGGATGACTTCGGTATTCGCCTGGCGCAGTTGAAGACCAGAACTGGAAAATACTTTATTCCCCAATGGCGTCAAGGAGTTTGTACTCTTTAGACAGGACCTGAGAGGCAACCGTAGAGGGTGGGGAGTAAGGCTTAAACTTGAGCGTAGCTGCTGCCACCACCGTTGATGAGGGGAGTGGACATGCAGTCAAGGGTAGGTCTTCTGACAAGTGTAGCTTATAGCGAGAGTCAATGTTCCCATGTACCTGCTTCCCGGACTTAGGTTTTTCCCCAGACCTTGCGGGCTTCAGCAAGCACATCGTTTTGAACGAAAAAGCATGTGCGCTCCTGTGTTTTAAGAGTTAAGGCTCCTGAAAGTACAACACCTTGTGGAGCCGGAGGCTCAGGTATCAAAATATCCAGCAATGCCATATCTACAACCCAGTCATGAACGACTCTGACAGAGTGGGGCGGGTCATCACTATCCTGGCCTGCTTGCTCTTAGTCAGCTGTGGCGGAAACAGAAAACTGATCTGCAGCACGTGGTACCTCAGACCGTGCAGCATACTTAATTGCGCAATGGGCATCTTAAGCACAGGTGAAAGTGGAGGCAATGATGGCAGTGTAGGAGGGGGCCCCACCGGAAGAGGAAGGGGCAGCACTACCGAAAACTGCTGAGGGGTTGTATGAGCAGGCTGCGGGTCCAGAAGCTTAGGATACATTTCTTTGAATAAATCTTTAAAGTATGCCATCGTCGGGGCAGAGTGCATAAGGTCCTGGAATTTGCCAAAGAACGTGTCCTCAGAGGAAGGTCGAGGCATATGAGTGGATAGAGGCCGCTCTGGAGGGCATACCCCCAGGATTGTAAAGAGGCTGGTTGCCAGGATGGCCCTCCACCAACTGGATCCACATAGACAAAGGAAGCGAGACTATGGCAGCAGAAACAGAGCACGCCAATCCAAAGGCAGCGGAAAGGATTCCTATTGCCCACGCTCTCTGAAAATGCTGCTCAGCCCCAAATATAGGTCCCTCTGCACCAGTGGTTTAGAACGTTGGTGTGAAAGATCTTGTCAAAATGGCCACCTCAGACCACGTGGGTTGAACCGCCATTTTGTCACTGCCTGAGGTGAACTGCGTCACAGGTGTCGGTGAGGCCATTGTCATCACAGGGGATTTAGGGGCTTTTAAATCAATTTTAACCTTGTGACAGGGAACCTTGGCAATCAGTACTTGAAGACTTGGGGCCTTTGCCCTCCATTACCCATTCAGTAGGATCGGTTCGTCCACAAGACTGTTTGTGGGTAGGCTTAGGGTCACCTCTGTAGTCAGAGCCCTCGTAGAGGGCCCCTCGATCCTGCCGGTTTAAAATATAGCCCCTAATTGGGGATCCTCTTGGATAACCCCCGGTGCCCTTTAGTCACTGCACAGGAAACCTTGAGACTAGTCACAATAAGTTTAGTTCCAGACTTGGAATACTCAGGAATAACCCCGGTCAAAACCACCCCAGAAATGCTGGGCTTAACCTTAACCCCCAGATGGGGAATCTTGGATGACTATCCGGTCTTGACCAACCATTGACAGGGGGCCTTGGAGCAAACTCTGGAATCCAGGTTATATCCTTTAGGGACACCTCCGGAGAACCCTGGTACCAGAGCCACTTGGGCCACTCCCGGAACCAGAAGACCACAGGTAGGAGTCCCCTGGTCAGGGTGCCATAAAAAGTAAGGAATTTACTGGACGCTTCCCTTATTTCCATCGATGAACTGCTGTAAATATGGAGGAGGAATCCATTGGAACACCGCTCACCTGACGAGATGGCGCTGCAGTGCCTGGACGGAGAGGGAGTCACAGTAGAAGCAAGAGTGCCACTGATGTTCTGGGCCCAAGCACTCCATACAGAATGGGGATCCGGTCTCGCGAAACTACATTTGCACGAACAGGACACGAATCCCTGATGCTTTCGACAGAGTAAAGACGACCGAGGAACCGGAGCAGGAAGATGAATGACAGGGGAATAAACAAGAAGAACAAGTTACTTTCTTACCTGGTAACGTTCTTTCGATGGGATGGTCCGACGACGTATTCCATATCTATGACATGTAATCACCACAGCTGTGCTGCTTCGGAAACTTTTTCGGCGTCTGCGTCCTGCGTCGATGACGTCGATGCGCCGTCGTCGAGGACCTCCTCCGACGTCCGACGTCATCCGATGTGATAAGTAGGACGCACGACGCCCATAGCCTCAGTTGTAGTTTTTTCCCCCAGAACGTGCGACATAAGTCAACTGCCAGTCAGACACAAAGCCTTGCGGAACGTAAGCTGCAATCGCAAAAGAAATTCTGCAGCGGGGAAGGCAGGGCGGGAGCGATATGGAATACGTCGTCGGACCATCCCATCGAAAGAACGTTACCAGGTAAGAAAGTAACTTGTTCTTCGAGGGGATTGGGTCCTCCGACGTATTCCATATCTATGACAGACTCCCAAAGCAGTACCAAAGCAAGGAGGAGGGAAAGAATTTAGAATCAAAATGTAGAATAGCCAATCAAATAGCAGAGCAAAGGACCGCCTTGCCAAAGGCCAGATCCTGTGCTCGGATGGAATCAAGGGAATAGTGACGTACAAATGTATGTACTGAAGCCCAGGTGGCTGCATCACAGATGTTGCGAATAGGAACACCCCTCTGCAGGGCAGTAGACACAGCCATACCCCTGGTAGAATGGGCCCGCAAGCCAGCCGGTGGGTCCTTACCCGCCAAACGGTAGCACTCCGAGATGGCCAAAATAATCCAGCGAGACAAAGTCTGTTTCGTCACAGCTTGCCCCAAACGCTTTGCAGCGTAACCAATAAAGAGTTGATCATCCACTCTGACCCGGGACATGCGTGAAACATAAAAGCTCAAAGCTCTCCTAGGATCAAGCCTATGAGCCTCTCCTCTTCCTTACCAGGATGCGGAGGAGGATAGAATGCCGGAAGAACAACCTTCTGGGCCAAATGAAATTCCGTCACTACCTTCGGAAGAAAAGAAGGACGAACTCTAAGGACAACCCTGTCCTTGTGAAATACAGTGAAGGGAGGCTTAACTGAAAGTGCCTGTAACTCACTCACTCTGCGAGCGGAAGTAACCGCAACTAAAAACACAGTTTTCAGAGTTAACAGCCTCAAAGGGCAAGAATGCAAAGGCTCAAACGGAGCACCCATAAGAAACTTAAGAACCAGGTTTAAATCCCAACCGGGCACCAGGAAAGGTGACGGAGGGAACACATTAGTGAGCCCTTTCAGGAACTGTGAAATCAAAGGGATTTTAAAGTAAGAACACTCTTCAGACGAGCGCTTAAAGATGGACAGCGCCGCCAGGTAACCCTTAACGGTACCCACTTGCATGCCCCTGTGGGCCAAAGAAAGTAAAAAGGACAGAGCCACGGGGATGTCACATGCAAAAGGATCCACATTCTGAACCCTGCACCAGTCGCAGAACTTACGCCAACGGCAACGGTACAGAGACTTTGTTGCCGGTCTTCGGGCCGAAAGCAACACCTCCATCACGTCCTCAGGGAGGTCCCAATCCTTATACCTCAACCTTTCAGAAGCCAAGCGTGAAGGTTGAGGGATCTGACCTCTGGATGGAGAACCTGACCCCCCTCCCGTGAGAGCAGATCGTCTCGGTAGGGAAGACGACATGGAGGGCAGATGGATAAGTCGAGAAGGTCCGGGTACCACGTCCTCCGAGCCCACGCCGGGGCAATGAGGATCATCCGGGAACCGAACTTCCGTAACCTCCGCAACACTTGCGGGATGACGGGGACTGGAGGAAACGCGTACAGCAGCGGGAAAGACCACTCCACCACGAACGCGTCTCCTAAGGCTCCTTCTGGAGGAAATTCCCGCGAGCAAAACCTTTCGCACTTCCGGTTGACACTGGAGGCGAAGAGATCCACTTGAGGGTCCCCCAAAGGGCGAAGATCTCCAGGAGAATCTCCTGAGCCAACTCCCACTCGTGAGAGATCGCGCTCTGCCTGCTCAGAGCGTCCGCCGTCACGTTTTCGGCTCCGGCCAGATGAACTGCCGAGATCGAAACTTCCTGCTGGATGGCCCAGAACTCGAGCTGCATCGCCTCTGCACAGAGGAAGTGACCCTGCCCCCCCCCTTTTTGTTGAGGTAGTGCATGGCCACTGTGTTGTCCGTCAGGATCAGGACATTCTTCCCTCGCACAGACGGCAGAAAAGCCTTCAGGGCTAGCCTGACGGCCCTCAGCTCCAACAGATTGATATGGAGTCTGGACTCCGACGGAGACCAACGACCGCTGACTGTCAGCCCGTTGGCATGAGCTCCCCATCCCGTGAGGGATGCATCCGTCACGATCGTCACCTCCGGCCAGGGAAGCCAAAATGGAGCCCCCTTCAACAAGTTGCCTTCGACGGCCCACCACAGAAGGTCCCGGGCGACCGAGGACGGCACCTGAATCGAGTCCGACATCCTGCCGGAGGACTGCGACCATTGCGTCTTGAGTGCCCACTGCAAAGATCTCATCCGCAGGCGAGCCTCTGGCACCAGAAGAATGCAGGATGCCATGAGGCCGAGCAACCTCAAGACCTCGAACGCTGGGAGTGTCTGGGCATGCTGAAACTTGTGCACCATCTGCTGAATGTGAAGAGCCCTCACCTGGGGAGGAAAACACTGCCCCAGGGAAGTGTCGAGCACTGCTCCGATGTACTGGAGCCGCTGTGTTGGCGTCAAATGGGACTTCTTTAAATTGAGGGAGAAGCCCAGCCTGTGAAGGGAGCGACAGGTGACCGACAGATGCTCCAGGACTTGCTCGGGAGAGCTCCCCCTGATCAACCAATCGTCCAGGTAGGGGTAGACGTGAATCCCCCCTTGCCTGTGATGCGCTGCCACCACCACCATGAGCTTGGTGAAAACCCTCGGGTGGAGGTCAATCCGAACGGCAGGACCCGAAACTGAAAGTGCGAGTCGCCAACCGCGAACCTCAGGTACTTCTTGTGCTTGGGATGGATCGGCACATGGAAGTAAGCATCCTTGAGGTCGAGTGACACCAACCAGTCCTGAAGCTGAAGGGCCTGGAGGACTTGAGAGAGAGTAACCATCTTGAACTTGTCCTTCCTGAGGAGTTTGTCCATGATGGGTCTCAATCCCCCGTCTTTCTTCGGAACCAAAAAATAAGGGGAATACCCTCCCTTGTTCCTCTCCGCTACAGGCACCAGTTCTATGGCGCCTTTCTCCAGCAGGGCTTGAATTTCCTGCGCAAGGAGCGGATCCGGACTCTGCAAAGAGAGGTTCCCCGGTGGATTGTCGCGAGGCCTGTGCCGAAAAGGAAGACAGTAGCCGTGGGTTATGATCTCCAGAACCCACACATCTGAAGAAATGGCTTGCCACTCTACAAGATGCTGCGCCAGCCTTCCCCCAACCGGCGAACCATGGGACATGGCCTCACGACTGAGTGGGAGCGGCTGCGGCGTTACCTGAGGGCAAAGAGGCAACTGCCCGAGCGGCCTTGGCACCAAGGGTACCCTGTCGTCCACCTTTGGTACCTCTGCGTTGGCCTCTTTGACTGCCAGCTCCTCTCGCTTTACTGAAGGAGTAATAGCGAAAGGAACCACCCCTCCACTGCTGTCCCCTAGGACGAAAAGGCGGAGGTTGGCGAACTGCAGCGCCCAACGACTTCGCTGCAGCTTTTGAGGTCTGCAACCTCTCAAGGCTCTCGTCAGCCTTGCTGCCAAAAAGGTGTTCACCATCAAAGGGCATGTTGAGGAGCCGGGACTGCGCATCAGGCGCAAACCCCGACTTCCGCAACCACGCAAACCTGCGTATTACGGTGCTCGCCGCCATGGACCTACTGACGCATTCAGCTAAGTCCAAACCCGACTGAACGGACTCACACATGGCATCCTTACCATCCTGGATCATAGCAAGGAAACCATCCCGCTCATCCCCTTTGGGAACATGTTCAGCCGCTAACGCAACATAGTTCCACAGAGTGTGCGTGAAACGTGACAAGGCACAAATGGAGTTGGCCGCCTGAAGCGCCATACCACCAGAAGAAAACACTTTCTTCGCCCAGCCATCAAAACGTTTGTCGTCCCTATCAGGAGGGATGGTAGGGTACGACGCCTGCTTCGCCGGGGCCGTGGCCGCCTGCACCACCAAACTCTCCGGAGTGGGGTGCCTGGTCAAGTAGCAGGAGTCGCCACTGGCTGGACGGTATTTTCGCGACAAGGATCTGCCCACCGCCGGGAGACTCTCCGGAGCAGTCCAAGCCGCCGCCACCCTTCTCTGTAAAGCCATATGGAACGGCAGAACCGGGTCAGTTGGGGGACCAACATCAAGGATGTCTGTCAGATCATCCTGCACAAACTCCCCTGGGGGAGCAGACCATCCCAAGTACTCAGAAACCCTAGCCATAAGGCGCCGGTACGAGGAATCAGCATGAGAGCCAGGCTCATGCCTACAAAACTCCACCTCCGGAGAGGTGTCCAGTCCACTGGCATCATGCAGTGACTGTCTCAACTCGTCAAACGGACTATGGCCCGAGACAATGTCATCCGGAACCGGACTAGGAACCAGGCCATCAGAATCCTCATCCGCCTCTGAAATATAGTCCAGGTGGCGAAAAGAAGGCACTCGAGAGTGCTTGCTCTTAACCAGAGCCTTCCTAGGGGGTCCACCCGTGCCCTGGGGTACCTCCGACACGAAAGGCGTCGATGGCGTCGAGCGAATCGGCGCCAGCGTCGAGAGAACCGGCATCGGCGCCGAGAGGATCGGCGTCGAGGAAATCGGCGTCGACGTCGGATGCAGCGCCTCCAGAATCGGTGGCGTCGACACAGCCCTCGAGGCCGGAGCCCCGAGCGTGTCCCTCGACGACCTGAGCGTCGACGGCACCGACGACTTCCTCGGAGCCAGAGCCTCGAGAAAGCCCGTCAACGCCCTCGACGCCACAGACGTCGATGCCTTCTTTGAAGACCTCACAGGTGCACACCGTCTCGAACGCGTCGAGGACCGGGACCTGGAACGGGTACGTCGAGAACGAGTCCCCTTGTCCGAACGGGACCTCTCCCGTGACTCGTGCCGACCACTCTTGCGAGCGGTGTCTCTCGACCTCACACGACCGACCCCACTCGGGGGCGCGGACGGCTGAGTACCCTGCGACTCAAGAATCGCCAACATCTTCTTCCCGGAGGAAGCCCATTCCTCCGGCGTCGCACGGCTGGAGGGGTAAGCGACGTGCCGGGCAGAGCCCTCCGAAGAGGACCTGGAAGACGACCGGTGTCGGCGCTTCCGAGAATGCCTCGAAGAGGCTGAGGAGTGGCGAGACCGACTCCTAGAAGGAGACCCACGAGACTTCCGACGATGACACGGAGAGTCACCCCTCGAATCATCCGTCGAAAGCCCCGCAGACTTCGACTTCTGGGGCTTGGACACCCGACCTACCGACAACTTCTTCTTACGTTCGCGTAAGGCTTTGGACGTGAGCGACTGGCAGTCGATACAGTCATCCGTGTTGTGGGCCTCCCCGAGGCACCAGAGGCAGGCGTCGTGCGAGTCCGTCACCGACATCTTGGACCCACACTCCCCGCACTTCTTGAAACCCGGACGCGGGGTCGAAGACGAAGTAGACATCTTCAGAAGGATTTTCACAAACAAACAGGTTCGAAGAACCGAGAAGAACAGAACTCCAAAGAGTCGAGGCGTTGAAACCGAGAAACACGAAGCAACACGTTCGCGGAAAAAACGGAACTGAGGCTATGGGCGTCGTGCGTCCTACTTAACACATCGGATGACGTCGGACGTCGGAGGAGGTCCTCGACGACGGCGCATCGACGTCATCGACGCAGGACGCAGACGCCGAAAAAGTTTCCGAAGCAGCACAGCTGTGGTGATTACATGTCATAGATATGGAATACGTCGGAGGACCCAATCCCCTCGAAATTTCCCTACGATGCAAGTGCATCCAACCATGAAAAGAAAAGGCCAGAAGGGTGATGCACGGGGCGGAACTATGGGAGGCGGAGCTACGGTCACATGCAGTGGAACCACGTTTAAAAAAAAAGGACAGTTATTTTGAATGCTTCAAAAGTGCTCCGGTCCCGTCACGATGGACAGAATGTCCCAAAAATAAGGAGGAAAAGTGACAGGTCGAAGGAGTATGATCCCCAACTAAAAGAGTCCAGCCCTAAGTTGTCTGGGGTCTTTTGCCCAATAGTTCAGGTAAATTGCCACAGATTCTTTGAGGCAGGACAAAATATGCAGGTACGGTCTCTGGGGTCCAGTGAAGAGTTAATTGTCAAAACAAGTTAAACTAGCTAACAAGTAGCCACAAATTTCATAAGTCTTTCGTGAGCAAGCAAAGGCAAAGCCAATATTGTAAGAATAAATTTTATTATAGGCCCATAGACTTATAATGGGAGTTTAGGGGCAGGCAAGAATCACCAACTTAAACCCCATACTCTAATTCTTCCGCAGACTAGGCAGGAAAAAGGAAGAGGCTCCAAGGTTGCTTTTCCCCACCGATAGTGACAGTCCTCGATTCACTGGGGTTGTAGGTACTAGCTTAACTTCGGTTGACTTTCACTGTTGCAAGGATTCTCAAATGAAGAACGCAGCAAAACTCAATGCATGACCCTCTCAGGACTCGACTCGGGCCAGTTAAGCGATTTCAGATGGTGGTCACCACAGCACAGCGACGCAAAGGGTTTCAATTGCAGCGGTCAGACTTTCCCTCCTATCTCGGGTCCCCTTGATGCTAAACTTTCGCAGAGGTGAGACTTCTAGGGCCAGCTGAGGATCCCTAAAGTTCCTGCACAGTAGCCCAAACTCAGAGATGGGCAGCCACAGGACTGGAGCACTTCCAAAGGCTCTTCTTTGCAGGGTACCGAGCAGACATCAGGAATGGATGTTCCCTCCACTCCCAGGGTCGCAGATCCTTCGCAGGGCTGTTAAAGATCTTCTGCACGAGAGGGCTCCTCCAGGACAGCAGTAAAAGTTGGTAGCCAGGCCTCCTTCCGACGGGTTTACATTTTCTTCGCAGGTCTCACAGTTGGCTAGAAGTCTTGGCTCCTTCAGGTTTCTCCAGGATCTCTGAAGAGATGGTGCAGGGGTATCATTCTTATCCTAAAAGCAAGGTTAGTACAGCTGCCCTCAGTAGCCAATGACGGATATTAGCCCCCACACACAAAAACCTTTCGGGACACTCATGCCTATGACTCACACTGAAACCAGTTTTGGGATTGGGACCAGACAGTCCCAGCCCACATGTCAGCAAACAAACAATGCCCACCAGTAGCCCGCACTGAAAGTCCTTATAAGAATTATCCAGGCCTCTCACTGGAGCTGTTGGGAAGGTGTCAGATGCGACTTCTTGAAATTGAGGGAGAAGCCCAGCTTGTGGCAGGAGCGGCAGGTGGGACCAAGGTGATCCAATACTTGCTCGGGAGAGCGCGCACAGATCAGCCAGTCGTCCAGGTAGGGGTAGACGCGAGTCCCCCCTCGCCTGAGATACTCAGCAACCACCACCATTAGCTTGGTGAAAACCCTCGGAGCGGGGTTCAATCCGAATGGCAGGACCCGAAACTGAAAGTGCGAGTCGCCAGCCGCAAACCTCAGGTACTCTGTGTTTGGGATGAATCGGCACATGAAAGCAAGCATCCTGTAGGTCCAGAGACACCAACCAATCCTGAAGTTGAAGGGCCTGGAGGACTTCAGAAAGAGTGACCATTTTGAACTTGTCCTTCCTGAGAAGTTTGTTCAACCAACGCAAGTCCAGGATGGGCCTCAAAACCCGTCCGTCTTTGAGATAAAAAAATAAGGGGAATACCATCCCTTGTTCCTCGCCGCTACAAGGCACCGGTTTTATAGCACCTTTCTCTAGCAGGGTCAATATTTCCTGCACAAGGAGCGGATCTGGAAGCTTCAAAGAGAAATTACCTGGTGGATTGTCACGAGGCCGCTGTAGGAAGGGAAGGCAGTAGCTGTGGGCTATTGTATCCCGAACCCACACATCCGAAAATAATGGCTTGCCGCTCTTCGAGATGCTGAGACAGTCTGCCCCCAACTGGTGAACCATGGGACATGGCCTCATGACTGTTTTGGAGCAGCTGCGGCAGCGCCTGAAGGCAAAGAGGCAGCTGCCTGAGCGGCTTTGGCACCTCGATTTCCCCGACCATGAGTACTTTTCTGCTGACCCCTTTGACTGGCGGCTCCCCTCGTTCTATCAAAGGAGTAGTAATGAAAAAACGACCCTTCTACTGCTGTCCCCTAGGACGAAAGGGCAGAGGTTGATGCACAGCTGCACTTAAAGATTTTGCTGGAGCTTTTGAGGTCTGCAACCTCTCAAGACTCTCGTCAGCCTTGCTGCCAAACAAATGCGCGCCATCAAAGGGCATGTTCAAAAGACAGGCTTGCACATCCGGGGCCAAACCAGACTTCCGCAACCACACAAATCTGCGTATAACGGTGCTCGCAACCATGGACAGGGCCACACTGTCTGCCGTGTCCAAACCCGATTTAAGGGATTCACACATGGCATCCTTGCCATCTTGCATGAGAGCAAGGAACCCCTCCCTTTCTTCCCCCTCGGGAATATGCTCAGCCGCAGGAGAAACAATTCCACAGGGTGTGTTAAAATCTTGCCAAGGCACAAGTATTGTTGGCTGATTTCAACGTCATACCCCCTGCAGAAAACACCTTGCTTGCCCAACCGTCGAACCGCTTGTCGTCCCTATCCGGAGGGATGGTAGGTTAAGACGCCTGCCGTGAGGTGGCAGTAGCCGCCTGAACCACCAAACTCTCGTGAGTGGGGTGAGAAGATAAGTAGCTGGGTCGCTACTGGAAGGGCGGTATTTTTTGGTCAACGATTTGTTAACAGCCGGAAGCGATTCCGGTGAATGCCAAGCAGCCGCCACCCTTTTTTGTAAAGTGAGATGAAAAGGAAACACTGTCAGAGGGCGGACCTTCATCTAAAATGTCAGTTAGATCATCTTGCACAAAAGCTTCCAGAGGACTGGACCGCATGATCCCCAGGCTTGCCAAATTTCACTTCCAGAGAAGCGTCCAAACCACTGGCATCATGAAGAGTTTGCCTCAACTCTTCCAAATGACTGTCTCCAGAAAAGACAGAAGCCTCATCAGGCTCAGTAGGGTCCATGTCAAAGTCTGACCTTTCCTCCACCCCATAAATGTCATCCAAAGGGAGGTAAAAACCTTCCTTGGAGGATCCACAACATCAAGGATCTCAGATGCTACATTTCGGCCAAAAAGCCCCAAAGGCTTCGAGAGCGTTGATGGCTTTGGCGTCGACAAGGGCACCAATGGTGCCGAGGGCTGATACGAAGGCACTGCTTCGACGTCCGTATCAGAGGGACACAGCGCTGACTGAGTCAATGCAGATTTCGAGCCCTTCGCAGGATTCTGCGGTCTCGCTGGGGACGAGGACCGAGACCTGTAAGCACGTCTCTTGCAACCATCCTGAGCCTTTTCCGGACGGGACATCGAAGGTTCCCGATGAGGATCGCGCCGAGGACCTGAGACCGAAGGCATGCGAGCTACGGCTCGAGAGCGTTCCTTGCCAGCTTTGCGAAAAGCGCAGACGGAACTGTGCCTTGCGACTAAAAAAATCGCCAACATCTACTCCCTAAAGGCAGCCCTCCTCTTGGACAAGCCACTTTCCTCAAGGCACCATCCTCCGAGGACGGGGAAGACAGATGACGGCGCCTCCTTGAATGCCGAGACGAGGAATGGCGGGAAGCACTCCGGGACCGAGAGCCCCGAGATTCCTTCCGATGCCGAGAGTCGCCCCTCAAATCATCGGTGGACATACCATTGGACTTGAAAGTACGTTTGGACTTACTGGATTTAGAACCCCTACCTACCTGAAGCATTCCCTTACGCAAGGCCTTAGCAGTCAGCAACTGGCATTTAGAACAGTCGTCGGTGTAGTGACCCTCACCCAAGCACCACAAACAAATGCGATGCGGGTCGGTGATCGACATTTTAGACTTGCAGTCCCGGCAAGTCTTGAAGCCAGACCGCGGAGTCAGAGAAGACATGCACTCTGTGGTGATTGGCCAGCTGACTGTCCGGCAAGGACAGCCACCTTGCTGGGTGCCCGACAGCTGGCCTGGAATGAATGGGAGAATTCCTGAAGGGGTTGCATTTGCAACCTGCAGAGCCGGACGAGGTAGATGCAGGACATCATGCCCAGCAAAAACCTGATGGCCCGCACCATGGCTGTCAGTCATCTACAGCTGTTGCAGCTTCCCTTGAATGGCTGGTATCCTCTCCTCCAAGGGCGAAGCCATGCAAGACACTATTGTGTCTGCCGCCTAGGAACAGCACGTTCTGTGATGGCGTTAAGGAGGACTTTGGAAAGATTGAGAATCCAGGATCATTTAGCAGCCGGACAGTTACTCTGTGTGTCCGTCGGCCAGCTCTCACGAGCGGAGGCACGAATCAGGTATGGGTACACATGTATGCCCTGTGGACAGATGGGATGCCACTGGTGCCAGGCTTCTCGTGAACTCTGGGGGCAGACTTCAAGCTGAAAGCTAGTGCCTTGAACTGGTAGTGCTGACCAAACTTTAAAAAGTCTGGTGTTTCTTGTGAATGGGGACATGGTAGGCGTCCTCCAGTTCCATCAACGTCAAAAAGTATTTTTTCCAGTTGGCCGAGCATGTGTTGCAACGTGACCATCCTGAGCTTTTGGGACATAAGGTATTTGTTCAGATGTCATAGGTCTAGGATGGCGAAACTTCAATCACCTCCCATGATACAGACCCTCGACTCTTTCTCTCCCATCACAAACCTAGAGTTCCTCTCGCTCGTAGCAGATAGCCGCCCTTCAGACTCACCTGAGGACCCCCCCCGCCTACCCTCAATCAAAAACATCCTAGCCTCCACCTGTACAGGTAGCGTTGCATGCACAATCCTCAACCATTCACTCACATCAGGATCTTCCACGAAAAGCCCCAAAAATTCCTACGTTAAACCCATCCTCAAAAAACCAACACTCTACCCACTCCTCCCCCAGAACTACCACCCTATCTCCAACACACGCTTCATCGCCAAACTCGTGGACCGCGTGGCATACAAACATCTTCGACACTTCGCCGAAGCCAACAATCTCCTAGAACCTACACAATCATTTTTCAGGCATCTCAGAGGAACAGAATCTTCCCTAGTCTCCATCTGGGACGACCTAAAAAGAACAGCCGACGCAGAAGGCTGCGCATAACTCATCCTGCTGGATCTCTCCGCTGCCTTCGATAGCATTGATCACACTATTCTATTAGACAGGCTAAAAACAGAAGGAATCAGAAACAGCCCTCATGGATTTCCTCCATCTCCAATCCATCACAAATCAGGCACCTCCACCAGTTCACTTCCACATCACACCAGTAAGGATAAGTGTCCCACAAGGAGCATCCCTACCTCCCCTAATTTCCCACTTCTACCTAAAACCCCTGCCCTCAATCATCCGCTCATACAGTCTTACCTGCTACAACAGCGCAGATACACAGATCATCCTCAAAATACCAAAATCTCAAGGCTCTGGTAGTCCGTACCCGTAATGCCTCTCGGATATTAATGACTGGATGACGACCAACCATCTCATCCTCAACACAGGGAAAACTAAAATCCTAGTGTGCAGGAAAACTGCCCCCTCCCCCAACTGATTCCGTGGCCTCAAGCCCCAGGATAAGCACCAGCAATCCCCAATGTGGTAAAAAGACTTGGGCTGCACATTCGACACAGACCCATCCCTCACCCAACACACCACTACTGTAGCTAAAAACTGTTACTTACACCTACGGATTCTCAGAAGCATCTTCCCTTACCTCACCTATCCCAGCCGCTTCTCGGCCATCAACTCAATCATCCTGTTCTGCCTAGATTATGCAAACCGCCTCTACCTAGACACTCCAGGATCTCAACTAAGGAAACACCAAAGAATCCAAAACGCGGCAGCACACCTGCTCATTAACCTAGCCGCCAGAGAGCACATCAGCCCTACACTAAAGGTCCGCCACTGGCTCCTGATTTGTCGATCACCCACTGAGCCATCCACACCACCAGACCGGATTTCCTTCAGAGACAAACTCATGCCCTTTTAGCAATCAAGGAACATCAGATCTCTCACAGCGTTTCGCCTAGGTGGTCCCAACTCACAACTGAGGCTGAGCGGGTCTTTCTCCAGAAGGACCAATCATCTGGAACTCCCTACCGCTACACATTCACAACACTGAAAACCAATGAAATTCAGAAAGGCCCTTAAATCATGGCTCTTAGCAAAATACTCCCTCCCACCCCCCTCGAATCCACTTCATCGAACCCAGTCAGGCCAGCCAATCAGGACAGGACACCCTTGCACCAATTACAACACAGGGGCGGGCAGCGTTCACAGCAGCTCACCTGACATACTATCCCCCACACACAACATTCACTGCTTAAATACATCAGGGAAGCCAGCAGCCTTCCCTGTGGTACACTGCAATATACTCACACCCCCATACCCCCAAACCCGAGAACGCCAATCATCTGAAACTCCACAACCTACACATTTGCAACACTGAAAACCATCTGCAACTCACAAAGAGCCTATAAATCCTGGCTCTTCCCAATCTCCTCCTGAACCACTGTTCGTTGAAACCACACTACCGAACCCACCATCCGCTTACACCAAGCACAACACAAGCAGTCAGCAACTTTCGCAATGGCCCACCTGACACCATCACCCCATGGACCACACTCCTACCCGACAAATACACCAGTGAAGCAAGCAGCCCTCACTGTGGCATACACCAATAAACTCACCCACGCTCACTGCCTCCCCCGGCACATTCCCCACACCTTAGCACAAGAGAGACCACGAATAATGAGACAAATAGACCAGGGAAGCCAGCAGCCCTTGCTAAGGGACACCGCAACAAACTGACCCACACCCACCGCCTACTCCGACCTTCACACTAGAGACCATGAACAATGAAACCATGCCGTCCACACTGAACAAAGATCGCTCCAGCCGAAAGACTCGAAAAGGCACCAGTCCCTTTAACCTCGAAGACTACGGTACATATACCTTACACCACACCTGTGGACACAGGCCACAGGCACAGCCAACCATCCATGCACCCTAGAATACAGCTATGGCTATGCTTTCTGGTCTAGCAGGACATATAGCCATCCACACTGAAACACCAGACGTACCTTAACACCTCTGCCACTAGCATACAGTGACTACTAACAAAATTTGGTATAGCTGGCCACACTGACTCTTGCAACAAAAGCACCCTATCGCAAACCACCAACAGCGCCCACCCACATGTCTGACCTCTTTTGGGCTGCTTAGACAAGCCTAGACAGCCACCCACCCAAGTCCTAGACGGGCATAATGCACACAACCATCTCCTACTCTACATTTTTTAGAATTTTCCAGCACATTGACTACAGTCAGAGGGTGTTCCTACCACAAAGCACATTGAAGCCATACAAATGGGGAAGAGGGCTATATAAATAACTAAATGCTAATACAATGGGCCTCCAGCCCCCTGTCTTCATCCTGACCAGAAATTATCTGGAATAGACACCGGAGCCCCGGAGCCGTTTGGAAACTAGCTCTATCGCCCCTTTTTGCAGTTTGGCCTGTACCTCTTCCAGGAGCTGAGAGATGTGCTGCTCCTGATGGCAACTAGAGAGATCTGCGGACACCTGTGTTGAAACTCCAAACTGTCCTTGGGCGAGAGCATCTAGCACCCAGCTGTCAATGGTGACCTATCTCCACTCGCTGATGAACATTGTCAGCCAGCCTCCCACCGGGGGTGCACGAGTGGGAGTCCAACTTCCCGGTCGGTTCAGGCTTTCTTCGGCCCTGCTGTCCTGCGGGCGACGGCGACAGTCCTTTGCTACCGTGGGCCTGGCAACAGCCTCTGTAGGCTTCCTGCGTTGTGGATCTGGAAGGCTGTCATTATGAAGTGGAGAAACCTTTGGAAGACCTGCTCCCTGGAGGAGAGAAGAGCAGTGCCCAGGGAATTGGGGGTCTCCATATTCGCTTGGATGATCTGGAGCAGGGGTCTCCAAACTTTAAGTTAGCAACTGGTAGTGAGGGTCCAATGGTGGAGAGCTAATAGCGGGCAATATCGGCGGTAGGGATGTCCATAAACAGAATTTGTTCTCATTTCTTGGGCTGTATTACCTCTTTATACAAAGACAGAATAACATTAATTCACTGTTCTATTCATAACTACAAAAACATTTTCATTGCATTTTTTTTAATTAGGAGAGGTCTCAAATTAGTATCAGAATTTAGGAACGATAGAGACATTCAATGTGAAGGTTGACACTGCATGCTATCCACCAGTGCTCTGTAGTCTGGTGTACCTTGGTACAGCAACTCAGAAGGAGTCACTCAAATGCTCAATGGTCAAGCAGGTTCTAAATTTTGGTTTGAGGAAGTTCATGTCTGAAAAAGCAGATTCGCAGAGATATGTAGAACCAAACGGAGAAGTCACTTAACACAAATTTGTATTTATTGGTTATTTGTAATGGGCCCCATACAGCAAACAGGAATTACCTGGAGGTGGCAAGGCTAGGAGCCATCTGAAGGCCAGTTGTGTCGGAGTAAGTAAATTTGGACGTTACCATTTGATGGCATACTGGGCTTTTTTTATAGCACTTCATTCATGAGGGTCTCTTGAGGCTTCTGTGTGCTACATAGAAGAACTGCACTTAACCCCATACTTCTCCGTTTCAGCAAGCCCAACCCTTTTCCCATCCGAATATTTGGAAATAAAATATGTTACCACGCAAAAGAGGCCCAGGGTAGAGGCATACCGGAGACTCTCCAGAGTTCCCAATAGGCCAGACCATCCCTGTTTAAAAGGTATCCAACCAGCAGGGATGCACCCAGCTTCCTGTGCTCCCAGGGTTAAGGATGCATGTGAAAAGATACCGTGGTAAAATTGCAGAATCAGACCCGAATTATATGAAGTCAGGCCATGCTTTTGTTGCACCATAGTTGAAGTATGTGCCGATATCTGTGCCTGTTTTTGTTGTAATCCTTAGTCCGGATGTGAGAAAAGAAGGCACATATTAGGCCATTTACGAAAAGGTGTCCAGATTATTACATCAGCTTCACAGGGTTGCAGTTTGGCTTTCAATGTATAATTTGTAGATCAGTCTTACATTTAAAGATGTATAACTGCAGTGTAAAGCTTGTAATATTGCCCATTCTTAAAAAGACTAAAAACACCACATTGATAAGCAGCGGGGCTCCAGTGACCAAGCTTGGCTCATTTCCGAATTGTGCCAGGGTGAAACAGTGTCCGGAAAATTCAGAACGGCCGAAAGGTTTGACCAGATGTGCCATGCGGTGCTAAGGGCTGCAGGGGTGTCCCCCGCACCCTTCCTCATATTGTGAGCAGGGGTTGCGGGGGGGGGGGGTGCCCCGCAGCCATCCCAAAATATAAATAAAAGGAGAGGACCCTGCAGCGCCAGTTGCCGGTAACAAGTGAAAGGGAACATGTGTTGCAGGGACACTGCGAGTCAGCAGCCACAAGGTAAGTAGAGGGCTGGGGGTGTGGATGGGACCAGGGGCAAAGTTAGAAATGTTCTGGGGAGAAAAGAACGAAGGCTATTTCGGAAAAATTATCTTCAGTCTTTTCTCCCCCGAACATTTGGATCTCGGGCTTTCAATCCCGATCCGTTCTGACTTGGGGTACTTACCTCATGGTCTGTAGCTTCGCTCTTCACATTTGAGACTTGCAGAAGCTGCTTTGCTAGATTTGATTTCAGCTCTACCCTTCACAAGTGTAACAGCTTGTGACCCCTACAGAGATTTTTCTTCAGCAAACTCTAATTTTGTGCAAGACTTTATAATCTAAGTGGTGCCTCAGCTCCATAGACTGTGCTCCAATTGACTTTGGCTGTCCTGGCTCTCTGCAGACTCTTCTAGTCCATTTGAGTTTGATACTTACTGTGCCTCATAGGTGATAACTTGGTTTTTAACTATTATTGCTGGGAAAGGTTTTTATCTAGACTTCATTGAAAGATTTAAGTGCTCACGTGCTCCGATAACATGTTCAACCTTTTTCCTTCCCTTAACCTTTCTACAAACCTCAGGCTCTACAAAGTGTACTAGTGATATATAAATGCCATTACTGTCCTAGTTAGTGAAGTCACTTCAGGGTGTAGGAAGTGTGTAAGAAGCATCTCTAAAGCGTATCTACTAGCCTTGTGTTGATGCTGCAAAAGTATTTTAAGGTATATTTGATTGTGATACATTGACCTTTTTGAAGAATGCTTATTTATATTGTTAAATAAATATGTAAAACAAAAACCTTGTGTACAAGTGTTACTTGGCTACTTGTATAGGGGGATTTCATTGCTAGAGCTCACATGCACCCCTCTTGAGATACACCTGGCTGCTCAGTCACACTACCAACCTGTGTAGCACAGGCCTATACCAAAAGGTGATTGACCTAGAACGAAATACGCTTGCACTCGAATAAGGTTGGAACAAGTCAATATAGAGTCAGGTCTATGTTGCTGAGGGGCTGCAGTAGCAGTGGTTATGGTGACTTCCCTATGGCACCTTCAAGGAACAAAGTTGCATTAAATGGTTATCCACTGCTTGCTGCGCCCTCTACTTGGGTTTAAAGTGTGTATCAATAAAGAACAATTTACAAAACGTGTTCAAATAAACTGCCTGTGTGGCACTATTTATTAGTGGTTGCTATTGGAAGCATACATGAGTTAAACAAAAGCAAAAAGAAGATTGTAACAATCAATTTAGATTGTCAGTCATAAGTCACTGTTTAGAAAGCAGAAAAGGAAACATGTGGACAAATTTAGGAGGTTATTGCTAGTAACCTAGATAGAAGCTCTGGGAGTGACTGCTTTTTTGCCAACACATGTTTCGACCTACTGCGGTCGTCATCAGGGCTAAGGGTTTGTCTGAACATCATTAGACATTTCAACATATGTAGTTATCTGGTACAGATGTTCTTGCTAACTTGAAGGTAATGAACAAACAGGATACTGCAGGATGCAGTCTCAACCTTCCACTCTGTGACCAAAGGTGCGTTTGTGCTGAGTGCGTTTTACTGGAAATCCAAGCCGTTATACATGCTGGTTTATCCAAAAGACTCCAGCAGATTAAATTTCTTTCTCTTGTAATAGATGCGTGTTGATACTGACTGCTTAGAATGTAGAGTGAAAGGTATACAACTTGGAAGGTGGCTGTGCGAGCTTGCAATGGGAAAGCCTTTCAGAATTTCTTTTCGTGCCTCGTTTGGCATACTTTCTTTTCATACTCCAGTATCCGTACCCTTCTTTGCCATGTGGACTATTTCCTGCATTTGAAGCAGTTTATTCGCCTTCATATCATTTCTCCAAAAGAGGTACGAAAAGAAATTCTGAAAGGCTTTCCCATTGAGAGCTCGCACAGCCACCTTCCAAGTTGTATACCTTTCGCTCTGCATTCTAAGCAGTCAGTATCAACACGCATCTATTACAAGAGAAAGAAATTGAATCTGCTGGGGTCTTTTGGATAAACCAGCACGTGTAACGGCTTGGATTCCCCTCTGTCTTTTGACAGGCATTGCAGTTTCCGCACAGGTGAGACTGACATTGCCATCAGATGAGAACCAGGGTTGGCAGGCATTGGGGCCACCAGAATCATTGTGACTGGTTCCTGGTGCATCTTGTGCACTATCTTGTTGAGATGGGCAGTCGGGGCGAGGGTGGCCAGGGGCAGCCCAGGGGGGTCAGCGTAGACACATCCCTGACCATCTTATCCAGAGACCGTTCCCCTTGGAGTGGTTTTGCGATTACCTGGAGGCGTACTATGGGAATTGTGTGTGTTCTCCAGAGTTTGCGAACTAGTTGATCTCTGGGAAGCCCCAGTCTGCGAAGACGTTGCGAACAAGGTCTGTGTAATTGCCATTCATACTCTAGGGTAGTGGGAAGTCTCAGCTGAGCACGTTCCCAGAAGATTGAGATGCCCTGGAACGTGTTGTGATAGGAAGAACATCTTGTGTTTGAGAGCCCATTTCCCCATGTTCTGTGACAGTTTGGATAGCCCTGAAGAGTGTGCACCCTTGTTTTTTCAGGTAATACATGGCCGTGGTACTATAAGTGAGGACTAGGACCGGCTTTCCCTGGAGGTGTGTTTGAAAGGACCTCAGGGCCTTGAACACTGCTAGCAGTTCCAACAAGGTTATGTGGTTGGATGCTACTGTAGGGGACCACACTCTGTGCGCCGTCTGATGGAGGTGAGACCCCCACCCCACCCTGTCAGAGATGCGTCCGTGGTGAGTGGCTTCTACTGAAGGGGTGGTGAAGGTATTCCCCTGCAAGAGGTTTTCCCTTGACCACCACTGTAGAGAGCGAGAGCTACTGAGAAAACCACTAGATCGTCCCATTGTCCACTGGCCTAACAGCATTGGCTCGAGAGCCACTCTTGTATGGGGTGCAGGCGCAAACATGCATGTGGGACTAGATAAATGCAGGAGGCCATCATCCCCAACAGTCTCATGGCTTTGCGTACGGTCACCGCGCAATTGGCTACATAGTGAGGGATATGGAACAGCATGTTGCGAACCCTCTAGTTGGAAGGGAAGACAAGCCAGTCTTTGGTACGAATTAGAGCCCCCAGAAATTGTTTGACTTGGCTGGGGTCTAAGCTGGACTTCCGTTGATCGAGAATCCCAGACTGAAAAGGAGATCCACTGTCTTCTGGGTATCTGATATGCATGTTCTGTTCAAATCCCTTGTTATTAGCCAGTCTTCGAGGTAAGGATAGACTGGAATAGACTGCCTGCACACGTGCGCCACTACTACCGCCAGTACCTTTTGTAAAAGCCCTTGGGGTTGAGGAAATGCCGAAGGGGAGAAGCTTGAACTGAGGGTGCTTGTTCTCAATCATGAACCTTGGGTACTTACTCTGCGCTGGCAACATTGTAATATGAAAGTATGCATCTTTCATATCTAGTGTTTCCATGCAATTCCCCCTGCGTCAAGAGGGATTACTTCCTGCAATGTTGTCATTCTGAACTTTTGTGGCTTGACAAATTTGTTCGCTGGTCGCAAATCTAACAGGGCGCATGGTTAGATCCTTTTTTGGGTACAAGTACGTACACTGAATAAATACCCTTTTTACCTGATGAATGGCGACTTCTATGATTCCCGTTTCTTGAAGGATCTACACCTCTTACAGCAGAATCTGCAAGTGTGCTGGCGATGGGTGTCCGTCTTGGAGGATGGTATTGAGGTGGCCAGTGGAACTCAATAAAATAACCCTGGGCGACGGTCTTGAGCACCCACTGGTCTGAAGTGACCCCCTCCCATGCGTGAAGAAAGGATGTTAAACATCCCCCAACCAGGGAGGCATGGGAAGGGACCAGAATGGCGGGTCATTTGGGAGCCTCTTGGGTGGAGTTTCTGCCTCGGCCTCTTTGTCACCTCTGCTGGTATTGGCTGGTGCCAGCTGCGCCTTGTGCAGAGGACCACGAGGTACCTCCTGTGCCATACTGGTTGTGTGGCGATGGGGCGGGGGAGGGAAATACTGGCTCGAAAGGAACAGCGAGAGATATCTCCCCGTTGTTGATGGGGTCTAGCAGTGATCTGTTTAAGAGACTCAAAAGTCTCGTGCTCTTTCTTCGCTGTCTCCAAGGCATCATCCACAGCCTTGCCAAAGAAATGTGCGTCTTCCACCGGTTTATTTATTAAAGAGGCCTGCGTCTCTTGCTTAAACCCTGAGTTCTTAAGCCAGGCGTGCCTTTTGAGAAGAGTGCCTTGGGCCAGAGTTCACGCCGCCGTCTCTGCTGCATCCAATGTATTTTTTAGGATGTTGTGGGGAACCCGTTTACCTTCTGAGACAATCGCCAGTAGGCGTGATCACACCGGTTCAGGGACTTCTTGGAGGCCTTCCTGAAGCAGGTTCCACTGCAAAACACTAACTTGCAAGAAGTTTTGAATTATTAGCAATTCTTGTTGAATATACTGACCTGTAATGAGTTTGCCAAGGGCGTACAATTTATTGCAGTCTTTGTTGTGGGGTGCTTCTGCAGTTGATAGTGGCACCCCAGCCCTTTTCCTGGTGATAGACACAGCCGGGGAGTCTGGAGTGGCATGCCCTCGGATGTACAACAGGTCAGAAGGAGGCTGGCAAAAAACAATTTCTCCACCCGAGGGTAGACAACCCTTTTAAAGGTAAGGGGATAGGAAAGAAGGTGCGAGGTGTTTGATGGAATTTAACAAAGGGATTGCCTGACTTGTGGGAGGTTTCTCCTACAGAATGTCTTCAACTAAAGTCAGTGTCTCAAACAGCTTCATGCGTGAATTTGGAAATGGTCTGCAGCCCTTTCAGGAATGCATTAAAAGCCATCTCATCAGGGGCGCTGTTGCACAGCAGCACCATGCAGATGTGAGCGTCCATAGTTCCCGAGTAGCGCACATATCCTGCAGTTTTGATCCTGGTCCAGGCATGTTGGTAAGTTCTAAAACATTGTCCCGGACAGCAGAACAACGCGGCTGCACACCGCCACAATCCTGATGATCACATAAGGGAACCCTGAGCACAGACCGTCAGCAGGGGAGCGCGACAGCAGGTGCCATCTTTCAACCCGGCCCGGCAGCATTGTCGGAGCCGGAGGCCACAGGCTGGAACATTGCTGGGTGACAGCAGCCGCCTCTCCAACCCCCCCGGACAGCCAGGAAGCAGGCCCCATAGAACAGCGCTGCAGCGGTTGGGACCGCACAAAGAAGCAGAGGACCTGACATCAGGTCCCCCTTCCCCCCGGGCGGGAGAACAGCGACCATGGATCGCAATCCACCAAGAGACTCCTGCGGCAGACTGAGGTGAAAGGCCTGGGGGTCTGCAAAGCATCCTGGGGAACTGAAAAGGGTCTGCAAGTGAGAGGATGGCCCCCAGTGTAGGCAGCAGGGCACTCCTCCAGCATCAGGACTACTGCCTGGGCACCCCGAAAAGCTGTGAGCCACCCAATTTGCTGGCAATCATTACTAGTCTCACCTCCCACACAGCCCCCATCCCCCCCCACACCCCCGTGCAACAGGGAGCAGTGCTGGAGGACGCAGAACAGCAGGAGTCCTTCCTTTCCCCCTCTAGGTGGGAGGAAGACAGCAGCGCGCCACTGGCATAACAGAGGATGCAGCAGCAGGGGAGGAGTGTAGGGATCAAATCATCAGGCCCACTGGGCTGTGACAGAACCAAGGGGGGTACAGTGGGGGCACCCCTCCACCAGACCTGAGAGACAGTCAGAGACCATACTGGACGCCAGAGGTGGGGAGGCAACAAGATAAACGATACACGGACACTCACAATCTGAGCCCCATCCGGGGGTGGGCAACAGGAAGCCTACATAACCGTGCATGGAGGAAGCAGAAAGTCCCTGCGCTGCCATCAGCAATGGGGTATCCTCCACCCACTGGGGCCACAGCATGCCCACCTTGACCGGACAACACAAAGGAGCAGGAGGCGGCGCTAAAACTCACCACACAGGTCATCCAGACCAAAGGGATAAATCCTGGCACGTCCCAAGCCACTGGCGGAGAAGAGCCAACAGGGCATTGGTAACCCCATTGTGTAGTGAGAAAGGAAGCCGACTGCACCATGATCAAAGACAAGGGGTAAGAAGGCCGGGCTCCAGTGTAAGATGGATCAGTATACGGCGGGTACGTCCCAGTTCCGCACAACTTGCGCCACCGAGACAGCGGGCACGGAAGGGGAGCTGCCAGACTGCCAAATCACTCTTCGCAACATAATGAGCTATAGGGGAATCCAGGTCCCATATGGAGGAGAACAGACGGTATCATCAGAAGTGACTTTCCACAGGCAAGATATGCGAAACATGGCCTCGAGGGTCGGGGAGGCAGAGCAGCACATCTCAGACTCGGAGGACACCATTTAGAAAATGGTGAACAACCGATGGTGGTCACCCAGAAGGTCACATTGTGTTCAGGGGTCAAGAGAAGGTTAGTCCTACAGTTTCTCAATAGGCTGTACCCCAACATCATATTCCTCACAGAGAATCATTTAGCAGTCACGGAATGCAAATTCTTTCTCGGATCCAACTACAGGGTGGCTTTCCACGCTGGGTTTGCATGCCAAGGGCTCCAGGTGAACGCTTATACCATTCTAGCTTGTGGAGGTGAGGTCCGACCCCAGGGGGCGCTATATCTTGGCAAAGGGGGAGCTATGGGGTGTGTTCTCAACTGATCTAGCGGAATTACAGGGGCTCACACTTCAAAGCCATGCGGATGCTTTGATATAAAGGGGGGTGGGGGAGCTCACTGCAATGAGGTGCTGGACCGGGGGTTGGCCAGAACAAATGTCGGTACAAGGAACCTAGAGGCCTGCACTAAATTGCGCTGATTTGCTGAAGCTCTGGGGTGAGTGGACACATGGAGATGGCTGCATCCCACTGAGGGGCTATTCCTTTTTTCCCAGGGTACATGCATTGATGTCAAGGATTGATAATGTTTTCGGCCCAGCGAACATGACCCATCCGCTGCTATCTGCCAAATACCTGGCAAGAGGGATATCGGACCATTCCCCCCTTAGTTATGGAGCTAAAGAATGGGACAAAGCTCAAAGGGTGCTGGTGCCTCAATACTTATTACCGGGGATACCTCGAATTTGTGGATGGCCTAGCAGCAAAAAACAAGGAATACTTTGGAATAAATACTGGGACGGTCGATAGCCCAGTCACACTTTGGGAGGGGGTATAAGGCCACATTACAGGGGGGAGGCGCTCTCATCGGTGGCAGCTAAGCATAGGAAGCATGTGGAGGAGGAGAGAGTAGTGCAACAGGCGGAGGAGGAATCTCTCTCCTCCGTGGCACAGAAGGCCAAGCAGACGGTAGTTAGCGCAAGAAACACTGCACAACATGGCACTGGACAATGCAAAGGGAGTGCACTCGGCCAGACAAAGCCAAATCCACGAAACCAGGGATAAAGGGGTGAAATACTCGCCTGGTTGGAAAGGAGCGAGAGAGGGACTGGACATGTGCGTGGGGACTGAGGACCGGAAGGTAGGGGAACTGGATGCACTGAATCAGGTGCCTCTCCCAGTTATCTGCTCAATAAGCTTTGGGGTTGGAAGCAGACGCCTGAGGAAATTTCTGCAGCAATTGCACAGCTACAGACAGGGAAAGCGCCAGGGCCCAATGGGTTCCCAATAGAGACATGGAAGCGGCTGGGGTAGAAGGTGAGCGGCCCTCTGCATCGCCTTTCTACAGTGTAAACAAGATGGAAGTCTGCCGCATGACCTCAGAAGGGCTAGCATAGTAATTCTCCCAAAGCTCGGTAAATCCCCGGAACAGTGCCTCCTATAGGCCAATAACACTCATAAATGGGGAGCCTAAGATTTAGGCCCGAATATTGGCCAATCGGTTAATGGGGGTGATGAGCTCACTGATACACCCCAACCAGGGCGGGTTCATGCCCTCCAAATCCACGCAAATGAAAATTTGCCAGGCACAGCTCATTATTGGTCTAGCAACTGAAATACCAGACACGTTGGCACTCATTGCCATAGATTTCGAGAAGGCGTTTGATTCTGTGCGGTAGGACTCGCTTTGGGGAATAATGGGCCGCATGGGATTTGGCAAAAACTTCCTTGCATGGGTCAGCTTATTATATACCTCCGCCAAGGCAATGGTAAGAGTAAACTTGGTCACCTCCTGGGCCTTTGAACTAGGAAGGGGCATAGAACCTCTAGAAATAAAACTGAGGGAAAGCCCAACATGGGAGTGATTCAAATGGCCCTAAGGGTGCGGGGGAGGTGGTGGTGGGGGGCAGGACAACCTTAATATACATGAGTAACCAAGGCTTGGTGCCTGGAATACTACAGGCATACCAAAGCTTTAACGGGCTCAAATGGCAAAAATCTGTCCTTTTCCCATTGCAGGGAGAAGTAACATGGCTCCCCCATGAATGACCATACACAATAGCAGAGGCTGGCTTCAAATACCTGGTTTTCACCTTAACCCACGCTTGGCAGACAATATCCAGCTCAATCTCACCCCAGTAGTGAACAGGTTCACACAGGGTATCATTCACTGGCAGTCCCTCCCACTAAACTTGTTGGGCAAAGCGGCCGCATTTAAAATGCTGGCACTACCCACATTTCTCGATGCCCTGCAGAACTCCCGATTCCAATGTAGGTTTTTGTGGAAATTGAGGGATCCTTAAGGGGGCTCCTATGGGAGGTGGGAAGGTTTGTGGTGGGGGGGCAGGGACACGGGGAAGAACAATCGCCAGTGGCATTGAAAATGCTACAACAGTCAGTATGGGAAGCAAGAATAGGCTTGCCCAACCTCTGTACATATTACTGGGCAGCCAAGCTGGGGATGGTGAATGACTGGCTACACAGTGACCAGTCACTCCCACACATCGTTGGAGAGCGGAAAAGGATGAAAAGCCGGACGCTCAGACAGGCTCTATATGGGGGGGGAAAGGTACACAAGGACCCTACCTGGGCCGATGAGACATGCATGCAAAGTATGGGTGGAGGCGCACCAGACCATTTGGCATAACACGCACAATGAGATGTATAAAATGGGGTATTTTGAGAGTAGGGCGGCGAAAGGAATAGACACCCTGGTGGAAATAACACAAGTTGGGCACCTTCGGTCGTTTGAGGAGCTGCAACGACAATATGGCCAATCAACTGCAACAGCCTCATTCTTAATCTGCCTGCCTCTACTCTCCACCCTCTGCAACTCATCCAAAACAGGACTGCCAGACTTGTCCTTGGCCTCAAGCCGAGAGATCGCATCTCTCCAGGACTGAAATCTCTACACTGGCTCCATGTGGCAGCAAGGATTAAGTTCAAAACCCTCTGCATTGTCCACAAGGGCTTCTGAGGCCTGGGGCCTCAATACCTTCAACTCACTTCCCAAATATCTTCCTTCTCAAGCTCTTCGCTCGTCCGTCTCCAACTCCTTCAGGGTTAGTCGCTTCTCCAAGCAGCGAGTTGGAGGTAGATCTTTCTTCTGCTGGGGCCTCCCTCTGGAACAGTCTCACTGCCTCTCTCAAACTTGGAGAACCATCTCCAGTTCCGGAAGCACCTCAAGACCTTCCCTCTTCGATTCTGCTTTCTCTCCTCCTCTCCCCTGCTGAATCTGAAACTGGTTACCTGGCTACCCTCTGATCTCGGGCCCAGGACCCCTCCCCTGCCAGTTGCACACCTGCACTGCCCCCTTGGCATCCCTTGCACTCAGGGACTTTCTGTATCCCTACAGCCCCCACCAGCACTCGGCACCTGATGTCTGCACTTAGCCGTGTATTGCCACCAGCTAGCCGAACTTTTATTTATTTATGGTCTATTTATTTTTACTGTTATATTATGTACTGCACCTCTCTCCCCTTCCGCCCATAACCCCCTTCCCCTGCACTTGCGAAATCTCAATGTCACCTGGCCTAGTAGGATCGCAGTGTGTCTTCCCTCAGTTTCCCCTCCCTTGCTTCATCGCGCCTTGAAACACTTGTGTATAGGTGCGCTATAAATGCCATTTTGGACCTGGGTCCAAAATACCTTCAACTATCCCTCCGTACTCTCCTTCCCTCAGAAGCTCACTGTCTCCCAAGCTCTGATTCTCTCTAGGTGGGACTATTATAACAGCCTCTTCCTAAATCGACCTGCCTCCAATCTCCGCCCTTTACAACTAATCCAGAACAGGACTGCAAAGCTTGTCCTTGGCCTCAAGCCCTGGGATCGTATCTCTCAAGCCTGAAATCCCTTCACTGGCTCCCAGTGGATGCAAGGATTACATTTAAAACCCTCTGCATTGTCCACAAGGCTTTCTGGGGCCTGGGCCCAAAATACCTTCAACTATCCCTCCGTAAATGCCTCCCCTCTCGAGCCCTTCGGTCCTCCAACTCCCTCAGGATCAGTCGTTTTTCAAATAAACGAGCTGGGGGTAGATCTCGGTCTTCGGCTGGGGCCTCCCTTTGGAACTGCCTCGCTGCCACCTTGAAACTTGAGAACCATCTACGGTTCCAAAAGCTCAAGACCTTCCTCTTTGCTTCTGCCTTTGCCCCGCTTCTCCCCTGCTGATCTGCTTTACTCTCTCGGCACTGTGCACCTGGTCACCCTCTGTCCTTTGGGCCCAGGTACCTGCTCACCCTGCCTCCCTCCGGGCCACCCCTTGCACTGGGGCCTGTATCTGTACCATACAGTCCCCCAACTACTCTTCTTCTGCACTTATCAGATATACCCCATCTGACTAACCTAGCACTTTACCACCTACTGGCTGCACTACCACTGTTCATCACCTTTATTTAACTTATTATTTATTTTCTCCTCTCCTATGCTCTCCACTTTGCAATTTATCCCCCCTCCCATGCACTTCCCCCTTTTTTCCTCCCCCATGCACTTGCGCGTTCTCAATGTCACTGGGCCTAGTAAGATTTTTTTTGTTTCTCCCCTCTTCCCCTCGCCTGGTTGCGCTCTGAAACACCTGTGTACGTTTGCGATATAAATAAAATATATATCTAATTTCATAACAGGGGAGGAATTTCGATATATGCAAATCTCATGCCATGAAAGCCCAAGCCCCAAGTAGTTCCCCGCTGGAGGCAAACCTATTCTCAACGGGCATCCCTGCTAAGGTCACGTCCATATTATACCAAGTGCTAACGGCATTTGGGACCACAGAGCTCACCGGCCTTCGAGAGAAAAGGCAGCAGGACCTGGGAAGGACTTTAAATTTAGAGGCACGTGGGAGTGCAGCCCAGGGAGCATGCGCTGCCCCGACTCCGCCGCCACACCTCAGTTCCCATTGACGCGTCGACAATAGATTTAACATTGCCTAATGACACCAGTATTATGAGGGGGAGGTTGGTTGGTGGGACGTATGGAGGAAAGGGGACAATGGACTAAGTACGTTAGTCACTACGGTGAGTACCTTATAATTACTCGTGTCCCGTCCCCTTTCCTCTGTACTGCATGGGCGATAACTAAATGTAGCCCTAGGGTGGAGAAGAAACCCTCCATAAGCAACTAGGTTCCTGAGAACCGCCTGTCCGAAAGCTGTGTCAGATCTACAGCCAGCATCCAAACAGTCATGCTTGGAGAAAGGAGTAATGCTTGCAGGGAGAAGTCCTTAGAGGAGACGGAGATAGACGATCTAAAGGGAGAAGATGAGAGCTTCCATTTCAAAACCATCGAGAATGAGACTGTTGGCCCTGATAATCCAATTAAAACCAACAAAGGACCTGGCATTTCCAATGCCAGCGTGTACAGCCATTCGTTTGGCAGCAAATCTCACGCCATTTATAGCAAAGTTTATAAACAAATCCTTAATGGAGGGTTATGTCCTAAGTGCCCTGAAGGGAGCACTGGTGAAACCCCAACTGATGAAGCCCAACTTAGATGCTACAGTTTTGAAAAGTCCAGTAGCTAATCTATACTGGCCCACAGAAATTATAGGCAAAGTGGTCTGTGGTCAATTTCAGGATTTTGTGGACAGCAAGAGTTTCCTGGACGAATGCCAGTCGGTTTCGACCCATTCATGGGACAGAGCCCGCCTTATTGGCGGTCCAGGATCATCCATTAGAAGCTACAGATAGGGGAGGATCCACAATATTGTTGATGCTGGACCTACCTGCGCCTTTTGATACGATCGACCATAAGATTATTCTTCAACGCATTGGTAAAATTGGAAGAGCTTTGAAAGTAGTGGTAGACTGGTTTAGCTCCTTCTTGAAGGACAGGACCCAGCGGGTAACACTAGGAGGCTTCCTTTCAGAGTTACTATGGCTAAGATGAAGAGTCCCACAGGGATCAGCACTGTCACCACTGATCTTTAATCTATATATTCGACCATTATTTGATATATTAAGGAAGCATGGATTAAGATTCCATTATTACACCGATGACGCCCAGATTTACGTGGAAACAGAACATAGTGCAGGCATTTGAAAAAATTGACCAGTGCATGCAATAGATTAAAAGATCGATGGCATGCAATCAGTTACAGCTTAATGCAGCTAAAACTGAGGTAATTCTATTTGGACCAGGCAGTAAGATGAGGGCTGAAAAAAAATATAACCCCACGGATCCTGGGCGAAGAGGTTCAGTTTTCAAGGAAAGTAATGAACCTTGGATGTATATGGCAGGAAAATCTGGGCAGCAAAGCCCAGGTAGGTGCTAAAGGGAAGGCTGTGTACCATTCCTTGCACATGCTTAGGAATGTGCTTACCTTTATGTCAACTGAAGATCATTCAGTGATCGTGGGGGCCTTAACTGATCGCGACTACTGCAATGGCCTAATGGCAGGGATCTCGGCAAAACAGATGAGACTTCAGAGGGCCCAGAATGCGGCGGTTAGGATAATCCCTCACCTGGGAAAAGGGATCATGTCTCGGCCTCCCGTAGATCTCTCCACTGGCTGATGGTAGAGGATAGGGTCAAGTTTAAGGTGGCGTGCCTTATGCACAAATGTTTATGACCATGCACCATAATATTTGAGTGCCAGGATCCATCGTTTCCAACCAACCAGAGTTCTTCACTCGGAGATAAATTGTTGAAGACTGTACCCAAGACTAAACAGATCTCGAAGGGTGATAGGTGGTTCTCTGTGTTTGGTCCGAAGTTATGGAACCAGTTACCAACTATTATTCGCTCATGTCCATCGCTGGAAAGCTTTAGAAAAGCACTAAAAACCTTCCTATTCAAGTGAGTCTAAGTCACATGTGCCACAGCCCCTATGCTCTAGTCAATGTGTGAACCATAGTCTGCCTGGTGCGCATAAAAAAACTCAATCAAATCACAAAACAGAGTGAGTGGCCCAAGTGCCCGCCCTGCTTATGACTTGCCAAGGGACATGTCGCTGGAATGCGATGGCCGTTGCCTTGGCCCTGACTGCGTGGGCATGCATGTTCACCGGCAGCGGCTTGTGCTGGCCCCCGTACACTTCTTTGATGGCCGAGACCATCCAGCGGGATATGGAGGCTTAATAGTCTGGTCTTGAGGCTCCAAAGGTGATCCGATTTGCGGAAGCCCTTGGTCCTGTCCAAGTAGAACTTCAGGGCATGCCGGACATCCAGGCAGTGCAGCACTGTGATTAGTCCTTAGGATCGGCAAAAAAGTATGAAGGACCATTTCCTAATTCAAGTGGAAAGCAGACAGCACCTTGGACATAAATGCTGGGTGTCTGCAGGACTACTTTGTCCCTGTGAAAGGTGGTATGTTTCCAAGGCGACCAGTCCCTGGATTTCGCTATGAGCCGAGGTCAGGCCGACCAGCAAGGCCGTCTTGATGGTGACAAGCTCGATGTCCGCGGACGCCATTGGTTCAAACGGTTTGTGCGCCAGGGCGCCCAAGACTATGTTAAGGTCCTAAACTGGGTGCAGCCTCTTGATGGGCGGGTAGAGCCTTGCAAGCCCTGTCAAATGTTTCTTGACGATAGGAGAGGATGAAGAGAAGATCCCCTCAGTTCCTGTAAGCCCCGATGGCTGCGAGGTATGTAGGGCAGGTGTCCACCTGGACCCCCACCAAGTGAGCGAGGTGTGCCGAGAGCACGTCAACCAAAGAACATACCAGAGGGTCGATTTCCTTGGAGTCTGCTCAGTAGCAGAACCTGGTCCATTTACTTTTATATGGGGCCCTGGTAGCCTTGCTACATGCGCCCTGTATGATTTCCAAATTAGCCTGAGAGAGGTGCCGCAGCGTTACCTGCTCAGGCACCACGCTGTGAGGGCTAGTTTCTGGACGCGCGGGGTGGATGACCCTGCCCCCTGCTGCACCAGATGATGTGTTGGGCCTGTTGGGAGGTGAATTGCAGGCACCTCCAAGAGGCTGAGCAGCTCCAAAAACCATGGTCTGGCCGTCCACCATGAAGCTATTAGAATGATGTTGAGTTGGCAAGACTCTCATCTTGCAAATCACTGAATCAGCAGAGTGGGCGGGAAGGTGTAAGCCGTCAAGCCGAAATGCGTTACCCAGGGAGCTGGGACCCGGTCCATGCAGGAGGCGAACTGAGGGCACTTCTTGTTGAGCCAGGTGGCAAAGAGATCAACCTGGGGATGACCTAACCTGTTGAAGATCTCCAGAACAAGGTTGTTTAGCTGCCACTTGTAATTGTCCGCTCCCAACCTGCTTAGCCTGGCTGCCTCCAGGTTGGATTCCCCCGGGAGGTGGACTGCTATAAGGTAAAGGTCATTTTCCAGGGCCCACTCCCACTGCTTGGCTCTCTGAAAGCACTGTCACAATGTAAAAATATGATGCCTATGTCAGACTCCAAAACCAAACCAGCATGTCTGGCTCTGCACCAGAGGTTCTGGAAGGAAGTAGGCTATTTCCCGCCAAAGCTTCTGGTTAAAAACTGCCAGCATGGCATCCACGTTGGCTTGACAAAGATGCAGCGAAGCGTGGGAATAAAGCTTCTTCCCCTATGCCTCCAAGATCTTCTGCTCCTTGCCTAGAAGCGCTGATGACAACTGAGGCTTTGAGTAGAGTGACGCCACAGCAATCACCGAAGAGAGTGGTTGATGGTGGGCCGACAGCAAGAGAGTATCCCCCTAATTTTGCCTATATTTGACATCCAGGCGTCGATTGATCGGCTGAACCGAGTGGGGTTTGTGCCACCTCTTCTAGGCCAAGGCGATTACGTCCTTCTGCATTGGAACCCCCCATTCTAGCCGTGGGGGCGTAGAGTGAGGATTTCGGCAAGTACTACTGCCTCCAGTTGTTCGACTTCGGGTTGAGGAAGGCACAAGTACTCTGCAAACCCAGCAAATCGTTTGTGGAAGGCCTTGGCTGACGAACGAGTGTCAGGGTCTTCAATCTTATCCGTGTCCACCTGTGCGCCTGGTTGGTCCAGTGCAGGTGGAGGTGTGCAGGGCGCCAGGGCTGAGGTGTGGAGATCGCAGCTAGAGGCTGCAGGGGAGGCTGGTACCGTACAGCCTGAACCGTGGGAGGCAGGGGAGCCGGAATCGAAGGAGCCGGTGTGGACAGCGGGGGCTGCACCAGGACCTGCAGCACTGAAGCCATAGGAGGAATTACTATGGCCGCAGGCGGTGGGGCCAGAGGGAGCTTGTCCCTGGTAACATCCTTGAGGATCGCCACCATCTGAGGAGATCTCCGGAGTGTGAGGAACTTTTCAAAGGCCCTGTCCTTGCAGGCTGGTGGAGTGGCAGGTGACAGTGACAGGATAGCAGACGCTGAGGAGGGTGCGTATTTTGTCTAGTTGGTTGCAGAGGAAATCTGCCCTGCGCTGCTGATGGATAAACTGTAGGCCACGTACCTGGTTGACACCAGTCCCCACCCTTGTAACTCATTTTCCCACCAGCTCCATTCCTCGGGGCGGTATTGAACGAGCAACCATCTTGTGGTGCTGCATGCCACATGCTGAAGTCATGGTGCTTGGCTCAACGGCTCCGGCATCCTCCAGGACTCTTGATGGTGGAGCATGAGACCTACCCTGCACCTCAGGCAGAGAACAGGTAGGCGGTGTCACCCTCGGCAGAGTCTCCGGTAGTGCTGCATGCAGCCACCCCCTCCGCCATATTGCCGGTACAAGGGCGTACACCCGGTAAAAGAACCGTGCAGTCCCTCAGCACTGTCTCTGGAAGGATCTACGGAACCCTCGGCCTGGCGGCCAGTAGCTGAACTAACCTCGGTACCCGTGCTGGTCTCAGAACCTGCGGGTTCCAGACACTCTGGCATTTCCTTGGGAAGCAGTCACCCTTGAGGGGAGCGCTTGAAAAGAGCGGCCCTCCCTTGGGCCTTGACCTATGTCTGACGAAGTCCTTCAAGTCCTCTGGAGGCATCTTCTTGAAGAGATCCTTCCACCTAGCTAGTCTGTTCTTCAGACCAAGCGAAGTAAGTATTGCACGCAGTACAACCCTCCCATCCATGGTCGGGTCCAAGGCAGCAGAGGCAAAGAGCATGGGGATCTGATGTAGGCTGGGGAGGAGTGTGGCGCCAGAGGACAGAGTACCTGATTGATAAAAGACGACAAAAAGACAGAAGTATCCGTGGAAGAGCGCCTGGTATTAACATGGCCGAAGCCAAACCCAGGAGTGCTGGTGAAAATGGCCCGTTCCCGTAGACAAAAAAGGGGACCGAGGTATGGCGCCGGTACATGCTCTCAGGGCCTAGCTCATGCAATATAGAGGAAAGGGGACAGGACGCAAAAGTAAGCATCTCTAAAGTATATCTACCGGCTTGTGTGTTGATTCTAGGAAAGCTATTTTAAAGTATATTTGATTGTTATATGTATTGCCCTTTTTAAAGAAAGCTCATTTATTTAGAATCTGATGTTTAATAAATAACTATCCAAATATTCAAATATCTCCTCTGTATCTCCAGTGCTTGTATTGCATTCAAACACCAGCAGATTTTCACTCCGATAAAGACCCTTAATTCTAGTGTAATGAGGATACCTGTTGCACCTACATGATTTCTTGGCAGGCGGTGCAGTCCGTTGGTTTGATGCCTTGAAGTCGTTTTGCCACAATTAGCATGCACTTATTTTCAAGAATTGCTTTACCATTTATTAATTAATACAGCATCTGCAGTGCTGTCGCATTTAGACCACAACTACCGGACATCCGTCTGGGACCCAAGGTGGTACCATCCGGTGCCACCTCCCGCGGATAAGATCCGCTATTTGAATAATTGGATATTTACACAGTAGCATTTTCACTAAATGTTTTTTACTATCATGTTTTGTTTACATGCTTTCCATTCATGATGTGCTTATTTCCATTTTTGGTTTACATTAATACCGTTGGTTGTCTTCTGGCAACCAGTATTTCTGCTGAGTATTTTTCTCTCTGTTTCACCCTTTTTTTCGTTTTAATTTCTGACCTGCTCATAATTTTTGATTCACCCCCTTGTGTATCTACAATTGATTGTTTTGCCTCTAGTGTCTACTGCGCGTTCAACTGAAATCCCGGCCCCATTCATCAATAGGGCCTCTAGAGCAGGCTCCAACCTTTTCAGTTTGCCGGAGATTGCCTTGGCGGAGTGGCAAAGAGTGGCAGTCTTGCAGCTTACCTCGTTGACTCCAGTTTCCTGCGTTCACGCCTGGAGGCGTGTCCCTACAGCTTCCAATATCTCTACAAAACGCCATTGCCTCCGCGGAGCAGACACGGAGTGGCGAAGAGTGGCAGTCTTGCCGGTCATGACTGCCAAGACTGCAGACTCCAATTAGCCCCTGGAACAAGCGGTTCAAGCTCAGGACTTGGAAGAAAGGCGCCTACTACGTATTGCCGTGTTCGTACTACAACAAACATTCACAAACTGGGAATGCGCCCTTCTGAGAAAAAGCGTTTCCCCCAGCTTCTCAAAAAACAAAAAGACACTTGCAGCTCGAAAATGGAAGAAAAAATGAATGCATCGTCCTCACCTTCGTTTGAAGCCAGTGTCCTGGGGGAGCAGCTAGCCGGGGACCGTGGAGCTTTGGAAGAGGACTCGCAGACTCCCGGGCGGTCGCTGCAGCCCGCAGGAATACCATCGAGCAGTTTGCCGGCTCCCGCTGCCGCCTCCTCCCCGCTCCAGCTCCCCAAGTCCTTCTGGAGGGAAGGGCGGGTGCAGTGAGCTAGAGGAGAAGGGCGCGGGCACGCAGACGACGGGAGGAAACTGCCGGCCCAACACCAGAACTTCAGTGAGCAACGACCCTCGAAGCGGGGAGGGTGGCGTGAGGACCAATCGATTTTGATCCTGTCGACTCCGAGGCCCTATGGGAGTGCCACCCACACAAAACCCCCCTTAGACTCGGCAACCACAGAAAGGTTGCCACCTACCCCAACGTCAAAAAAGTGCTTCAAACAACAGAAGAAAGAAGGAACAAGTTACTTACCTGTAACTGTTCTCCAGCATGGGTCTGGCATGGATTCACATGCTCATGAATATTCCCCGTCGTCAGGGCGGGAATCCTCGGTATAGAAGAAAAAAAAAAATCAGTTTCGTTTCTGATCTGTCTTTCTTAGTAGTAACCAATCACTGGTCTCCTGGTCATACTGCCCCCAGCCAATGACTGCCAGCTCCCTAAGCCCCGCCTCTGGCAGCCATCCTCAGATTTGGTAGCAAATAAAGTTGCAGTATGACCAAGTGAAGAGCCGCAGAGGGGTAGTTGGGAGGGTTTGCATGTGAATCCATGCCAGACCCATGCTGGAGAACAGTTACAGGTAAGTAACTTGTTCCTTCTCCAGCATGGGGTCTGGCATGGATTCACATGCTCATGAATAAGAGAATACATAGCAGTACACACATGCACAACCACGGGGGTGGCAACAGGCTCAACATTAAGCAATACAACAACTCAACATTAAGCATCTCTTACCTCCTCACCAGGCTCACCTTAGGAGAACAGGTTGCGCAGCACTGCTTGGCTGACCCTGGACACCACCCTGGAGTCCCGATCGACGCAGTAGAATCTTGTGAAGGTGTGCGTCGACCTCCACGTCGCAGCCCTGCAGATGTCTAGCAGGGGCACACCAGACAGGAACGGCGTGGTAGCAGCGATCGCTCTGGTCGAATGGGCTCTCGGACGGCCGGGCAGCGGTCAGTTCCCCAACCGGTGACAGTGCATGATGCAGCGAGAGCCATCTGGAAATGGAAGTCTTCGAAAGAGCCTTCCCTTGATTCACAGTCCCAAAGTTCACAAGCAGCTGCAACGTCTTCCGAAAACTCTTCGTGCTACATCCAGCGAGTGCAAAGTCCTCTCGGCCGGCGACGAAGGCGACGGGAAGAAAACTGGCAACACCAAGGGCTCGTTGAGGTGGAAGTCCGACAGCACCTTGGGGATAAAGGAGGGGTGCGTCCTCAGCACCAGCCTCGTGTCATGAAAAGTCAAGTATGGAGGCTTGCAAGATAGGGCCTGGATCTTTCCCACTCATCGTGCGGAGGTGATGGCCACAAGTTAAGCCGTCTTCCATGACAGGAACTTCAGAGGCGCTGAATGCTTAGGCTCGAATAGGGCCCCCCCATGAGCCTGGTCAGCACCACATTAAGCTCCCACACCGGGGCAGGAGCCTTCACCGGCGGAAATTATCGGAATAGTCCCTTCATGAATTCTTTCACCAAGCGATGAGACCACAGGACGCCCGTCCCGTAGTCCTGGTACATCGGGAGATTGTAGCCAGATGTATTTTGATGGAGACCTACTGTCAGCTTTGGCCAGCGACAGTAGGTACGGCAGCACTTGAGGGGCCGTAATCCACAGAGGGTTAATCTTCTGTGCACAGCACCAGACAGAGAACCTCTTCCATTTATGTCCGTAGCACGAGTCGAGGACGCCCTGGCCTTTGCAAGAACCTCTCTGCAGTCGGCCGGGATGTCGTACCCTCCAAACTCTAGTGCTGCAGGAGCCAGGCCTGCAAGTTCAGCGACTCCGGGTTGTGGTGAAGAATGGCGCCTCCTTCTCTGGAGAGAAGGTCTGCGTCCGTCGGCAGCTTGACTGGTGTGGACATTGACAAGTCCAGAAGGTCCGGGAACCAGATCGGTCTCGACCACGCCAGTGCAACGAGGATCATCCTGCACCGGAACCTCTTCAGCTGGTTGATGAGCCGGAGCAGCAGCGGCAGCAGAGGGAATGCATAAAGAAATGGGCCGTTCCAGGGGAATGAGAAAGCATCGCCCATGCTCCTCGGCTGGGGGAACCTGCTGGCGAACATCCGGCACTTGGAATTCGGCGCCGTCGCGAAGAGATCGGTTTGGGGTTCGCCCCATCGTCGGAAGAGTCGATCCACTTGATCCTGGCGTAGTTCCCACTCGTGGCACGAGCGCAGCTCCCTGCTGAGTGAGTCGGCGATGGTGTTTTTTATTCCTGCCAGATGAAGAGGCACCAGAAACATCCGTTGCGCGACGGCCCAATGCCACAGACCCTGGGCTTCCTTGGATAGGGCCAGGGACCTGGTTCCGCCCTACTTCCGGATGTAGAACATCGTGGTTGTGTTGTCGGTGAAGATCCTCACCAAATTGCCCTTGAGGGACGGGAGAAAGGACCTGAGGGCCCAGAACACTGCGCGGAGCTCCAAAATGTTGATGTGGAGTGACTTCTCCTCCGGGAGCCAAAGGCCTCTCGCGTGAAGATCTCCGGAGTGCGCTCCCCAACCTTACAGGGAGGCGTCCGTCGTCCCAGTCAACTGGTGAGCTGGGATCAGAAAGTCTGTGCTTGTCGACAGATGGAGCGGGTACCCCACCACCGGATCGCCCGACAGAACGTCTCGTTGAGGGATCCTGTACTCGAAGCTGCCCATCTACTGGACCCAGCGGGCGTCGAGGAACTCTTGCAAGGGGCGCATCCGAAGCCTGCAAAGGCGCACCAGATAAATGCAGGAGGACATCATCCCGAGGAGGGACTTGATAGATCTAACCCTGGCCATGTCCGTGGCCAGCAGACGCTGCACTTTGCCCAGATTGGTCCTGGTCCTTTCCTCCGACGGCGAGGCCAGCCGCGCCACTGTGTCGAGCTTGGCTCCCAGAAACAGGGCGACTTGCGACGGAACCAGGTGGGATTTTGTAAAGTTGATGGAGAATCCCAGGTCTGTGAGCAGCTGGACGGTCTTCGCAGTGTTCTCCACGGCGACCTCCCTCGTCCTTGCCCGGATGAGCCAGTCGTCCAGGTAGGGGTAGACGTGGATGCCCTGTATGCGCAGCCGCGCCACCACCGGTGCGAGGCACTTGGTGAAAACCCTGGGTGCCTAATGGGAGGGCCTTGAACTGGTAGTGCCGCTCTTGGACCACGAACCTGAGGAACTTTCGGTGTCTTTAGAATGGGGATGTGGACGTACGCATCCGCCAAGTCCAACGGCGACAGGAAATCGCCCTCCTCCAGCTGTCCCAGCACGTGCTGGAGGACCACCATATGGAACTTCTGCGCCTTGATGTACTTGTTCAGTCGTCGTAGGTCCAGGATGGGGCACCATCCTCCTGTCTTCTTTCTTACGAGGAAGTACCTTGAGTAAACTCCGGAGCCCCGAAGCCTCTTTGGGATGAGCTCGATGGCACCCTTCTTGAGCATCGCCCTTACTTCCAACAGTAGTTGAGGGACGTGATTTTCCTTCCTGGCCACGGGTGGAACACGAGGGCACCTCTGAAACTGGAGGGCGTGCCCTTGGGCCAGGACGTCCAGCACCCAACGGTCGGTGGAGATGGACTCCCACACGCTGACGAACCTCGCCAGCCGGCCTCCCACTGGGGGGGTGCTTCGGCGGGGGCCCGACCCCACGGTCGGTTCAATCTTGTTTGGAGGCCGCCTTGCCTCCTGACCTCCCTGTCGACGACAGGCACCACCTGGCTTGCCGCGTCCCCTGTAGGCTTCCTGGGACGAAGATCTTGCCGCTTGGCGGTATGTGGAGGAGCCACTGCCGGATCCCTTGGAGGCACCTTGTCTGTGGCCGGCCGTTGTTGTTGGAGCATTCCCAGTGCCCGGGCAGTCTCTGTCTTGATGGCCTGAAGGGACTCATCAACCGCCTTCCCAAACAGGTTGTTCCCGTAGAAGGGCATGTCCAAAACCATGGCTTGTATGTCCTGGCGAAAATCCGTGGCCTTAAGCCATCCTCGTCTCAAGCAAACGCTGTTGCCCAACTGACGGAAACCGGTGTCGGCGATGTCCGTTGCCACCGTGATGGCGTGGTCCGAAGCAATCTCGCCCTCCTGTAGGATTTCAAGGGCCTCAGCCCTTTTGGTGTCCGGAAGGAAGTCTAACAGAGGGGCGATTTTGAACCACAACTCCCTGTCGTAGCGGGCTACGATAGCCAGGGCGTGGGCCGCCTTGATAGTCGTCGCTGTGGATGAGACGATCCGTCGTCCCATCGTGTCCAACTTCCTGCCCTCGCCGTCCGGCGGGGAAGTTGATGTCGAGGCCGATGCCCCCCCAGCTTTCTTTGCCGCCGCCGAGACGACCAAATCCGGGGTAGGTTGCGCCCGAAGGCACAAGGGGGCAACGTCGGGGACCCGGTACTACTACTCGTACCGATCCCTCTTTGCCGGCGCCGTGGCAGGGTTCTTGAGGAGGGCCAGCCCCACATCCCAGATGTCATTAAGAAGCGGTACGGCGAGGACCGTCTTCCTTTTAGCCTTGCGCCGTTGGTAAAGGAAGCCTTCTTCTCTTCTGGGCAGAGCTGGAAAAGCTCGGATGCCCTGGAAATCATGGCATGAAAGGATCCAATCTCGTCGGGCGGGGACGCCCGAGCAGGGGACGACGGGGGACACGTCCCGTCGTCGCCTCTGTCGTCATAAGTACCTGTCGTAGCCGTGTCCGTGCCTGTATCATCCCCATGGGTAGTAGACCGGGGGGAAGGCATAGCAGGCCGCAGAGGTGGCGTAGGATGCATCCTCCTCTTATGCGGTGGACGTTCCGAAGGTCCTGGCTCCGGTTCCCCCGTCGGGTCTGGCTCAGGTACCTCCGTCGGGGGAAGGGGCAACCTTGTCCTCATCTCCGAGCAGAAGGACTGAATCGCTGACAAAATGGCCGCCGAAGTGTCCTGCGGTGCCGGAAACTACAGGAGCGAGGGTTCTTGAGGAGCCTTGTCGGCGACACCGTCGCTCTCGTCGTCGCCCTCGCCGGGATCCCTCCCGATGGGCTGGGCCTCTTCCACGACTTCGATGAGCTCTTCTTCAGAGGTCGTGTCCGTATCCACGATGGCCACCAGCCCCTCCCCCACCTTTTCCAACGAGGACTTTGTGGGGGTCTTCTCAATGGGCCTGAAAGACGACTTCCTCCCCGGTGGCAGGGAGACTCTGGGTCCTGAGGGCACCACTGGTGTAGCCTCCACAGGCTGAGCCAGGGCCGCGGCGACATCCTCAATCGAGGTCTTAGCAGGGTGAATTAAGGCCATCATCACCTTCTGGACGCCTGGGGCCTTCACCTTGGGGTGGGGGGGAGGAGGGTCCGAGCCTCGCTCCCTCTCTGCCGGAATCTTTGAGATCGACAAGGGCCTCTCCAGAAGCTTCGCCGGGTTCTCGGACTTCCTCTTACCCGAGCCAGAGCGTTGGCTCATGGTTGATGGCGCCGGGGAGGATGCGCCCTGCCTGGTAGCCAAGGAGCCCGACCGTTCGGCGCTCCCGGTGCCCGCGGACGAACGGTGCTTAAACTTTTGTTGGGCCCCCGTCGTGCCCTCACAGGACTTCAAAGACCGCTCGGACTTCTTTTTCTTCTTCTCACCTGACGGGCTTTTCCCTTCCAGCCAGTTGGCGAGACGGAGGTGGCGATCCTTCATGTTCCGCTCCGACATGTTCCCACAAAACGCACAGTCATTCTCCATGTGCGTCTTGTCCTCACGGAGACAGAGGCATAACGAATGCTCGTCCTCCTTGAAAACATTCTGAAGCTGGCATCCAGGGCAGGTCCTGAACAGCTTCCCGGGCGTCGAGCTTCCTTTCTCCTGGGCCATGTCCGGGGTAGGCTTCGGAACTTCTGGAATCCTCCAAAAGCGTAACTTGACGAAAACTTCACCCTTGAGGGGCGTAGAAAACTATGCCCGTTGATCGGATGTAGAAACGGTGGAGCTTGAGGCTCTATTTAACCGAAAAATGAGAAAAAACTTCTGAAAGCGCGAAAACGCAGCAAAAGCTCGAGAGCTACAGCACCAGGACTCCCAACACATGAACGTGCGGTAAAAATCTGAGGATGGCTGCCAGAGGCGGGGCTTAGGGAGAGGGCAGACATTGGCTGGGGGCAGTATGACCCAGAGACCAGTGATTGGTTACTACTAAGAAAGAGATCAGAAACGAAACTGATACTGATTTGTTTTTCTATACCGAGGATTCCCGGCCTGACGGGGAATATTCATAAGCATGTGAATCCATGCCAGACCCCATGCAGGAGAAATAAAGTTTGAATTACTGCCATAGTTCACACATATTCAGAGAAACAAATGTGTGAAAAGACACCAGTTAAGTCTAAAGCGCCAAAAAAGCTATCGCAGCTTCATGAGGCTGACCCCTTTTTTTCACACCAGGAAAAGGTCCAGGAAAAAGACATTCCACATATTTCAGTGCTGGAAACTACGAGCAATAAAAAGAAACTACGTCAGAGCCAGACGGCATCACCAAAGAAGGGGAAAAAACAGACAGAAGGCAAAAGTGAATACAAAGTCTAACACTAAGAAAAAGAAAACGTTGATACAAGAGTCCCGGAACAGTGTAAATTCAGGGGCCAGAACAATAAAGAAATTATGGGCGCTGGAACCAGGTAAAACTCCAGTATTTAACCTGGTAACGGACTTCTTTAACGCCTTTGCCCCGCAGGTTAGGGGTCCCCAATACGATCTCACAGATTCTGAAATATTAGAAGCAATTAACTCTTGCCAACCACCTCAGAAAACCAGGAAAACTGACTTTCCAACTAGCACCCCCCTGAAACCTTCGACCCCCCACGAGCCACAAGCCTTACCAACATCTGAGCACTTGCCACCAGCGTTGGGTACTCCAACGCTGGACGTATCCTCCCTGCCACAAGATCATGCTCCGGATGGGGACATGGTCAATCAACAAATTCCCCCGAAAATCCCAGCGAACCAACATGAAGAGCGCAGGCGTGACACCCAGGTCCCCCACCTCGCGAATGGGAAATTTTCAACCGACTGGGGAAAACCTTCTGGCCCGGGAAAAGAACCTGCCCGTTTACCCAGAAATATCCTCAGAGGCTCTATTGTAAACGACCCTTCAAAGTCTCCTACCCCCTTCCGAAAAGGCCAATGAAGACAAAACCCCCGTGGCCTTTCCACCACCAAACAGTCCCGAGCCAAACCAAAATCATGGCAACAGAAAGCAGATGGGAGGCCAACCCCAAGGAGGGAACCCAAGAGAAATACAAAAACAAATCAAGTCGGGAGCGGCAGGATTCTACAGACTATTTCAATAACTCCTCAGCAAGAAAGTTGACGGCAAACAAGCAAAATCCAAATAAAAATATATCAGGCGCTCCAAACGACTTTACGGCAAATAAGAAACTGGACTTCATATCAATCATGTCTGCAGTGTCGACAGCTTTGGCACCTTTCACAAAGTTATATGAATCTATCAGCGAAAATCTGAAAGTTCATACCACCATGCAGGCAATGATATACACAAAATTGATCTTTCTGGAAGGATACATTACTGCCCTAGACGAGTGCCTAAATACAAACACCTTATCTTCAAAAGAACAATCAAAGGTGGAAATTCCGTACGGCCAAGAGAGGACCTCTACTTCAACACAAAGTTCACCAATCCCATCATCGACAGCCATTCCAGTGGCCAGAGAGCCCCCGACTTCAACTAAAAATGGCGCTGTGATCTACAATCAAAGTGAAGTCATACACATCAGTGAAGAAACACCACCAAGACCGAATGGAAACTAAACCCAATCTAATGAAAAAGAATCACTTAGATCGAATGGAAACTAAACCAAACTCATCGAAAAAGACTAGGCTTAGCCGATATTTTGTGCACAAAATGGAACATCGACGAAAAAAAAAATGGACAAGTCAGATTCAGGACCCATTCAGCAGAAGCAAAAAAAGAACCAAATCAAAAAGGGCCGTCCCTCTACACTCCAGGGCTCTACCCTTGTCTTCCAGATTCCAAACGACACAGGAACTCAACAATCTCCAAAAACAGTAGAAGACTTCCTGGCCGATCAGCTAATGAATATTAGTGAACATCTAGAGAAGGATCCAACAAGCAGCATGCTCACCAGAAAAGAACAAGTCGAAGAAAAGGCATCGCTTAGCCCCCCCGTCTCGCCAACTAAAGAGTCCACCTTTTCGTACCATGGAAGAAAGAACCACCATTCTTCACCAGCTCCTAAAAACCAACCAAACCAATGCTGGACACAGGAAAGTATCATTTTCCTCAAGGACAGAGTCGCCTTCGCCAAAGCGGGGCACCCCAAAATCGGAGCCCTGGCACAAACCCAGAAAATGGGGCAGACTTTCAAGCGGGGAGGACTTGCGGTGAGCCTTAAGCAAAGAGCTCAAAAGAACACCTAATTCGGGCTAAGGAGCCCCTACGGAGGGTCCACTATAAATCAAAAACTGAATCTTACCACGACCGGGGCAATTCCACCAAAAAGACTGTCTGGTCTTTAAAAATAGAATAACAATCAGAAAATTGTGACGAAGTAATTCTTAACAGAAGAGGAGTTCTAACCCTCTTTGGCTTCATCCCAGCGCTTCGACATATCAAATCCGAGGACCTGAAATTAGTGGATCCCTACCATTCAAATCGTAGAGCAAAAACTTACCTGTACATTGCCTAAAAGAAAATACAGTCCCAAATAATCGAAGAAGCAGAGGAATTATCTAAATTCGGCTACAGGGTGACTGGAAACTCGACATCAACCGGGGAGCGCAGAGAAATACAGGTCAACACCGCAGCGAAGATAGCAAGCACAGGCTCAACAAGAAACAAGAGTGAGGACTACTCTTACACAAAGAAATCGTACAAGGAGGCGGCCAATTCTCAAAGAAGTAGTGAGAGGAACTAAACAAGTGGAAAAAACAGGGATACAAGCTCAAACAAAAACCCACAGAAATCAGTGAACAAAGAACCTCCAAAAAAACAAACGCCTAGGGAGCCGCAAACATACAATCAAGACCTAATGAAAGCACCGGAAACTTCACAATCAAAAGGAAATTTACAGGGAATTTGGTCTTGGCTCCCAAAAGCCCTCTCAAACAACCTGAATAAATAGCAATGCGAAGGTCGGCAGAGCCACGACAACGACATCCTGCCAGCCGACCCGCCTCGTACTGCCCTAAAACTTTGTTCTTGGAATACTCGTGGATATACACATTTGATGACACAGAATGATGCCGATTTAGCTTCATTTGATGTGATCTGCCTACAAGAAACATGGCTCATAGATAAACCCATCTTGGATGGCTATGACCTAGTCCTGGCTCCTGCAAAAAAAGGCGTATTAGGCCGTCCATCATCCGGCCTACTTGTGGCTTGCAGAAATGGTGCAGGAATGAAAATGAAAAAACTCTGCTCACAAACCTATCTATACTGGCAGTCCTCATTGAAATCGAAGCTCCTGAAAAGACACAAAGCAAAGAAATAGCCATCTTAAATACCTACTGAAACCCAGCGACCACAGATCCAAAACACTTCACCCATATGATGGAAGAAATAATAGATGCAATCCAATCAACACGACAGGTTTCATATCTTATAATCTGTGGAGACCTCAACAACATCCAAAAAACCCGGTGCGACAGAGGGGAAAACCAGCAGCCGTTCAGAGAGGAAATCTTTGGCGCAAGTTGATGTCCTCACGACATATGCTAAACCTCGACACGGTCTTTAAAGAGAAAGACCGTTTGCCGACATGGGAACAGGGAACGTCGAGAGCTACAATTGACTACATCTATGCCTCCCGCCCCTTTCTAGAAAGTCCAACAACCTTCAAGGTCCGCAAAACAGCCAGTGACCATAACCAGTTAATAACAACGTGGTTGACCAAATTCCGGAGAGCAAACGACAAGCCTTATAGCATCGAAGTAAACAACCAGGGAAACCGCCTAAAACTTTCATCTTCGGCAGTAAGGATGCTCACACAGAGGGTCCGTCAGAAGAAAACCCCGAACCAGACTATGTGCCTCTACTCGTGGCTTTTTCTAAAAAAAAAAAAAAAGGGCATCTCAAACCCCCGGCACCATGCATAAACACACCTATGATGCCCAGTTGGCCTCTAAAAGAAGGGAATTCCGAAGAATTAAGAGACAACTGAAACAACCATCGCCCAGCCAACAGGAAAAAAAACTGTCAGAAGCATCCACAAACTACAGAAACTGGGTAAAAAAAAAAAAACATCGCTCTCTCCTGTACCAGCAAGATTCTGAAAAAGTCCTGAAAGCGATCTGTGGCAACAAAGCCAGGAAATTCTGGTCCCTCATAAAATCCACAACCCCATCAAAGAAAAATTCCATCATTAACTCAATGGGTGAGCAAAAATGGATCGACCACTTTATCAACTCTTTTTGAATCCCCAACAAAGGAGGACGGCTGCACAGAAAATGACCCCTCAAGTTGGTTACACCTTGATGATCAAGAAGAAATCCTCGAGACTTTATAAAAACTAAAAAACTCTTGAGCAGTCGGTCCAGTCGGGATCTCCAACATGGACCTAAAAATAAACCCACAGAGCGGTCAAACCTCCAAAAAATCGAAATCGAAATCGATTCCACCTTCGTGCACTAAAGCGACCATCGTCCCAATCTACAAAAAGGGGGACGTGTGTGATCCTTCAAACTTCCATCCAATCGCACTTTTAGATTGTATCGGAAAGGTTTTCGGGGTCTTACTGTTGAAGATTACAAACTTGGGCTAAGCTAGCCCCATGCCACGACAGATTCCAAACAGGCTTAAAAAAAACGTCGGCACATCAGCAAACATCTTAGTCATCAGCATTCTAAAGAGCAAGGTTCTGGAAGGAAAACCAAGATGTTTTATGGCTTTAGTTGACCTTTCCCAGGCCTTTGACCTGGTAGACAGGTCCCGACTTTGGTCAAAACTTGATGGATGGAAATGTCCTAAGGAGATCCTCCTGCCGCTAAAAGCCCTGCATACAAACACCTCTCTCAGAGTGCGACTGACCCCGCAAGGACAAGTCTCTGCAGAAATTCCCACGGGCATGGGAGTTAAACAGAGGTGCCCTCTTCCCCTCCCCGAGTTATTTCTAGCGTAGATGGGCGACTTTGGCGAACCAGAAGACCTTACAAAAACATTTCCACCAAAACTGGCCAAGGTACAAATCAGCCGACTCATGTACGGCGACGTTCTCATCCTGTTCGACCAGACCCAAATAGGACTGCAGATACAGTTAACAAACCTACGTTACACGATGGAGAACAATCTACAAATCAATAAAGACGAAACAAAAATTCTAATCCTGGAATCAGCACCTAAAAGATCAGACAAATACAACTGGTACCTGGAAAGTATAGAGATTGAAAGAACAAAAGAATTAAAATACCTGGGTGTGACCTTAGACAGTTCTCGTCACGAAAGTGCAATGCAAGAAAGCCTGATATCAAAAACCAAAAGTTAGCAGCCCAAGGCAAAGCCATCGACCTAAAATTCGGAAAATTCTCGACAATCCCAGTAAGTGAATTTTACAACAAAAAAAAGTAGTGCCTTCTATTACATACGGAGCAGAAGCAATGCCACAAATCCCAAACAAACTCTGGACAAAGCTGGAAGGCATCTTCTGGAAAAAGGTCTTGTGCTTACCTAATTCAACTTCAATGCCGGCCATCCGACGTGAACTCAGTCTTCTTTCCCTAGCAGGCACAGTAAACATCAACTCGGTCCTGCTCTATCGAAAGCGCATCTCTCAAAGTCGACCAGAACATCTACACGATAGGCGAAGAAATTAAAACAGATTCAGTGAAAATTTTAACTGGAAAGAGGAGAATTTATCTTTATTGGCCTCAGTCGCATGCTCAGAAGATGATCTGACCTCGAATCCGGTCAGAGTGTGCGAAAAACTTAAAAATCTCGACTGGTCATACACCCAAGCGGAAGTAACAGCCAACAAACTTCTAGCTCATCTTCCACTTACACTGTGCAAAGTAAATGAACTTCAGAGATACATTAAAACATTTCCAAATAGATCATCCAGGAATTACTCGCTCAGGCTAAGACTAAATCTAATTGAAACAAACGAGATTCGCCACATCCGAGGTATTTCAGCCACTAGTGAGTGCCGTCTTAGTGGCGCAGAAAAGGAAACCATACGCCACTTACTAATGGCCTGCCCAAGGAACCAAGCGATAAGATCAGCATACTTCGACTTTTCCTGGGTAAACGGTCACTTCGACGCCGACCAATGGTGGCTCAGACTGATTGGAGGTGATAGAACAACGTGGCAGATTGCCTTGGTGAAGATCATCCAAGAAACATTGAAAATGCTTGGCTGAGGCATCCTAGGACTTGAATACAGGAACAAGAATTTTGTAAAGTTCCATTTTGGAACATACATAAATAAAAAAAAATTCAAAAAATTAAGGTCACATTAGTGATCATTTCTTTTTGACATTTTGATATTTTTTTGATAAAAACACATTTCTTTAACCAAGACTCCGGATTAATTTGAACTCTAACAGATGAAGTTGAAGCAGTAAACTTGAATTGTTTTGAATAACTGGTTTCAAATTACACAACCCAGGTTGGGTTCTAACAGAGACCGGCTGTTTGACTAGGTTGTTTATCTAGTCTATTGTTTCATTTGTTTTTCGGGTCAGGGTGTCTCCAGACCCATTGCAGCCAGCTCCTGTGAGCTTTCACTTATTTTTGCATATATTATTTTGTCAAAGCTTGAAGATTCATACAGACACTTATACATTATCTATGTATCTACCCAGTGGTGCCCACATATTCCTTTTTTTTCCACTTCTAGCCAGCCACAACTCATCTTCGCTTTTAAAAGCGACAGTTCACCGATACATATGATGGAGAACACAACCAAATCCCTGCCTCGTATGGCAGTCTTTTTTGAGCCCCCTTTAAGTCATATAGCCAGAAAGGTTTGGTTCGAGATTCAGGTTAGTATCAGTGTTAAGAGCACCCAGAAATGTGCCAATTCCCTTCTACCTTAGAGACCCTCAGCTCTTTTGCTGGACTTTATAACCTTTTATTTGTAAACTGGAGAGAGTAAGACCTTTTTCCCCACTCATTTATTTTTCTGTGGTTTGAACTCTTTCTTTTGACTTTGGAGTCTGAAACTCCATAGGCATTATCTCATTGTGACAAAGCATCTTCAGTGCAGTGGCACAGGGAAGTCCCTTAGATTTCCCAATGGTTTAAATAGCTTCTCTTGGTAAAACTACTGTTTCCAAGAGGAGTGACGTGAAATTGACTACTTACTTTTTGTAACTTTCTAGACCCAGCACACACTACATTACAATAGGGTGCTGGAGGGGTTACTTAGTATCCCTTTTGTCTAGTTTCTCATGTAACATTTTAATGTTACCCTTTCTACAATTAATGGCTGGTGGCAGTGGTTTACTTTTTACTGCTGTTGTGTGTTTTTACCGCGGGCTGCGTTCGCAGCTGCAGTAAGGCCCCCTGGTGTGCCCATTTTGTTAAAATGGCCCGGTCGTCTTTTTTCCCCATTTGTCAGAAAGGTCCTTCTTGAGATTTACTCTGCGTGCCAAGTATGTCTGGCAGGAGCAGGAAGTGAGGCAGGTGCCCGAATATCCTTGTGCTTACTCCCCTTGGTTAAAGGTATGCACCCAAAGGTGATTGGCCAGCTGGCTGTCCAGCAAGGACAGCCACCCTGGTGTGTGATTGACAGCTACGCTGGAATGAATGGGAGAAACCAGCATAAAAGGCATTGCTTTTTGGATTGGAAGGCAGTTTCGACCGGTGGACGAAGGAATCCAAATAAGAACTTGGAAGAGACACCTGCTACAACTCCTGGACTGTTGGTTTGCCCGTTGAAGCCCTGCTGCTGTGCTGAAGCTCTGAATTTGCCCTGCAGGGACTTTTTGCCCCTTGGGTTGGTGGGACCAATCAACCCCAAAGTGAACTCAACTGGACATCCTCTCAAAGCTGGCTGTACTTACATTGCTGCTGGAACCGAAGGGCCAGGGAGAGGAACACCAAATCGAGTGCATTGCTTTTAAGACGGACCAGAGCGTCAGTAAGATCCTCCAGACTTCCCTGAAGCAGAACTGACCAAGCCCGAGCCACCTCAGAGTGCTGGACCTCAATGTAAGGAAAGTCTGAAGAGGTATTCGAGAACCACAGTGTTGCCATTTGCTATAGATGCGAAGTGCTGAAACCGTGTAGTTCTGCTGAATTGAAATTTGACCTTTGCTGCTGCCGACCTTCACATTGTGTTGCAGGAGTCCCAAGAAGTCCTCCCTCTTGTCCCCATGACTGAGTCACAGGAACAACAGGATCTGCAGAGCCACACAGGAACAGAAGCCAGCTGGAACCATTTCTTCTAAACAAAGGTACTGTCTTGGTTGCTTTTGCAGAGGTGATTGCAGCTTTGCCCCTCATAAACCTCCCAGCTTGTGGCCCTTCAAGTGAATCTTATTTCTACAAACTTTTCTAAAAACATTGTGCAAGACTTACTTACCTGCAAAGAAGATCTTCAGCTCCCCTAGACTATGTTCAACATTGACTGTCCTGGCTCCCTGAGAGACTTCTACCTATGACTGTGCTTTGCCTTCCCCTCCTCCCCCCAGGAAAGTATTATTTTACTTTGCAGTGAAAGGTTTAAAAAAGAACTTCCCAGTTGATGAATTTTGTTAACTTGTTTTTCTCCTCGATCTAATCTTTTGCACCCTAAACTCAGAATTGCTCTAAATGTAGAAGGCTTATATAATTGACTGTTAAATTAATAATGGTTTAATCAAGAAACCTTGAGTATAAGTGTTTATTTGAATAAGTGTCACACTACTGCTCACATTGACCCCTCTTGAGAGGAGCCTGGCTGCTCAGACACACTACCAACCTGTGTAGTACAGACATTTACCAAAGGTTGGGTTGGGTTCCTATTGACAGGAGGTCAAGGTTGCTGTTGTCTCCCAAAGGGTACTGCACACAATCTTGCCTAACAATCAACCAGTAAGTATCGGCCAGTTCTGACTGTGCAAGCAGGTTCAGAGGTTTTTGAGGTCTGATGCCAAACACCCTAGACTGTGTACACCATGGTTATGGACTTATATTTGGAATGAGAAGAATACATGAGCAATGTAAAGGAAGATTTTCATATGGCACCTTTTCCTATGGTACCACCAGTCTTTTTGCTTAATTTATAATCCTGAGAAGACTTTAAGGTCAGTAAAGCCTTCTGCTTCACTTACCTGGTCTGTTTTGCTCATTACTATGGGGAAAAATAGTCTCCAGGACTGTCAGTACTGAGTGTGAAGAATCCAGCGGAAACTCCAGCCTAAAGTCTTCACGCAGATGGCAAGGGCAGAAGCTTACCGATCACAACCCTGGGAGTAGTGTACTGCGGGAGTATCACCTGTGTGGAGACCATGCCCAGGGTAAGGGGGCGATTTCACTAAGTGAGAAAGTATTTTTCCTTAAATAGAAATACTCTTATCACAGGTTTAGAGGAGGAATTGGCTTATTGCCATCTTGATATATCTCGGACTCCTACTAAGGTTGGAAAGATACATTCTAAAGACATGACTCAATCTAGTGTTGAACCCAAAGAACAAATCTTTTATAGCCATAAATACCCACAATGCCAAAGATATGTTGAGCGGCAGGGGCGCAAGTCCCAGGCCCTTCGTTGCTTTAGGACAAGGCGATTGTAGAGGCTGTTTGAGGGGAGCCAGGAGATCAGAAGGGGGATTGGGGGTTGCCTATATGGAGTTGGATTGTAGTGGAAACAGTGAATTATATTAGTATCACGCGTGAAATGAAACTCCATTTTAAAAGTTAGCAGCCATCTTGAAATTGAGGCCTAGTGCCATAGCTATGCCAGCGTGCTTTCATCCCATCCAGAGGGTTAGATGGGTGTGCAAGCGTTTTTGCTTGCAGCCCTGGTAGCCCTACATAAGTTTTTATCTTTATTGATCAATTGTTAGGCGCTTATACAATAAGAACATACGGTTTCAAAGTGCCCACAGGGCAGGGAGGGAGAGTGGAAAATACATTACAACATAATATTTAAGAGCAAAGGGAGAAAGAGGGAAGGGGGCAAATCTACTGTGCATTGTGAGTATTCAGAACGTGCAAGTGCAGAAAGGAAGTGGGGTAAGTGCTGGGGAGTCCGAGCTCGTGGGTGAGCCACGGAAGAAGTGCTAGGAATGTTGAGTGCTACACAGCCTGGGCCACAGGAGGTCTAAGTTCGAGTCTCCAGAGCAGAGGGTGTGCAGATTCAAAGTGCTGTGGAATGACAAGAGCTGGGGAAAAATGGGTGTTGGAGGTCAAGGCCCCGAAGATGCACAAGAGTCAAGGATACAGATTCAGCAACTGTGGGATTAGCAGAGGCAAGGATGAGGAAAATAAAGTCTTAAGGAGCTTCCAGAATTTGAGAAGATCCTGTTCAAGGCACAGGGGAGGGGAAGGCTATTCAAAAGGAGGGATCCGCAGAGGAAAGCGAGCGACCCCCTGTCCCCTGTTTTGCAAAACACGTTACACACTGAGTTGGTGCCAGAGGAGCGAAGTGGTCTAGAGAGACTATTTAGTAAGAAAGTTGAAGATCGTGGGGTCCCCGGGCCGAGACGGCCTTGTGGGTGATGCAGAAGGATTTGAATTTAATCTGTAGCAACCGGGAGCCAGTGAAGAATTTCTTGGGTAGGAGCAATGCGGTACCTGGGCTTAAGGCCAAGGATAAGTCCCTCTGCACTATTCTGGATAAGCTGTAAGGGGTGCAAAGTGGAAGGACGATTCAGGAGACACTGGTTACAATAGTCTAGAGAGAACCAGGGCCTGAGTCACATTGAGCCTCTGGAGGAAGTGAGAAAAGGTAGGATTCCTTTGAGAAGGAAGAGCCAATAGTTGGACTTCTTGGCTATGTCCCGAGTGTGATGGGGAAAGAAGAGCCGAAGAGGACCCCAATGTTTCTGGCTTCAGTTGAAGGCGCACGGGGGAGCCCATGGAGGAAGGCCAGAGTGAAGGGAAGGAGGAAGCAGGAGTCCCAATGGGAAGGATCTCAGTTTTACAAGCGTTGAGGCAGAGATCAATAGAGGCGCAGCAGGACTGGATGGCAGATAGGCAGTCAGGGATGATGGGGGGTGAAAAAGGGTCAGCAGGGAGTGTGAAGAGCTGTGTGTCTGCAAAACTGGAAGTTGGAGGAGATGAGGCGTGCAAGGTAGATGTCAACAAGACATGGGGAAGAATATAGAGCAACTTAATTTCTTGAACACAGTTCTTCATTGTGTCTTATTGGTGGATGTAACTCAGAAGGAATGTGCCCTGCAAGGTCAAGACAGGGCCGGAATGGAACTTTGAAGAGGTCCCAGGACAAGGGGGTGAGGGTTTAAGACTTTTGCCAGTCTAGATCTCTAAATTATAGTGGCTGGAGACCGCAGAGCATAAACATTGGAGCACACTGACCAGCCCAAGACCCATGGCCATATACCTGTAGAGTGACCAATCGATTAGAAAGATCAGAAAACGGTGACGGGCTGCTCCCCACCATCGGTTTATGTGATTTGTGCTGCAAGGTGCCAGGGGAGAAGGTAACATTTCTGCTGCGGGTGGGATAGATGTGGAGGTGCATACATGTCTGGGAAAGAAGCAGGGCTCACATAGTTCTGAGAAGTTATCACGATGTTGAAAGAAGCCGCCTCGCCCATGTCCTGGATACCAGGTAGTAGAGCTATGAAGTTAATTGTGTAACCAAATTGCCAATTAGAGTCCTCTTATTTGATAACAGAAGATCCTCACGAAGAAGAGAAGATGCTGGTACAAATTGCCGGGCATCCTGCATGAAGCAGGCTATATATGTATATGGTCGCACCAACCAGCTACATGAATTTGTAATTTACGTGCTGTACATCACTCATGACTATGTGCATCTTTAAAACCCATTGCTCATGCTGTTTTGGCCAGTGTGATTGGTAGCAGCAGAGTTCTTAGCTGGCACGTACTTACATTTTTGCGAGAATAAGCTTTGTTCTCCTTGCAAGGTGTGCTGGACCTTTTTCCCTAGCAAGTTATATTTCTTCTGATCTGAGCTTTGAGGGGCTACTCTACAGGTATGTCAAAAGGAATGAGACGAACAAGTTACCTACCAACTGTAACGTTCTTTCGACTGGATGTTCCTCCCACGTATTCATCTTATGATATTCCTATTCGCCAGCTTTGCTGCTTCGGAAAAAAATTTCAGCAGAGGGCGTTGTGCACGAGGTCAGGGCGTCGATGTCCCTCGACGGGCTCCATACCGTGTCGATGTCAGTGTCAGTATAAATAGCTCGTGCCGCGTCAATTTGCTTCAGTTCTGTTTTTTCAAGGAAATATTCAAGTCAAACTACTTTTGGTAAGAAAGATGGTTTAACTTTAAGAACTACTTTGTCCTTGTAAAACGTAGTATATGGGGGTTTACTTGGGAGCCTTTAGTTCACTAACCCTGCGGGCTGATGTTAAGGCTACAAGAAGAACAATCTTTAGTTTAGAAGCTTCAAGGGACAGGAGTGCAGAGGCTCAAATGGTGTACAAGAAACTTAAGTACTAGATTTAAATCCCAAGTTGGGACATGAAACGGTACTGGAGGGTATACATTAGTAAGCCCTTTCAGAAATTGAATGATTAATGGAATTTTGAAGTAGGAAACCTCTTCCAAGGAGCGCTTGAAAATGGACAGCGCAGCAAGATATCCTTTAATGGTTCCGATCTGGAACCCCAGATTGGCTAGATGCAGTAGGAAAGAGCGCCATTGGGCTGCTACATTGAAAAGGGTCCACATCCTTAACTTTGCACCAGTTACTGAATTTGTTCCAACGATACCGGTACAAAGATATTGTTGCTGGCCTTCTGGCCGAAAGCAAAATCTCCATTACGTCATCCGGAAGATCCCAATCCTCGTATCGCAACCTCTCAGAAACCATGCGTGAAGGTTGAGTGTCTTGACCTCTGGATGGAGAAAGCGACCTTCCTCTTGCGAGAGAAGGTCCTCTCTTTGTAGAAGACGTATTCTAGGGAAGATGGACATGTCCAGAAGGTCCGGGGTACTCCTGGCCCAATCCGGGGCAATTAGGATCATGGTTTTCCTGAACTTAATCAACCTCCTGATTACTTGAGGAATCACAGGGACTGGAGGAAACGCGTACAGAAGTGGAAACTTCCAGTCCACCACAAATGCTTCTCCTAGAGCTCCTCTCAGAGGAAATTTCCTTGAGCAGTACTGTTCGCACTTGCGGTTTACCGTAGTCACGAGCAGATCCACTTGAGAGGTTACCCAAAGGGCAAAGATCTCCAGAAGGACTTCCTGAGCTAGCTCCCACTCGTGGGAGACTGCTCTGCCTGCTCAGAGCATCTTCCGCCTTGTTCAGATCCCCGGCTAGGTGAACTGCCGATAGAGCTTCCTTCTCGTATTGCCCAGAACCAGAGCTGCATTGCCTCACTGCACAGTGGTAGCGACTCTAAGCCGCCTCTCTTGTTGAGGTAGTATATGGCCACCATGTTGTTCTTCATTATCAGGACATTCTTTCCTTGTACAGAGGGCAGGAAAGCTTTCAGCGCTAGTCTGATTGCTCTCAGCTCCAATAGGTTGATGTGTAGTTTGGACTCCGATGGAGACCAACAACCGCTGATTGTCAGATCGTTGGTATGGGCACCCGTTACTACAGCTATCTCTGGCCAAGGTTGCCAAAAAGATTCTCCCTTGAGGATATTGTCATTGCAAGCCCACCAAAGTAGATCCTGAGCAACTGTGCTCGAGACTTGCAGAAGATCCAACATACTCCCCGAGAACTGGGACCACTGAGTTCTGAGGGCCCACTGAAGGGATCTCATTCTCAATCTGGCCACTGGCACTAGAAAGATGCAGGATGCATGAGGCCGAGCAACCTCAGAAAATCGAAGGCCAGCAGATGTTGGTCATTCTGGAATTTTACCATCTGCAGAATGTGGAGAGCTCTCATCTTGGGGGGCGAGGCTTTGCCTGAGGAAGTGTGCAAAACTGCTCTGATAAACTGGAGTTTTTGGGATGGTATCACGTGAGACTTCTTGAAATTGAGGGAGAAGCCCATGTTGTGAAGGAAGTGACAGGTGATCAACAGATGTTTGAGCTTGTTCTGGAGAACATGCTCTGATCAGCCAATCGTCCAGGTAGGGGTAGACATGAATCCCCCCTTTCCTGAGACTTGCTGCCGCCTCCACCATCAGCTTGGTGAAAACCCTCGGAGCGGAGGTCAGCCCGAATGGTAGAACTCTAAACTGATAGTGAGAACTGCGAACCTCAGGTACTCTGTGCCTGTGTTGGATTGGCACATGAAAGTAAGCATCCTGAAGGTCCAATGATGCCAACCAGTCTTGGAGTTGGAGAGTCTGAAGGATCTGAGAAAGGGTTACCATCTTGAACTTGTCCTTCCTGAGGAACTTGTTCAAGTTTAAGTCCAAGATGGGTCCCAATCCTCCGTCCTTTGGGATGAGAAAATAAGGGGAGTACCAGCCCTTGTTCCTCTCCGCTACAGGTACATGTTCTAATGCACCTTTCTCTAGCAAGGTTAAAATTTCCTGCAACAGGGGCGGGTCTGGAATTTTGGCAGAGTTGGCTCCTGATGGATGATCCTGAGGCCTTTTTAAAAAGGGAAGGCAGTAACCTTGAGCTACTGTTTCCAGTGCCCAAGCATTTGAGGTAATGCCCCGCCATTCTTTCAAATACTGAGAGATTCCACCTCACACTGGGGTTTTGTGTGATAAGGCCTCAGTGATTTGGAGGCGACTGCAGTGATTTGGAGGCGACTGCAGAACGGCTGAGGTTAAAGATGCAGTTCCTGAAGATGGCTGTGCAGTCTTTCCTCGCCCACCACGAGTGACATTTCTTTTGCCTCTTTGAAAGGCCTGTCCTCTTCCTCTACCAAAATAGTAGTACCGAAAAGGATGACCCCTCCAGGAAGGCGAGCCCGAATAGGGTTTTTGAGGTTGTCGCATAGAAGCACTAAGGGATTTAGCTGCCGCTTTTGAGGTCTGTAGTTTGTCTAGGCTTTCCTCAGTCTTACTACCAAACAGTCTCAAGCCATCAAAAGGCATGTTGAGGAGTCTGGCCTGCACATCTGGTGCAAACCCTGACTTTCTCAACCATGCAAACCTGCATAGCACTGTGCTTGTAGCCATGGACTTGCTGATACTTTCAGCAGTGTCCAGTCCAGACTGGAGACATTCCCCCATTGCCTCCTTCCCATCTTTGACAATATTCAGGAAGCCTTCCCTTTCCTCGCCTTCCGGAATATGTTCAGCTGCTGCCGAAATGCAGTCCCACAGGGTATGTGTGAACCTGGCCAGGGTACAGGTGACGTTAGTTGACTTTAAGGCCATGCTACCCTAAGTACAAACTTAACAGGCCCATGCATCTACCTTCTTATCCTCTCTATCCGGAGGGATGTTTGGATATGCAGTTTGTCTTGAAGTAGTTGCAGCCTGAATAACCAGGCTTTCTGGAGTGGGATGTCTGTTCAAATACTCAGGATCAGAAGTAGAAGATCTATACTTCTTAGGAAAATTACTGTTTACTGCAGCAATGTTGTCAGGAGCTTCCCAGTTCCTTTCTACTGTTCTCCGAGGTGCCCTATTGAAGGGGAGAACTGGATACTTCTGGGGGCCCGATCTAGAATGTCCGTCATGTCATCCTGATCAAAGGTGGGTGAGGCTCTACCCCAACCCATATATTCAACGACTCTGTTCATTAAACTACTGTACCCTGAATCTGCATGTTCTGCAGGGTCAGGTCTCGCAAACTCTAGCTAAGGTGACAGATCAATGCCACTAGCAGAGTTAAGAGTCTCGCACAGGAATCTCATTTTAGGTTCTGGGTCTATTAATTCCTCTGGAACCTGTTTAGTGCCATATTGCACTCCAAAAGGAGAAACCTCCTCATTTTCAGAGCCACTTTCTTCAAATATCAAAGACAGACTTTAAAAAAGTCTGATTTTGGTAATGGAGTAAATCTCCTGTCTTGTTCATGAGTTTTCATCGAGGGAATGGAAGGATCCGTCGAAAGAATCTTCAACGACACCGATGGAGTCTTCGACAAAGGTGTCGAAGACGCTTGAGGTTTCGATGTCGAAGCTGTTAGCGCAAACGGCGTCGACGAAGTTGCGGGTGTTTGACAACTGTTTATGCGAGGTCAGGGAAACTCAATTCTCGAAGATTGACGACTTAGCGTTGACTCGAGTCTTACGAGTTTCACCCATAATACTGGGTTTAACCGCAGTAGTTCCCGACTTCCGTGTCGTCCGATGGGGCAACAGAGGTCTGACTCTTCTGATGTTTCTTTGAAGGGGTCGAGGCTGCATTCTCAAAAGACATCGATCATCTTTTTTCTAAAATCTTCCCATTTTCTTGGGGAATCCAACTTAATCGGGCATCGTACCAACTCGGCCAATGTTTAGAAGAGGAAGATGAAGAGCGCCTCAATCTACTACGAGATCGGGATCTCAGTGTTTTTTGTGATGCTTCGATTCTTTCGAATCGGATGATTTTTTGTCTTTTCGACAAGGCCTTCAAAGAGGGCTTAGAAGCATCCCCCCCCACCGCCAGTTTACCTTTCGTCTCACAGAGGGCCTTCATCATCGACTGACAGGAGCCACAGTCGCCGGTTCGATGATCGATCTGAACCTAGGCACCAAAGAAATGCGGTGAGGATCTGTTATCGACATCTTCAAACTGCAGTCAATACATTTCTTGAACCCAGTTTTGGGTGTAGGAGTAGATGAAGACGACATTTTGACAGAAAATTTTGAAGCACGCTGTTCCAGAGCAAAGCAATCGGAAAAACGGAACTGAAACCAACAGGCGCAGCACAAGCCATTTATACAGACGGTGACGTCAACACGGTACGGAGCCCGTCGAGGGACATCGACGCCACAACCTCATGCACAGCGCCCCTTGCCGAATTTTATTTTCCGAAGCAGCAAAGCTGCCGAATACGATCATCATAAAATGAGGAATACGTGGGAGGACACAATCCATTCGAAATATATGTTTATTCCTGTCCCATCTGGCTCTAAAAAGGTTAAACCTTACAACTCCTTTCATTATCAAGTGAGGAAAACTCAGAAGAACAAGTTACTTACCATATCTGGTAACGTTCTTTCGATGGGATGTTCCTCCAACGTATTCCACATCTATGACAGGTAATGTCCACAGCTGTGCTGCTTCGGAAAGTTTTCGGCAGAGGCCGTCCTGCGTCGATCCGTTGTCCCTAGAGGGCCTCCGTCGAGGGTCGACGTCATGGGATGTTATATATAGGACGCACGGACGCAATCTCCTGCCATTATGACTGCAGAAAGCCTTGCGGAAACGAAGGCTGGGAGGGCGATGTGGAATACATTGGAAGAACATCCCATTCAAAGAACGTTACCCGATATGGTGAGTAACTTGTTCTTCGAGGGGATTGTGTCCTCCGACGTGTTCCACATCTATGACAGACTCCCAAAGCAGTACCAACTTATGGAGGTGGGAAAAGAATTTACAATTTTAGAATGCCCAATCAAATGGCTGAATAGAGGATTGCCTTACCAAAGGCCAAATCCTGCCCATGGATGGAGTCCAAGGAATAGTGTCTCACAAAAGTATGGACAGAGGCCCATGTGGCTGCTTTGCAAGTATTGCGAATAGGAACCCCCCTCTGTAGAGCAGTGGAGGCAGCCACACCCCTAGTAGAGTGAGCCTGTAAGCCTACTTGAGGGTCCTTTCCCGCCAAAAGGTGAAACTCAGATTGTCAAAATGATCCATCTGGACAAGGTTTGCTTGGAAACAGCCTGACCCAAGCGCCTTCGAGTATAACCAACAAAGAGCCGATCATCCACTCTGACCCGGGACATCCGTGAGAGATATAAACTCAAAGCTTTCCTAGGATCCAATCTATGGAGCCTCTCCTCTTCCTTACCAGGATGTGGAGGAGGAAAAAACGCCGGAATAATCACCTTCTGGCTCAAACCGAATTCCGACACAACCTATGGAAGAAAAGAAGGCCGCACCCTCAGGACAACCCTGTCCTTATGGAAAACAGTAAAGGGTGGCTTGGCGGAAAGTGCCTGCAACTCAGTCTGCATGTGGAAGTAACCGCAACTAAAAACACAGTTTTAAAGGCCAACAGTCGCAACGCACAAGAATGTAAGGGCTTAAACGGAGCTCCCATTAGGAACTTTAAAACCAAATTCAAATTCAAATCCCATCCCGGCACCTGGAAAGGCGACGGTGGAAACACATTAGTTAGCCCTTATAGAAACTGGGAAAACAAAGGGATCTTAAAATAAGAACATTTCTCAGACGGGCGCTTAAATATGGACAGCGCCGCCAGTTAACCCTTAATGGTACCCACTTGCAAGCCCTTGTGGGCTAAAGAAAGCAAAAAAGACAAAACCAAAGGAATGGAACATTGGAAAGGATCCACGTTCTGCCCACTGCACCGCTCACAGAACTTCCTCCAATAGCAACAGTAATTTCGTTGCGGGCCTTCTGGCCGAAAGCAACACCTCCATCACGTCTTCGGGGAGGTGCCAATCCTTATACCTCAACCTTTCAGATACCAAGCATGAAGGCTGAGAGACTGGACCTCTGGATGGAGAATCCGACCCCCCTCCCGTGAGGGCAGATCCTCTCGGTAGGGAAGACGGCGTGGAGGGCAGATGGACATGTCTAGAAGGTCCGGGTACCACGCTCTCCTGGCCCATGCCGGAGCAATGAGGATCATTCGGGAACTGAACCTCCGTAACCTCTGCAACACTTGTGGAATGACGGGGACTGGAGGAAATATAACTTCCTGCTGGATGGCCCAGAACCAGAGCTGCATCGCCTCCCTGCAAAAAGGGAGTGACCCTGCCCCCCCCTTTTTTGTTGAGGTAGTGCATGGCCACTGTATTGTCCGTCATAATCAAGATATTCTTCCCCCGCACAGACAGCAGAAAAGCCTTCAGCTCTAACACATTGATGTGGAGTCTGGACTCCAACAGAGACCAATGTCCGCTGGCTGTCAACTCGTTGGCATGAGCTCCCCAACCTGTGAGGGATGCGTCCGTCACGATCGTCACCTCTGGCCGTGGCTGCCAAAATGGTGTTGCCTTCATCAAATTGCCTTTGTCGGCCCACCATAGAAGATCCTGGGCGACCGAGGTCGGAATCTGAACGGGATCCGACATCCTGCCGGAGAACTGCGAACACTGCATCTTTAGAGCCCACTGCAGAGATCTCATCCGAGGCCTGGCCTCTGGCACCAGGAAAATGCAGGATGCCACGAGGCCGAGCAACCTCAAGAATTCGAACGCCGGGTGACTCTGGGCACGTTGAAACTGGTCCACCATCTGCAGAATGTGATGAACCCTCACCTGGGGAGGCGAACACTGCCCCAGGGGTGTGTCAAGCATTGCTCCGATGTATTGGAGCCACTGGGTAGGTGTCAAATGTGACGACTTTAAATTGAGGGAGAAGCCCAGCTTGCGAAGGGAGTGGCAGTTGACGGACAGATGATCCAGGGCTTGCTCGGGAGAACGCGCCCTGATCAACCAATTGTCCAAGTAGGGGTAGACGTGAATCCCCCCTTTCCTGAGATACGCTGCCACCACCACCATCAGCTTGGTGAAGGCCCTCGGGGTGGAGGTCAATCTGACCGGCAGGACGCAAAACTGAAAATGCGAGTCACCAACCGCGGACCTCAGGTACTTCCTGTGCTTGGGATGAATCGGCACATGAAAGTAAGCATCCTTGAGGTCCAGAGACACCAACCAAATCTGAAGTTGAAGGGCCTGGAGGATTTGAGAAAGTTACCATCTTGAACTTGTCCTTCCTGAGGAGCTTGTTCAACCCACGCAAGTCCATGATGGGTCTCAATCCCCAGTCTTTATTCAGGGTCAAAAAATAAGGGGAATACCATCCATTGTTCCTCTCCGCTACAGGCACCAGTTCTATGGCACCTTTCTCCAGCAGGGAGAAGATTTCCTGGAGCTTCCCTGGTGGATTGTCGTGAGGCCTCTGCCGGAAGGGAAGACAGTAGCCGTGGGCTATGATCTCCAGAACCCACACATCTGAAGTAATGGCCCGCCATGCTCCAAGATGCCGCGCAAGTCTGCCCCCAACCGGCGAACCATGGAAATGGCATCATGACTGAGCGGCTGCGGCAGCGCCTGAGGGCAAAGAGTCAACTGCACTAGCGGCTTTGGCACCCCGAGCACCTTGCTTTCCCCCCCAGGTACTCCTACGATGGCCCCTTTGACTGGCAGCTTCTCTCGATGTACCAAAGGAATAGTACCACCGAAAGGAACCTCCCCTCCATTGCTATCCACTAGGACGAAAAGGCAGAGGTTGATGAACTGCAGCACTCAAAGACTTTGCTGCAGCTTTGGAGGTCTGCAACCTCTCAAGGCTCTCGTCAGCCTTGCTGCCAAACAGATGACCACCATCAAAGGGCATGTTCAGAAGACAGGATTGCACATCAGGAGCAAACCCTGACTTCCGCAACCATGCAAACCTGTGTATCACGGGGCTCGCAGCCATTGACCGGGTGACAGTCAGGTGTGTCCAACCCCAACTGAATGGATTCTCACAGGGCATTCTTGCCGTCTTGCACAAGGGCTAGAAAACCATCCCTTTCATCCCCTTCGGGAATATGCTCAGCCGCCAAAGACTCAGTTCCAGTGTGTGTGTAAATCTCACTAAGGCACAAGTGGAGTTGGCCGACTTCAACACCATACCCCCCATTCGAAAATACCTTCTTCGCCCAACCATCAAAGCGCTTATCGTCCCTATCAGGAGGGATGGTAGGTACGCAGCCTGCTTCGAGGAGGCCATAGCCGCCTGCACCACCAAACTCTCCGGAGTAGGGTGCATCGATAAGTAGCAGGGGTCACTACTGAATGGGCGGTATTTCTTCGGAAGCGAATTAACTGCCGGTAGACTTTCCGGAGCAGTCCAAGCCACTGCCACCCTCCTTTACAAAACAATCATCGACAGGTGAAACGGCAACACCGGGTCAGTGGGCAGCCCTTGATCCAGGATGTCCGTCAAATCATTCTGAGCAAACAGTTGGAGCAGACCACCCCAAGTATTCCGTCAACCTTGACATGAGACGCCAATAGGAGGAATCTGCATGCGCCTCAGGCTCAGGTTGGTCAAACTCTACCTCTGGAGAGGTGTCAAGGCCACTAGCGTCATGCAATGACTGACGGAGTTCCTCCATCTGACTATGCCAAGACAAAAGGTCATCAGGGACATCAGGAGGCACAGGCATCTCATCAGACAGTTCAACCTCTGAAATATCCTGTAATGTTGGGAAAACTCCAATCTAGGAGGAGGAAGAGAATAGGGCTCAAAAACAGGCCTCACAGACTTACTGAGAGCCTTCCTCGGAGGTTCCACAGGCCTCAGGGGCACCTCTGGCAAATCCTCCACAAACTGCATCAAGGGAATCTGCGTCAACGTCCGAGGCGCCGACAACTACAAGGGCGGATCCCAGAGTGTCCCTCGACAGGCTTCACAGGTTCCGACAGTCTGGATGACCGCGATCTGGCACGGCTATGGCAATTTCCCTTGTCCGAGCGGGACCTCGACGGCTCGAAATGATCGCGCCAACCCCCCCGAGCCCGAAGGTGTGCGAGTGGTGGACAGAGCCCGTTCCTTGCCGCCTTCTTCCGAAGGCGCGGACGGAACTGTTCCTTGCGACAGAAAAATCGCTAACATCTGCTGGCGGAATGCATCCCATTCGGTCGACGACGAAGACTTGGTGGGACAAGTCAACCGTCTGTCAGTCCTCCACCGACGAAGACGGGAAAAGCATCCGGTGACGGCACTTCCTAGAATGCCTCGACGAGGCAAAGGAATGGCGGGAACCACGCCTAGACAGAGATCCCCAGGATTTTCGCTGACACAGAGAGTCGCCCCTTGAGTCATCGGTCAAAAGCCCAGCAGACTTCGATTTATGAGGCTTAGACACCCTACCTACCTTCAGTTTCCCCTTACAATCCCGCAAGGCCTTAGACGTCAGGCACTGGCAATCCTTGCAGTCGTCGGTGGCGTGGCTTTCGCCGAGGCACCAGAGGCAGATGTCGTGTGGGTCCGTGATGGACATCTTCGAACCGCAGTCCCGACATTTTTTAAAGCCTGACTCCGGGGTAGTAGAAGAAGAAATCGTACACAAAGAAAGAATCGAGCGTGCTGAGATTCCGAAGCAAACGTTTGCGGAAAAAACTGAACTGATGCTACGGGTGCCGTGCGTCCTAGATAAAACATCCGGTAATGTCAATGCTCGACGGAGGCCCTCGAGGGACAACGGATCGATGCCATTGATGCAGGATGCCCTCTGCCGAAATTTTTCCAAAGCAGCACAGCTGCGGACATTACCTGTCATAGATGTGGAATACGTCGGAGGACACAAGCCCCTCGAAAGATTTTCTTCTTTAAAAGGGTTAACTTAAGTGGACTGCATGTCCCAGAATCCCTCGGGGACTGTGGCGAAGAGGAAGGCTGAGGAAGCAGGCACGAGCTGAGGACAGGCAGGCCTAACAGCTTTTGGGAAGGTCGGGCAATTAGCCCAACGGGACTGTACCTGAAGCAAATTAAGCCATGTGAGGGGCATAATAGGCTGCAGCAGGAATGAGCAAAAGAAAGAAGCAGGAGCTGGAAGGTCGGCAGTAGCAGAAGAGCATGAGCCTGGCAGTTCACTAGGAAGTGTGACCACAGAAGGGACGCCAGAGCAGAGGAATAGCAGATGTCACCTGCAGTCCAAGTTAGTCTGTGCACAAACCCTGTTTGGCTGTGGCAGCATTGGAAGAGGCTGGCACAAACAGGCAGTCGTTCCAGGTGCACCCAACTGCTGTGAATGCAGAGCTGAAGTTGTGCATCAACCCAAGCCCATGCGCAGAAGCAAGCCGAGGGAAGATGGAGAGTGGAAGACTCCTTTAATGCGGCTGGATAGGAGACAGCCGTGCAGCAGAGGGGTGTGGGTTGCAAGAATGCCTGTAGCAGTAGAACAAAGCCAGGAGGCAGAAGCAGCCCACAGTTGCTGTGATTGGGAATCAGTAAAGAGAAGCTTGTACTCCAAATCAAGAATACATTGCCAGTAACCAGCTAATTTCATACTCGCGCCAACATAGAAGGGAGTAAAAGTTCACAGAAGTGAGAAGTCTCTTACATGGGAATCCTATCACGCACATTTTTACAAAGCTGAAGCACACGTGTCTAGAAAAAGCATCTTCTCCCCCTTGTTTGATCTAACATGTTGCCAAGGGGTCCCTTGACTCTTGTTAAAGTGGAGAATGTTGCTGCTAATCTTAATAAACCAACTGCCTTTCCTGCAATATTACAAGTATATTTACCAGTCACATGAAACCGTGTTTCCCAAATGCCTTGGAAGCTAAACGCCAACCGAAAGGTGGGAGCACTTATCCTTTTGAAGTGGAAGTTCAACATCAGAACGAGATCGCGTACACCTAATTATCTTTGCATTAAGAAACTTGCTACTTATAATATACCGAAGACTGTTGTAGAAGTGGCTGAAGACAAATTAAGAACACTGCATGATTTAAGCAGGCAAGGGAAGCATCATCAGATCAATGGATTTGTTTAGGCCCAAACCAATTGACTTGCTGCTGAAATTGTATAATGGCAAAGTGGCCTCTGTCGCTGGATTTGGGATGGAGCTGTTAATGTTAAAGGTTACTTGGACCGTGCACTATCACCACCGGACTGGTCCCCTGGCGGATCTGAAAAAGGCCAGTGTGAAACAGGGAGGCAATGGGAGCTGTTAGTACGGTGAAGTGGGAATAGGAAAGTGACCTATGATGTTCGGTTGGCAGCTTCAGTTTGCACCGTTTGTTGAGCTTAGGTGCGATTTTCAAGTATGGGTGATTCCCATGGGCTGTTATGTATGGTTGTGTTTTTATGTTGCAGTGTGAAGTACGTGCAGTTTGCTGTGCAGAGATGCAGTCGTCCTAGTTTCTGTAGTAGAAGAGTTTGCAGAAAAATTAGGTTTTAGTATTGGCTTCTCTGTAGGGATACTCCAATGTTAATCCCATTCTAGTGGAGAATCATTTCTTTAAAAGAATTTTGTGCTTGAGGTCCTCTGCTCCAAATTTTGGTGTTGACCTAGAGCTGAGGTGCAAACTAATTGGGGCGGATGCAAGTGTAAGGCAGCCCATTTTTCTCTGGCTCAGGTTATGGGGCAATAAGAAGGCACCATTTACCCAGGAGTGGATTCCTTTCATGGTTGTTAAAAGGCATTTGCAGAAAGGTTTTGTGAATGTGTTATATGAAGAAATAAATGATGGAACTTAATATAATACATTTTTAACTGCCTTCCAATGTCCTAACTCGAGGTGATGTAAGATTGCTGTTCAGTTGCTTCCATGATCATGCAGGGTCTAAGAAAGCACAGATGTTGAAACTCAAGAACAAAGGGCTAATTACCATTATGTTCCCTGGCATACAGAAGTACTTACTGCGGGACTAGTCCTCATAACAAGGGCAAAGTGATTGCGTTTTATAAAGGGCAGTGGTGCAGCATGGTCTGGGGACATTGCCAATCAGTCCTGTCCTCTGTGTGATGCCCCATACGAGAATCTTGCCGACTTGCTATTCAGTCGACCATATGCAGGACAAAAGAAGTTCTGTGCTACGTTCCTTGTTTCATGACTTGGGCTTTGTTCAATATCAGCCTGCCCCGACCTTATGAGCTGAATCTCCACATGGTGGATGGTCTTTTAATCTATCTAAAATCTGCACTTTAAATTAGAAAGTGTTTGATTAGAGTAAGTCATGAAATGTGGATTTGTATGGTTAAATATTTTATGATATGGTGATGTATATGCTCTTAATATTTGATCCCCCCGTTATTTGCATAGATGTATTTTATTCATTGAAATGTTTTTATGGAATGTTTTGTACATATCCGAAATAAACATTTTGATGAAGAACAAGTATTATCTAAGCCAGTAGGCCAATCCATGTTAAAGTGAAACCAGCTCATTTAAGAAATAAATATCACTACTTTAAGGTCCAAGGCAGAAAGGGTGGCAGATAGTGAGCTAAAGACTCTAATCTCACCCTAAGTTACTAGGGGAATCCAGACGTGGACCCCTTGCTCACTACTCTTAAGGAGGCAAAGCTCCTCCCTACTGATGAGGTCCAACCAGACCGAAACACGTGTCTGGGGATGCTGTTGGTACTCTTGTTCAGAGGAGAATTGCCTAGCATTTTGGTGCTGGACTGCCCCAGGGCAGGACAAAGACTGATATGTTTGGGTCATTTCTTCTCTGTGAAAGATAGTGAGCTAAAGACTCTGGGTAAATCTCTCGTAACCAGGACTAATGTCTGGCAGAGGGACCCCCCCTTGTTATTTTGCATGAAAGGGTGGCAACTACAGCCTAAGGGCAAATAATAGAGACACAAGACATATGAAGGGAGCTGGGTACTAGAAGAAAATTGGTAAAATCTGTGTTAGGGAGAATTCTCAGAAATGTATTAATTCCCTTCTACCTTCGAGACCCCCAGCTCTTCTGCTGGAATTTAGGACTTCATTTCAAACCTGGAGAGAGGGAGACCTTTTTCCCCACTCAAATATTTTTCTGTTATTTGGACTCTGTTTACTTTGACTTTGGAGTCTGGGAAATTCATAGACCTCTTTACATTGTGACACACAGCACTTTCAGTGCAGTGGCACAGGGCAATCTTAGTAGCTTTACCAAGAGAAGGTATTGAAACCTTTGGGAAATCTGTTTCCAAGCGCAATTTAGTGAAATTGACTTTACATACATTTTGTAACTTTCTAGATCCAGCCCACACTATGGTGCTGGAGGGGTTACTTAGTATCCCCTTTGTCTAGTTTAGTTTATTATTTGTAACGCGCACCTAACCCTTGGGTAACTGTGCGCTTCTCGTGTAACATTTTTATGTTACCCTTTCTACTATTAATGGCTGGTGGCAGTGGTTTAGGTTTTACTACCATTGTGTTTTTACTGTGGGCTCCGGTCGCAGCTGCAGTAAGGCACCTATGGATGCCCATTTTCTCAAAATGGCCCCAGTCTTTTTTCGCCATTTCTTGTTGGAAAGGTCCTTCTTGAGATTTACTCTGCGCACCAAACCAGATTAGATCCCTTTGTTTTGGCTTTGGCGGGATTCACAAGTGAATCCTGCCTCTGGCGCCAGTATGTCTGGCAGGGGCAAGAAGTGAGGTAGGTGCCGAAACTCCCTGTGCTTAATCCCCTTGTTTACAGGAAAGCACCCAAATGTGATTGGCCGGCTGGCTGTCCTTTGAGGACAGCCACCCTGCTGTGTGATTGACAGCTAGGTTGGAATGAATGGGAGAAACCTGCATAAAAGGCAAGGCTTTTTGGCTTGGAAGGCAGAGTCGACCACTGGACGAAGGAATCCAAATAAGAACTTGGAAGAGACGCCTGATGCAACTCCTGGACCATTGGTTTGCCCGGTGAAGCCTTGCTGTGGTGCTGAAGCTCTGAATTAGTTTCGACTAGAGAAGCCCTGCAAGGACGACTTCTGCCCTTGCGTTGGTGGGACCAATCAAACCCAGAGTGCACTCGTCTGGACATCCTCTCGAAGCTGGCTGTACCTTCCACTGCTGCTGCTGGAATCGAAGTGCCAGGTAGACGAACACCAGAATCAAGTGCACCGCTTTTAAGTCAGACCGGAAACACCAGGAAGATCCTCCGGACTTCCCTGAACCAGGACTGATCCAGCCTGATCCACCTCAAAAGAGTGCTGGACCCCAGATGCAAGGAAAGTCTGAAGTGGTATACGAGAACCGCAGTGTTGCAATTTGCTGTAGACGCGAGGAGCTGAAACCGCTAAGTGCAGCTGAATTGAAGTTTGCCCATTTCTGCTGTTGACCTTCCCATTGCAGTGCAGGAGCCCCTAAACGTCCTCCCTCTTGTCCCCACGACAGAGGTCCAGGAACACCAGGATCTGCAGAGTTGTACAGGAACAAAAGCCAGCTGGAACCATTTCTTCTAACCAAAGGTACTCATGTATTGTGTACTTGTTCCTTCTCCAGCATGGGGTCTGGCATGGATTCACATACTCATGAATAAAGAATACACAGCAGTACATATATACACAATCAATAGGAGGTGGCAAGGCTAAACAGAAGAAATTACTCTTACCTCCTCACCAGGCTCACCTTCAATCGAACAAACAAAAAGGTTGCCCAGCAATGCTTGGCCGACTCTGGACTCTTCCCTGGAATCCCTGTCGACGCAGTATAATTTCGTGAAGGTGTGCGTAGACCTCCATGTAGCAGCTTTGCAGATGCCCCGCCGGGGAACAACAGTCAGGAACGCAGATGTAGCGATTGCTCTGGTAGAATGGACTCTCAGACAGCCAGGCAGCAGTCGGTTTGCCAACTGGTGACAATGAGCGATGTAGCCGGAGAGCCACCTTGAGATGGAAGTTCACAAAAAGCACATAAGTTATCCATAAACTCTTTGTGCGGGCCACACAACTTCAGCACTCGAGCCACATCCAACGAGTGCAAAGTCCTTTCAGCCGGGGAAGAAATTAAAAGCTACTCACCGTAGGGACTAACCTACTCTTAGTCCATAGTCCCATTTCCTCCATACTGTATGGGCGTCCCTCATGAGGGATGGGAGACAACGTTTTTCACCAGAAAAACCTTCTTCCCCTTTGAATTTAAAGGGGTGCGCCCGGGGCGCATGCACTCGCCTGACTCCGCCCACCGGCACCACTCCTCAGTCCCCATTGATGCGTCGACAATATGCAACATTGCCTTACGACACCAGTAATATCCAGCGTGGGGATGGTGGGACGTATGGTGGAAAGGAGACTATGCACTAAGAGCACGTTTGTCACTACGGTGAGTAACTATTAATTACTTTCACGTCCCGTCCCCTTTCCTCCATACTGTATGGGCGATTACAACTGAGTGTAGCCCTAGGTTGGAGAGGAGACTGTCTGACAGAAAGCCGCGTCTGACTGGAGGTGAAGTCCAGACAGTGCTTGCAAAAAGTCGAGGGGGTGGTCCAGGTGGCAGCCCTACTGATGATCTGCCACGGAACATAGCGTTGGAAAGCAATAGCCGTGCTCTTGGCCCTCATAGCATGAGCCTGCAAATTAGCCAGGAACTGGCTTGTGCTGCCACTCATAGGCCTCCTTGATGGCCGCGACCATTCACCTAGACACGGAGGCCTTGGAAGCCTGCTACCCTGGCCTTGTACCGAAATCCTTGGTACTGTCCAAGTAATACATCAGAGCGTGTCTGACATTGAGGCGATGCAACAATCTGAGATTCATCCTTGGAATCTGATAAGAAAGTAGGTAGAACCATCTCCTCGTTAAGGTGTAAGGAGGATGAGACCTTGGGTAGGAAGGCAGGGTGCGTCCGGAGGACCACCTTGTCCTTGTGAAAAGTGGTGTAGGGCTCCAAGGCCACAAGGACCTGGATCTCGCTGGCCCTGCACGCTGAGGTGAGGCCCATGAGCAGAGCTGTTTTTAGGGTTACCCACTTGATGTCAACAAACGCCATTGCCTCAAATGGTTTGTGTGCCAATTCGCCCAATACCATGTTGAGGTCCCAGGCTGGGTGAGGCCTCTATGGGTGGGTAGAGTCTGAAGGCCTGCCAGGTGCCGCTTGACCACTGGGTTACAGGAGGAAAATAGACCCCACTGAATTCCGGTAGGCACCTATGGCTGCCAGGTAAGTGTGGAATGTATCGACTTGCACTCCGGAGTGTGCGAGGTGTGCGAAAAGGAGAGGACATCATCCAAAGAGAACAGAAGGTCTTATTTCCAGATTAGCCTGCGATAGGTTCAAGTGTTTCGAAGTGACCTGTTCAGGACCCACGCTGGTAGAGCTAGCATGTGAGGAGCAGGGTGGAGGACCATGCCCCCTGCTGTGTCAGGAGCAGAACTGGGCACAGCAGTAGAAGAATGTGAGGCCTGTCTGATAGGCTGAGCAACTTTGAGAACCATGGTCTCGCCAGCCACCAGGGAGCTATCAAAATGATGCTGAGATGACGCTTGCTTTATCCTGCAGATCACCCTGTGGACCGGGGGGTGGGTGGGAAGGCGTACGCCCTCATTTAGTTCCACTGTAGCTGGAAGGCATCGCCCAGGGAGCCGGGGCCTTGTCAGGAAGCAAACTGCTGGCATTTCTTGACGTGGGAGAAAAACAGATCCACTTGGGGGTGCCCCCACCTGCGGAAGATTTCCTCCAGTACCAGGTCATTCAATTGCCACTTGTAATTTTCCGCCCCCAGTCTGAGTCTGCCTGCCTCCAGGTTGGCTTACCCCAGGAGGTGGAAAGCAAGGAGGTAGATGTTCTCCAGGGCCCACTCTCACATGCTGATCGCAGGGTTGCAGAGTGGAGGGGATCCGGTACCACCCTGCTCGTTCACATCGTACATGCTGGTGGCGTTGTCTGGATAAGTACTGTCTTGCCCTCTGAGAGGTGGGAAGGCTTTGAGGGCCAGCCATATGGCCTTCAGCTCTTGCCAGTTGATGTGGGACTCCTGTTCCTGCCCGGTCCAGACTCCATGGACGCTGCGGTTGTCCAGAGTGGCTCCCTAGACCCCGAGGGAGGATTCTGCTGTGACAGTGAACTGAGGGAGAGTCTGCCAGAAGGGCTTGCCCTGCCATAGGTTGAAGTCCGCGGACCACCACAGGAGGTCCGGGTGGAGAGACGGGGAATGTCCACAAGCTCCGATTGTGAGCCCCTCTCCTGATTCCAAGAAGCTGCGAAGTGCAGCTGCAGTCTCCACATCCGGAGTCTCGTGTGGGGGACAACCAGAAGGCCTGTCGCCATAATGCCCAGTAGGTGTTGGTACAACTAGGCCGAAGTCAGTCCTGGAGAGGAAGTGAGAAGTAGCTCTCATAATGGCCGTGATCTTGTCTTGAGGGAAACACCCTCTCGGAGACGGTGTCCCAGATGAGGCCCAGGTAGGTCAGCTTCTGCGGGGTTGCAGCTGAGCCTTCTACATCAATATTGAACCCCAGGTCATGGAGTGTGTTCATAAGAGCGGAGGAGATGTGAAGAACCGCCTCCGGAGAGGAGGCCCTGACGAGCCAGTTATCGAGGTATGGGTAGATGTGGTGGCCCCGAGCAGAGCCGCCACCGCATTCAGTCTGGTGAATACCCTGGGGGTGGAGTTGAGGCCGAAGAGTAGAACCTTGTACTGGAAATGGCAGCCCATGATCCTGAAGCAAAGAAAGGACCGATGAGGCTGCCAAATTGGGACATTTAGATAAGCGTCCTTCAGATCAAGGGAGCACATCCGGTCTCCCCTGTTCAGTGTCCCCGCAATGGGAGCTGGCGTAACCATACTGAATTATTGAAGAGTTAGGGAGAGGTTGAGGGTGGAAAGGTCCAGCACAACTCTCAGGCCAGCCTGGTTCTTCTGCATAGTGAAAATCCTTGAGTAGAAGCCCAAACCTCCGGGAGGCTGGGACTTCTTCCACTGCCTGGCTATTGACGAGCGACCAGGCTTCTGCCAGCAGCGCTGTCACAATCTGTGGGACGAGAGGGAGGGAGGGACTGGTAGGAGGTACCCCATAGAGACTAGATAGGATCCAGGCGTCCGAAAAATGTTGGCCCCAAAATTGCATGTTAGATGCAAGCCTGCCCCCCACTGGAGACACATGGCCCCGAAGGGGCGGGTCATGCATTTTTTCCCTCAGTCTGCTGAGGGGGATTGGAAAAAAAACCTTGCCCTCTCCCTTTAGTTGTTTCCTCCGATGTTGACACGGGGAACGGTTAGGTGCCTGGACCTCCATTCCTAGAAGCCTCAGAACCCTCCAGGCACCCGCCCCTTGTCGGAGCGTGGGTTGGACGGTGTATGCCTTGGGCGTGGCCTTCTTAAGAATAAAGACTTAGCAGTCTGAGCTAGTGTTAATTTTACCTAATTCTTCATCCATGGAGGAGTGAAAGGTCAATGCCGTCGAATGAAGGGTCCAATATGCATTCCTGGACATCCGAGTTGAACTTTGTAGCCGGAGCCAGGCCATCCTGGTCTCTGTGGCGATGCAGATGACCCAGCCAGAGATACCAATATGGACCACTGAGGACTCCATGTCGTCGTATGCTACCAGCCTGGCTTCTCCTAGTCCCGCTTTGAAGCGAGCCTGGCTTTGGGGCAGGCGTTCGGGAGGAAGTCTGCGATTTCCCCCGGGAGCCTGTGGTTAGCGGCTGCCAGCATGGCATTGGCTTCACGCAGGTGCAGGGAGGCGGAGTACAGCTTGTTCCCGTATGCCTCCAAGATCTTCTCCTTGCTTAGCAGCGCCGAGGAAAAGGTGGCTGAGGACGACTGAGGCTTAGAATAGAGTGACGCTGCAGCAATCACCGAGGAGTGCAGCAGACTATGATTCGAAAGCAAGAGTGTATCCCCTCTAGCTGGCTGTACTTCGTGTCGATTGATAGGTTGGGCAGAATGCGGCTTGAGCCACCCCTTCATGGCCAGGGTAACAACGTTCTTCTGCATCGGGATCCCCGTCTTGGAGGGGGGCCTTAGCGCAAGTACTGGCAGGATCCGCTCCTCGGGCTGCTCAACCTCGGGCTGAGGAAGGCCCAGGTATTCTGCCAGGGCCGCAAGGCGTCTGTGGAAGGCCTTCGTTGATGTTGGTGTCGGGGTCCTCGTAGTCTGTCTGCCAGAGTGCTCGAAGGATCCAGAACTGGTGGAGGGGTACTGGGTTGCCGTGGGCTGCTGTGTGGGAACCAGAGCCTGTGGAACCGAGTGTACCGCCGGTGGCGCAGGGGCCGGAGCAGGAAGCGTGGGAAGCGCAGGGGCCTGAGGCACCAGAGCCATTGGAGGAATTGCAGGGAACCAGTGGGGCGACCTGAGGGAGCATGTCCCCGATAGCATCCCAAAGGATATATTCCATCTAGGGTGTTCGCATCAGCGCAAGAAACCTTTCGAAGAACCCATCTACGGAGGCTGAGGAGGTGGCAGGATATATAGATGGAGTGGCTACGGGCTCCTGGGGCCAGGGCACACTGTCTGGGATGCAGGGTGAACCTGCCCTGTGCTGCTGATGAATAAGCTGTAGGCCACATACCTGGTTGACCACAGTCCCACCTTGTGACTCCTTCGACCCGCTCTGAAGAGGAGGCATCGGACGAGTGGCCATTTTGTGGAGCTGCGTGCCACATGCCAGTCCTGGTGCCTGGCTCGCTGGAACCAGCCCTGTCCAAGACGCTTGATGTTGGATCGTAAGGCTTATCCGCACCTCAGGCCGAGTCCTGGAAGGCAGAGAGCCCTCGGCAGACCTGCCTATAGTGCTGCGTGAAGACGCTCTTTGGAACATTATGCTGGTACTAGGGCGTTGCCCGTTAGGGAATAACGCCAGTACAAGAACCGTGCAGTCCCTCAGCACCAATACCGGGAGGACCCAGAGACCCCCTCGGACGCAAGACCGGTAGCTTGACTAGCCTCGGTACGTGTGCTGGTACTAGAGCCCAACAAGCCCCTCCCAGTCAGGTGCTTCTTTGGAAAGGAGTAGCCCATGCGGGGTGCAATAGTGAATAGAGGCCTTACATTAGGCTGCAAACAAAAAGGTAGACAATGTCCTTAGGTGACGTCTGGCAGAGCGCTCTCCACCTAGCTAGCCTGTTCTTCAGTGCCCGAGGTTTCAAGGAGTTGAACGCTGAGCAACCTTCCCAGCCTTGGTCGGGGCCGCGGCGGCGGCCGCGGCAAAGGGCGTGGGGGTCTGATGTGGGGAAGAGCCCCTCGCAGGCTGGACACCTGCTGAAGCCCGAAGTCGACATGTGCCGGGGAGGAACGTGGTGTCGAAGGACCAAGTATCTAGAAGACAAGACAAGATGGCCAAAAGCCAAGAGCGCTGGTGAAATCTGGCTGTTCCAGTCGATGCAGAAAAAGGGACTGAGGAGTGGTGCCAGTGGGCGGAGTCAGGTGAGCGCATGCTCGCACCCCTAAATTTAAAGGGGAAGTAAGAGTAGGCGTTAGAAAAAACACAGGGTTCGTTGAGATAAAATTCCGGCAGAACCTTGGTCATGAGTGAGGGGTGCATCCGCAGCACCACCGTAGTCTCGTGGAAAGTCAAGTTAGACTGCTCGCAGGACAGGGCGTGGATCTCCCCCACTCTCCTGGCAGAGGTGATGGCCACAAGGAAAGCGGTCTTCCAAGACAGGAACTTTAGTGGAGCTTCATGCATCGGCTCTTATGGTGCCCCCGCCCCCTCATGACCCTAGTCCGTACCACGTTGAAGTTCCCACGCTGGGGCAGGCACCTTAACCAGCGGGAATGAACGGAACAGTCCTTCGATTAACTCCTTCACTAGACGGTGCAACCAAAGAGAAGGCCATCCTGAGGACCTGGTGCAGTGGGTGATGGCCGCCAGATGCACCTTGATGGAGGCATGTGCCAGCCCAGACTTAGCCAGAGACAACAAGTATGGAAGGACTTGGGGAGTTGTGACCCTCAGAATGTTAATCTTCTGCGACCTGCACTAAATCATGAAGCACTTCCATTTGTGTCCAACAATTCTGAGTCTACGACTTTGTGGCCGTGGCGAGGACCTTCCTACAGTCCGCAGGCAGCTTGTTACCACCAACCTCTAATACTGCAGGAGCCAGGCCTTCAGGTTCGGCAATCCTGGGTCACGTTGCAGGATTGAGTCTCCTACCCTAGCGAGAAGATCAGCAACCACTGGTAGCTTGACTGGAAGGGACGTTAACATGCTGAGAAGGTCCAGGTACCAGATTTGCTGGTGACTCGTAGCAGCGGCAACGCGTATAGGAACAAGCCTTCTCAAGGGAAGCAGAATGCATCCCCCATGCTCCCTGGCTGGGGGAACCAGCACGCGAACCTCCGGCACTTGGTGTTAGTCGCTGTCGCAAACAGATCGATCTGGGGACTGCCGCCCCTGAGGAAAAGGTTGTCCACTTGATCCTACTGAAGCTCCCACTTGTGGCAAAAGCGTAGCTCCCTGTTGAGGGAGTCGACGACAGTTCTTGAATGCTGCCAGGTGGAAAGGAAAGATGCACATACCCCTGGGCGACAGCCCAGTGCCACAGCTCCAACGCCTCTATGGAGAGCACTGGGGATCTGATGCCCCCCTGCTTCTAGACGTAAAACATCATAGTGGTATTGTGCATGAAGACCCTCACCACTTTGCCCTCGAGAGATGGAAGAAATGACTTAAGAGCCCAAAACAGCCCGTAGTTCCAGGACGTTGATGTGTAGTATCTTCTCCAGCAGCCACAGGCCTCTGGCGTGGAGACATCCAGTATGTGCTCCCCACCCCTCCAGGGAAGTGTCAGTCGTGACAGTCTTCTGGTTTGGAGGGCACTGGAAGTCTGTGCCGCGGTGATGCCCCATCACCTTATCGCTCCACGGAACTCGGAGCACAATCCTGTCCTTGGAGCTTCCAGCCACCTGGATCCAACAGCAGTCCAGGAATTCCTGGAGCGGTTGCATTCGCAACCTGCTGAGTCGGGCAGTAAGATGCATGACGACATGCCGAGCAGCGACTTGATGGTTCTCAACGTGGCGATCTTAAGTGCCAACAGCCGTTGCACCTTGCCCAAAATGGCCACCATCCTCTCCTCCGACAGAGCCGCTAGGCAGGATACCATGTTGCGCATGGACCCCAGGAACAGCACTTTCTGCGGTGGAGTCAAGTAGGATTTTGCATAGTTCACAGAGAAACCCAGATCAGTCAGCAGCTGGACGGTCCTCTGTGTGATCAACAGTGACATCCTTCAACTTGTCCTGGATGAGCCAGCCAAGGTATGAGTGCACATGAATTCCTTGTAGTCTCAGATGGGCCGCCACCGCAGCCAGGCACTTCGTAAAGACTCCGGGCGCTGACTTCAGTCTGGAGGGGAGAGCCTTGAACTGGTAGTGCTTCCCTTGAACGAAGCGCAGAACTTGCAATGTTTTACATGAATGGGGACGTGGAAGTAGGCATCCTCTAGATCCAACGATGACAGAAAATCTCTGCCTCCAGTTGGCCGAGCACATATTGAAACGTGACCATCCTGAACTGGGACTTTATGTACTTGTTGAGTCGTCGTAGGTCAAGAAGGTGCCTCCAGCCCGTGGTCGTCTTTCTAACTAGACTCTCCATAGACTGCTCCAATTGACATTGGCTGTCCTGGCTCCACGCAGACTCTTCATCCATTTGACTGATACTTACTGTCCCTCATAGGTGATGTATTGGTTTTAAAACTAAAATTGCTGGAAAAGGTACTTGATTGGAAGATTTGAAAGTGCTCACATGCTCCGAGTACCTGTTTCAGATTTTCTTTCCCTTAACCTTTCCCTTCTACCAACCTCAGAATTTACAAAGTGCCTAAGTAATATAAATGACAATACTGTCCTAGTTAGTGAAGTCACCTCAGGGTGCAGGAAGTGCGTATGAAGCATCCCTAAAGAGTATCTACTTGCTTTGTGTGGATTCTAAAAAAGTATTTTAAAGTGTATTGATTGCTACATATATTGCCCTTTTTAAATAATGCTCATTTAAACTGTTAATTATTTATAACTAAAACCTTGTGTAATTGTTACTTGGCTACTTATATTGGTGGATTTCATTGATACAGCTCACATTTAGCCCTCTTGAGATAAGCCTGGTTGCTCATACACTACCAACTTGTGTAGTACAGGCCTATACAAATATGTGGGTTACCCAATACCAAAAGGGTTGTGTAGTCTCCCACTGGGTAACTACCCAAGTTAGTGGCTTATACCTGTGTCATGGACATTAAAGATGTCCTGGTCAGGTCATCCAGGAACATCTACAGAAGGTTGCTGTGGACGTTCATCCAGGGATGCAAATTGAGTACCTGGTGAAAGGAGCATAGTGGACTTCAGAGGAATAGGACAGGAATTCACAGACATATGTCTCGACTATAACAGCGAACTGGCCCGATCTCTAGTCCACCCAGAGGCGTGATGGGCTGGGCAGATGGAACATGATCCTGCTGCAGGGCCTTAGATGGAAGGGGGAAGGCTGGAGAATATCCCTCCGGTAGCGGGAAGGCCTTTTTAGGGTGAGAACCCTGTAAACAGGCTTTAGAGAGCTTCACCAGAAGCTTTGTGAGCGTTTTGGCAGAATGGGTCCGTTTCGATGCGTCTTTGGACACTACTGCATAGAGGGCCAAAAATGTATTGGGAACGCCCACCAAAGAAGAAGTCAATGCTGCGATGAAGGGTGCGCAAAGCACGCCGTGTTAGGGAAAATTCTCAGAAATGTGCTAAATTCTCTACCTTGGAGACTTAATTCTAATTGTTTTTCTGTGTTTGTTTCTTTTGGTTATGGAGTCTAACCAACTCAATAGGCATCTTTTCATTTGTGTCACACAGCACCCTCAGTGCGGTGGCACAGGGAAAACTTTTCAGACTTTCCCAAGGTTTAAATACCTTCTCTGGGATAAACTACTGTTTCCCAGAGTAAGTTAAGTGAAATTGACTTTACTAGTCTTTTAAATTCCTAGAGCCAGCACAATCAATCTTCCTATAGAATGCTGGAGGGGTTGCTTAGTATCCCCTATGTCTAGGTACTCCTGTAGCAGTCAAATTCTACCCTTTCCTCTCAGAATGGCTGGTGGCAGTGGTTTTACAACTACCATGATTTCTCCTGACCGCAAGCGCCGGTAGCGTTAAATTGCAGGAGCCATGTTTTTCAAGATGGCGTCTGAGCCCCCTCTAAAAACAGGTTGTGGTCTTTTTTCGCCATTTCCTTGTGGAAAGGGCCTTCTAGAGTTTTGCTCTGCACCCAAACCAGGTTTGGTCTCTTTGTTCATTCACCTTTGGCAGGCTTCAGGAGTGAAGACCGCCTCTGATGCCAGAGTGTCTGGGGTGGGCAGGAAGAGAGGGAGGTAACCGAAATTCCCTTTGCTTTGCTTAGTCTCCTAGGAGACCCAAATGCACTCTGGCGTGATTGGCTGGCTGACTGTCTTGCAAGGACAGCCACCCTGCTGGGTGAGTGGCAGCTAAGCTGGAATGAATGGGAGAGAACCGAATAAAAGGATACTCTTGGCTTGGAAGGCAAAGTTGACCAATGGAACAAAGGAATCAAAGAAGAACTTGAAGTGGACGGCTGCTGCAACTCCTGGACCGTTGTGGTTTGCCCGGTGAAGCCCTGCTGCAGGTCCGAATCGCCAAGTTCACATCGACAAAATAGCCCCTGCAAGGACGACTTCTACCTTTGAGTTGGTGGGACCAATCAACTCACAAGTAAACCACCTGGACACTTATCTCGGAGCTGGTAGAATTTCCTCAGAGTTGCTGCAGGAAACCGTAGAACCAGAGAGAGGGACACCAGTTTGTGTGCTCTACTCACAGCCACCGAAATTGAAGTTTGCCAAGTGCTAGCTTGACCAGTCCCAGTGCAGGAGTCTCCCCCCCCCCCCTCCTCCCCCCGACATCCTCCCTCTTGTCCCCACGACAGAGGCACAGGAACAGCGAGATCTGCAGGAACTGCCAAGAACAGAAGTCTTCAGCTGCATCTCTTTTCATTGTAAGGTACTGTGAAATAAGACTAAAGAGTACTTACCTCTCGCAGTGAAAGTGCTTGAAACTTTTGCAACTCGCAGGCCTAATCAGCTTGTGACCCAACATATGATTCTTCTTTTCACAAACTACTTCCAAAAACTTATGCAGAGGCTTTACCGTTTACCTACCAGAAGCACTTTCTCCTATCCAAGACTTTAGCCCATTGACTTTGGCCTAGCCTATCGAATAGATTTCTGGTGAACTCTAAGTATTTGCACTGTAAGAATAGTTGTAACCCTTCATGTTCTAATAATCTGCCTTTTACTCCTCTTGAAAAGTATTCTGCAATAGTATTGAAGTATATTTGTGTGTGATTATATTGTCTCCTTATTAATGTTTTATAACTGACATAAATTAATAAGTATTTATCAAAGAAACCTTGAGTGTAAGAGTTGATTTGAACACTTGTGATTGTAGACCTCTGTGTAACATTACTGCTCACATTCCCCTCTTGAGATAAGCCTGGCTGCTCATCTCCGCAACCAAAACTGTGTAGTATAGACATATACCAAAGGTTGGTTTGCTTACACATGTAGTCCTAGTTGTGTGTAGTGGTCCCGAAGGGTACTGCATACACACTTTGCCTAAAATGCTGAACTGAGTTTCAGTAGGCCCTGAATTTTGACAAGCCTGCAGGTGTCGAAGGCTTTCTCTGCAGATCAGTCAAGGAAACCATAGGGGTTGTGTCTTCAGGTGTAGTGTGTGTGTGTACTCGACACAGGGGTGCGATTTCCATATTGCACACCTGGAGGCATGCTTGTCAGGGCCAAGGATGGGCATGCAAAAACGCATAGGTTCCACTGCATGGCTTCCAAATCGGAGCCATGACTGCTGACAGACTTCTAGTCCAATGCGAGTGGGTAACTGCTTGCATAGGGTAGGCTGCCTACCGCCTGGTGCGCAGTCAATGTTTTGGGACAAAAAAGCTTACAGGCCTTGTGGTCACAAGGGAGGCACAGATTGCACTGGCAATGTGCCTCTTTCCAGGGTAATTTGCTGTTCCAAAACCAGCAGAATTTAAATGGTGTTCGCTTTGTAACAAATGGCAGGCAGACTGAGGAAAACTGCAAAGAATCCTAAAAGCTGCAGTCTGCCTGCTCATTAACCTATCTCCCATAAAACACATCAGCCCTACACAGAGTCCTCCATTGGCTCCCTATTAAAGATGCACTACCTTTAAAGCCATGTTCATGACCCACCAGACCATACAGAACACAGGGCTGGAAATGAGTCGCCCACTACCACCCCTCAAGGACCCTCAGATCTGGCACAGCATTTCTCCTAGTAGTCCCAGTACAACTCGTGCAGACTCTACGGTCTGCATATTCACAATATTGACAATCACCTGGCATTCATAAAGGCCCTCAAACCAGTGCTTTTCCCTCCCTCCCTCTTTAAACCCTCACCCACTCTAGACTCTCGATAGGTGCACATAAACACTGACCCGAATACAAGACCCCTCCATATCAACACCCCTCTGATGCCAGCAGTGTTCACAGATGCACACCGTAACAAACGAACAAGTTACTTTCCTGTAACTTGTGTTCTCCAGCATGGGTCTGGCATGGATTCACATGCTCATGAATATTTCCAGGCAGGCTGGGAATCCTTGGTAAAAAGAAAAAACAGTTTCACTTGCACTTACAAACTGTCTTTCTCCTCTAAATCAATCACTGAGTTCTGGGTCATACTGCCCCCCAGCCAATGACTGCCCTCTCCCCAAGCCCCTCTTCTGGTAGCCATCTTCAGATTTGGTAAGCGTGTAAAGTGGCAGTATGAGCCGCAGAGGGGACGGCGGGAGGGTTTGCATGTGAATCCATGCCAGACCCATGCTGGAGAACAATAGTTACAGTAAGTAACTTGTTCCTTCTCCAGCATGGGGTCTGGCATGGATTCACATGCCCATTAATAAATAGATAGCAGTGCAACATTACACAACCACGGGAGGTGGCAAGGCTCAACAGAAGCAATTACTCTAACCTCCGGAACAGGCTCACCGTCAAGCCAACAGGTTGCGTAGCACTGCTTGGCCGACCCTGGAATCCCTGTCGTCACAGTATACTCTTGTGAAGGTGTTGCATGGACTGCCATGTGCAGCCCAACAGATGTCCAGCCCAACAGATTTCCAGCCCAGGCACACCAGACAGGAACGTCGTTGCAGCAATTGCTCTGGTGGAATGGGCTCTCAGACGGCCGGGCAGCATTCAGTTTGCCAACCGATGTGTGAAACAGCCGGAGAGCCACCTGGAGATTGAAGGCTTGGACAAGGCCTTCCCATGGTTGACAGGACCAAAGTTCACGAATAGTTGATACTTCTTCCTGAAACGCGTTTTGCATGCCACAAAACTTCAGAGCACGAGGCACATCCAGCAAGTGCAAAGTCCTTTCACCCAGCAACAAAGGTTTCAGAAAGAACAAACACCAAAGGCTTTTTGAGGGGGAATTCTGACAACCTTCGGCATGGAGGGGCACATCTGCAGCACCACCCTCGTGTCATGAAAAGATAAGGCCTGGATCTCACCTATCCTCCTGGAAGAGGTGATGGCCACGAGAAAAGCAGTTTCCCCATGAGAGGTGCCTGACGCACAGGCTCGAAGGGGGCCCCCCAATGAGCCTTCTCAATACCACGTTGAGTTCTAACGACGGAGCAGGCACCTTCACCGGCGGGAGGGAACAAATTCTTTGAGGAACTCCTGACGAGACGGTGGGACCAAAGAGTAGACCGTCATGGAGACCTGGTGTGGTGGGAGATAGCCGCCAGATGCACCTTGATAGAGGCGTGCTCCAGCCCCACCTTGGCCAAGGACAACAAGTATGGAAGAATCTGCGGGGCCGTGACACTCAACGGGTTAATCTTCTGCAACCGGCACCACGAAGCAAAATGCTACCACTTGTGCCCGTAGCACTTAAGGGTCGACCACGCTCTAGCCCAGGCAAGGACCTACATGCAGTCCGCCAGCAACTCAGACCCACCAAACTCTTAAGGCTGCAGGAATCAAGCCTTCAGGTTCAGCGATCCTGCGTTGTGATGCACGATCGTTCCTCTGGTGAGCAGATCCGACCACTGGCAGCTTGACTGGAGGTGACGTTGACAGGCTGAGGAGTTCCAGGAACCAAATCTGCCGTGGCCACGCTGGGGCGACTAGGATCTTCCTGCATCGGCACAGTTTGAGTTGATTGAGGACTTGCAACAGGAGAGGCAATGGAGGGAACGCGTACAGGAACAGGCCTTCCCACGAGAAGGAAAAAACGTCCCCCATGCTCCACGGCTGGTGTAAACTGCTGGTGAATTTCTTGCATTTGGAATTAGTAGCTGTCGTAAACATATTGTTCTGGGGTCTGCCCCATTAAGGGCTGCCAATTTCATCCCATCGAAGCTCCCACTTGTTGAAAGAACAGCCGAGTGAGTCGGCTGTCATGTTCTTGACAACCTCCACCCCTCCAACTGCCCGCTGGAAAGGAGTTCTTGACCCCCGCCAAGTGGAAATGAATGAGGAACATTTCATGGGCGATCAGTCAGTGTCACAATTCCTGCGCCTCTCTGGAGAGCGCTGCGGATCTGGTTCCCCTGCTTCCTGATGCAGACCATCGTGGTGGTATTGTCTGTGAAGACTCACCACCTTGCCCTTCAGGGACGGAAGGAACAATTTGAGGGCCCAAAACACAGCCCGTAGTTCCAGGACGTTGATGTGTAGTGTCTTCTCCAGCAGCCACAGGACTCTGGCGTGGAGATGTCTGGTGTGGGCTGCCCAGAACTCCAGGGAAGCATCTGTGGTGACTGTCTCCTGGTACAGTGAGCTCTGGAAATCCGTGCCCCCGGAGACAAAGCGCACGCCCCACCACCTTATCGCTCAATAAAACTCCTCGTCGAGAGTAATCTTGTCTGTAAAGCTTCCAGACAACTGAATCCACCAAGCGTCCAGGAATTCCTTAAGGGGTCACATCCGCAACTTGCAGAGTCGAATCAGATAAATGCAGGACATCATGCTGCGCAGCGAATTGATGGTCCGCACTGCGGCAGTTAAGCGACAACAGGCGTTGCACCTTGCCTAGCAGGGCCGCCATCTGCTCGTCCAAGGGAGCTGCCAGACAGGCAACCGTGTTGAGTATGGCCACTAGTAATACTGCATTCTGCGATGGTATCAAGCAGGACTTTAGATAGGTGACCGATAACCCCAGATCCGTCAGCAGCCGGACAGTCCTCTCCATGTGTTCCAGGGCCATTTCCCTTGACCTGGCCCGGAAGAGCCAGTTGTCGAGGTACAGGTACACATGTATTCCCTGCAGACGCAGATGGGCCGCCACCGATGCCAGGCACTTCCTAAACACGGCGAGCGCCGACTTCAGTCCGAAGGTGAGCCTTGAATTGCTTTTCCTGCACTACTGACAGCAAGAATTTCCAATGTTTTTTGTGAATGGGGACATGGAAGTAAGTGTCCCCCAGATCCAGTGATGTCAGGAAGTCTTTCCTCCAGTTGGCCGAGCACAAGCTACAATGTGACCATCCTGAATTTCTGTGACTGGAGATTTGTTGAGGCGCTGCAGGTCTAGAATGGGCCTCCAGCCCCTCAGTCTTTACCAAGAAGTATCTGGAGTAGACTCAGGAGCCGCTTTGTAAACCAGCTTCATTGCCCCTTTTCATATCATGGCACGTACTTACTGAGGGATGAGCTGCTTCTGCCGGTCCACCGGTGGCATCCGCTGACATTTTCTTTGGAATTCCAGAGTGTATCCGTGGGCGAGCGCATCCAGCACCCATCAGTCGGAGATCTTTCCCCACTCACGGACGAAGCCCGCCGGCCGGCCTCCCACTGGGGTGACTAGGTCAGGGCCGGACGTCCCAAGCGGGTCAATCTTGCTTCAGGGCACTGCGTGCCACCTTGGGAGCACCTGACCCATCCACCGAAAGCCTTGGAACGAGACAGTTTGCAGTACACAGAGGATCCCCACTGAAGCCCTCCGAAGATCTGCTGGATATCCCTGCTGAGGCACGAAAGGACGGATGATGTTGCTGAAGCATGACCAGGACAGCGGGCCTTCTCTGTGTTTATCTTAATGGCCTGCAACAATTGGTCAACACCCTTCCCAAAAAGGTTGTCCCCTTCGAAGGGCATGTCCAGCACCCTCGTCTGAACCTCCCGACGGAAGTTGAAGCTTTCAACCAGCCACCACGACCTAGGCAGACACTGTTCCCCATCTGGCGGAAACCTGTGTCCACGATGTCCAGGGCCACAGTGAAGGCATGGTCTGATGCTACCTCGCCCTGCTTGTCTGGAAGAAAATCCAGCAGCAGGGCCATCTTCTTCCACAGCTCCCTGCTGCATCTGGCCAGGATTGCAAGCGCGTTAGCTGCTGGACTGTTGTCGCCAAGCAGATCATTTTCCTACCTATGGCATCAAACTTCATCCCTTCACTGTATGGAGGAATGGAGGCTGAAGACTGGGGGTTAGATTACTTCTTTCTTGCTGCCGAGACCAGTGTCAAGAGAAGGCTGCGAATGTAGGCACTTGGGTGTGGACTCCGGCACATAGTACTTTTTCTCCAGCCTATCCCTCTTGGCCAGGGCGGAGGCAGGTTTTCTCAAACGCCAGGCCCTCGTCCTGAACATTGTGCAGGAGAGGCACAGCCAGAGTGGTCTTCCTCTTGACCTCACACCGTGTGTAAAGGAAACTTTTCTTGGTACCCGCTGAAAGAGCTCAGACGCTGTGGCTAACATGGCATGGAACAACCCCACTTCGTCCAGGGGAGAAGCTCGCTGTGGTGGAGAAACAGTGTCCGTAGTCACAGTGTCCATCCCCATATCCCATGGTGGAGAGGGGGTTCAGCATGTGCTGAGGTTGATGTGGCGGTGTAGGGTGCGGTCTCCTCTTTGACGGGGCCTGGCCCAGTGTTGCCGGGGCCAGATGTTTCGTCGGCATCCTCTTCTGGATTTCTGACACCAACGTGTGGAGGGTTGAAAAGATGTCCAGCAAAACGTCCCTTGGAGGTGTCAGGGGAATAGGCTTGCTGGGCCCAGCGCCCTCGTCAGCATTTCCTCTGTCGCCCCTCCTCTGCGTTCCCACAGTCGTCGTTCCCCATGTCCTCCAGCACCGTGTGAACAGACACCAGGTCCTCCTCATTCAAGGAAGAAATATCTGTGCCCTGGAGCACGGTCAAGCCTCCCACCCCCCCCCCCCCCTCCACCACTTTTTGGATCCTGAGGGGTCAGACTCGGGGATGGCATCCTCTCCTCCGGCGTCGTCTCCACCAGCGTGGCCAAGGCCTCCTGCCTCTGAGGCAGATACACTCTGGGCACCGCCGGGGCCCCTGAACCGGGTCAGCCCCTTTTGCCTTAGAGAGGGCTGCGGCCACCAGCTCCATCGTCAAGGCTGACTTACACTCGTCGCCTGGGCCTTCAGGTGCAGGTCGGACTCCTTTCCCTGCGCCTTGTTCTCCAGCTTCCCAGGGTTAGCAGATTTCCTCGGAGGAAGAGCTGGAATCAGATGGTGAAGAGTAGTGTGCCCTGCCCATTGTGGGACTTGCTTGTGCTATGACCGACGGACTTGCAGTGCTTACAACCTCTTCACAAGGCCCCTGTTCAGCATCATTGACTCCCTGTGCATATCGTATACCAACTATGTGGATGACAGGTACTCATCCCGCTCACGGAGGACTACCTAGCGGATACAAATACACTTGCCACCATTTACTCCACTATCCAATATTGGATAGCAGATGCCTCAAAGTGAAAAAACAGAACTTCTACTCAAAGGATCATCCTCTACATTGGGTAACCTCTGAACAGTACGCATCTTTCACCTTTTACAATATTCCCATCAAGGTCTCCAACAATGTTAAGACACTGAGTCTACCTGGACTCTGATCTGTCTATGGCTAGACAGGTTAATGCCATCGCCTCAGACTACTACTCTTAAGTTCTCAAAGCTGCCAGACCCTTCCCGTCACGCCAGAACTGCTTCACCATTGCCAGGGCAAAAATTGGATCGAGGCTGGACTACTGCAATGGCCTACTAGTTGGGACCTCCAACAAAAACACGACCAAACTCCAGTTAGCCCAAAATAACGCACTAAGGGCAGCCACAGGGATCTCTAGAAAAGACCACATTTCCGAAGTGAGAAGACAGGCCCACTGGCTCCCGGTCAAAGACAATAGTCTTCAAAACCCTTGCCCTCACCCACAAGTGTCTCCATGAACTTGCTCCCCCTTACCTGACCCAAAGAATCAACAAGCACACTGCCACAAGACCCTTAAGGAAGTGCTACTCCAACACGATTCTCACGCCAAAAAAGCACAAAGTGCGAGCTGGGGGCTCCAGTTTTCTCACTCTGGCCGCCACCCACTGGAACACACTTCTTCCCCTCCCCACCCTCACATTAAAATGATCAAAACCCACCAAGCATTCCGCAAAGCTTTTAAAACTAAGCTCTGTTTGAAATGAAAATGTTATCATCTGTAACAGTAAGCCTCGTATCATGCATCTGTATGTAACTATTTATATTTGTATAACCAAAAGACCTCTGGTCACCTGTCTAACCTTTGAATCAAAATTCCTACAAATTCTTGTAACAGCGCCTCGATGCCCCCAGGCTGCAAGTGCGCTATACAAATGCAAATAAATAAAAATAAAGTGCTTGGCCTTTTCTTGGGCCCCCAGGATGGAGCGCCCTCAATCTAAGTGAACTGCGCACAATGCATTTAGACTAATTCTTACTTGCTGTGCCTTCTACCAAGGTATCTTGTGCTCATCTCTTAACCCATGTGCCCAATTGCATAGTGTCTCACTAAGTTACACCTTGTTTTCACCTTCTGCCAAATGTGCCCATATGCATAGTGCTTAGACAGATACCTCCCAACAACATACACTTGTTGATTAATTATGTGCACCAGAAAGACTTGATTTCTCTACTACTGATCCTACTTATCTACATAATGTCAGAAGCAAAAAACTCACCCAGTCCCCTACCCGATAGAAATAGCAGACTTCGCGCTAGACTACCCTGTCTCTAAGAACCCAGAACTAACAACAACTCAAACCTAAACTCCATCCTCAACTACAATACCACTGCTCCAGGCCATGAACTGTTACCTAGTTCAGACCTCGAGAACGACCAGCCTAAATCGCTGAACCCAGCCTACCACTCCATGAAATCCCGCACCACAACCAATCAACCCAGATCAGGCCCTACCAGTCCTTTAGAGACTAACAACTCGACCACTATCTTGGGAGTGCTCATCAATGCAAGATCTCTAGTGGCTCATGCTACTGAAATAGATGACCTATCCTCTGATGACCTGGATATCCTAGCGGTCACGGAATCATGGCTGCACGACGCAGCAGGTCCTGCCCTTATGCTAGGTAGATACTTAGATTGGACAGACCTAATGCTAGAGGTGGAGGCTTAGCAATCATAGCAAAAACCAACCTTGCCTTAAGACTTATGACTCCACCACAACTTAAGTCCTGCGAAACACTTGCCGCCAAACGGCCCATATCCAGCTGCCGCACCTTAACCATCTACTTACTATATTGACTTCCAGGGCTGATGGCACCTTTGAGGAGGACCCATCTAATCTCATAGCAAACACTAAAACCTCTGGGCAATTTCAAACTTGGCTTCAATGACAGGGAGGACAAACAGGCTCTGTCCATAGCGACCATCCTCTCAGATTACGGATTTACCCAAAAAGTTCAGGTCAGCTACCCTTGACTGGGTAGCTGACCTGAACTGTACCACTTCTATCACCAAAATAATCCCGCAACTGTGGACTGACCACTCACTATTTGATTTATTTCTCCATAGCAATAAACAAACTCCAAAGGTCATAACTATGCCTCCAGCCCTAATTACCAGATGCAAAAAAACACCACACAGGACAAACTACTACCTCCTTTCCTCCCACCACCCCTCAATATCCTACCAAGTAACACTGACCCTAATATCCTAGTTGAAGCTTTTAACAATACCATGACTAAGGCCCTAGATATTATTGCACCAATTAAATCACGTACAAGTAAACAAAAGGCTCACCTTAATGCCTGGTTCACACCCCACCTCAAAGAACTAAGACTCCAAAAAGAAAACTACAAGCCCTTTGGCAACACACCCGATCGGCAGAAAACAAACTTCAACTAACCCAGTTTGCAAATAACTACAAAAAAATAATTCGTACCAAAAAAACCTTCAATGAAAGAATATCCAAGGCTAGTTCCAACAAAAAGGAACTTTTCGTGATCCTCCAAAAATTGGAATCTCCATCGCCCCACTAGACAAAGCACCCAAAGACACAATGGTGTACCAGCATTCAGACTGTCCTGACCAACAAAACAACTACACTCCAAGTCAAAATTGCTAATAAAAAAGCTTCCCGGCTCACCACCGAGACGCTACCCACCACCCCTACTGAAACTACCAACATTCCAGCGCCATGCAAACTCACTAATGTCACCATTCAGGAAACTGAGAAAGTTCTCATCCCTGAAGCGGTCTGTCAGGGTGACAATTGTCCTGCCCAAATAATAAAAGACACTGCAAGAGACCTTGCGCCATTCATCCAAAAACTGATCAACGCCTCCTTAATGACAAACACTGTCCCAAGTAACCTAAAAACGTCCTGGGTTCTACCTCTGCTCAAACACTCTAGACCCAGCCATCCCCACTAATTACAGACCCATCACCACAGTACTGTTCCTCTCAAAATAATCGATAGAGTAGTTTACCTGCAAATTCAGAACTACCTCGAAACTAACCACCTACTAGGCTCCCGCCAATCCGGATTCAGGCCGCAACATGGAACGGAAACAGCACTAATCTACCTAAAAACCCAAATCGATCAGCTGAAAGACAAAAGGTAAACTGCTATGTTGCTGCTCCTTGACTTGTCGGGGGCCTTCGACTTGGTGGACCATGCAGTCTTGTGCAAAAACCTGGCATCGGTTGCCCACTTCTCAAGTGATGCAATAGCCGGAGTCCAGTCCTTCCTAGAAAATAGAACAGTGAAAGTGTTTTTCCCTACGGCTTCGGCAGACCCGCTCCAGACGACCTGTGGCGTTCCACAGGGATCGTGTGTCTCGCCTACTATGTATAATATATTTACCAAGCCCATATTTGACAAGTTGGACATGCTGAGTGTCACCTACACAAACTATGCAGATGACACACAGATCCTCATACCCCTTTCAGGCAACTGTCTCGGATACGGCATACAATATACCTCCTCATTCAGGCATGGATGGCAGATCATGGCCTCTGCCTGAATGAAGAGAAAACAGATCCTGATCCTTGGCTCAGATGCCAACCTAAAAAACTGAACTCCAACTACTCGGCAATTAATCTAGATGGCAACACAATCAAAGTTGTGAAAGAGGTTAAAAAGCCTATGTTTCTACCTCGACTACCTTAACTCTAAGTAAAATAGTTAACTCCCTGGCATCTTCCACCGCTTACACTTGTAAGCTCATCAGAGCCTGCAGACCATTTCTAACTACAGCTAGCTGCATCACCCTTGCTAATGCCCTAGTGTCTAAATTGGACTACTGCAACACCCTCTATCTAGGAGCCAACAAATATATCCTGGATAAATTACAAACGTTACAAAACAATGCCCTTACAACAGCCCTAAACATACCACTCAGAACCTATATGTAATATCAGAAGAGAATACCACTGGCTAAAAATAAGCGACAAAATGCTCCTCAAAAACGGTCTCTAACCTCCAAATGTCTCTACAATGCTCCTCCCCCTTACCTTACAGAAAGAATAGTTAGGACAACTTCGACCCGCCCCTCCAACTCCCACTGTCTAGAGATACCCAGGTTCAAGTTAACTGAAACTGGAGGAAGTAGCTTCTCGGTGAAAGCTGCAGTGTCCTAGAAAGCATTAACTCTAGCCCTTAGAACCAATCAGTCCTATCTCAGCTTTAGGCATAACACTCTAAACTGGCTCCGCTCAAATGCCCTTTATACCCGCCTTATGTAACCGACTGCACATTCCCACCGCACCTGCCTGTATTGCCTGCTTTACTGGCCTTATGTATCTGTGAACTGTATGTCATTATTGTGCAACTAAGCATCAAGTTTCCTTGTACCTCTTTTGCCCAGTTACCTAAGGGTTCAGTGCGCATTACCAAATAAACAAAGGACTTCGAAGCCCGCTCCTCGGACCAGCCGGTACGGCTTGATGCACAGGGTAAAGGCATTGGCCTTTAGCCACGCCGCCAACCTACTGTGACTATCCTGGACAGTTTGCTTGGAAAAACCAAAGCGGATTTCACAATCCGCTTCCCTGGGTTCCGGATGGAGACAGTAGAGGCACTGGAGGCGTTTACCCTCTACAAACCCGGTTCCTCAATCCGCAGCTGGAGCAGAGCTTGACGAAGGAGCCTCCCTCCTCCTGCGACATGGTCCGGCGTGCCGTGTAGGCCCAATGGCATTCAAGAATCTTCGATGAAACTTCGATTATTGCCCTTGAGGGGCGTTGAAAGGCACCGACAAACGAATCCCCGTTTGCCAGTCAAAGGAGCAAACGAGCACACAGGCTCCAATGACCAAAAATAGAAATTTATCAGAAATAGCGTGAAAAATGAAGAAAAGCTCACGGAGCAAAACACGATGACTCCCAACACTTGAGCGTGCAGGAAAAATCTGAAGATGGCTGCCAGAGGACGGGCTTGGGGAGAGGGCAGTCATTGGCTGGGGCAGTACGACCCAGAGATCAGTGAATGGTTTAGATGAGAAAGGCAGTTATTAAAAGAAAAAGTTTCACTTAGAGGATTCCCGGCCTGACAACAGGGAATATTAATGAGCATGTGAATCCATGCCAGACCCCATGCTGGAGAACCATCGTCCTCCCCTCAACCCCCGGCCCGTCATCCCTCCAGGCCCTCTCCCACTGCTCAGACTTTCGTTCCAGCAAGACCAGCCAACAGTACTGAACCAAGAACAAAACAAAAAAAAAGAACATTGCAGTCGAACTCCAGCCAAGCCCACGGTAAGTATACGGCCCTCCATGCACCATAAAATGCTCAACCCTCCCGCGACTCCACCTTGACCATTCTCCATAATAACCTTGATTTGTTTGGCTAAGTTCCCTGTTCACTATAAACTCGGTTCATCAGGCCAGCGTTTAGAAATCCATCTTAAATGACTTATCGCCAACAACACTAATTTAAGTGGGGATGTTTACTTCAATCTTAAAGTGGTTTGGGTACATACCTGTTCTTGTGCCTACTAGTCCGTTATCCATCGAGGTATAGTTCACTCATGCAGCTACCTACATCTAAAATGTGGTGCTCACCATTCTTTTGAGGGGTACCCAGTCAAATAACTCTTGGGCAAGCTCCTAGAACAAGCACTTGTATGAAGGACACTTCTATGGGAAAACTGCATTTACTATGACCAAATACCCTTGAAGTATAGAAGAACAAGTTACTTACCAACTGTAACGTTCTTTCGACTGGATGTTCCTCCCAAGTATTCCTCATCTTATGATAATTAGTTTTCGCCAGCTTTGCTGCTTCGGAAAAACATTTCCGGCAGAGGGCGCTGTGCTCGAGGTCGTGGCGTCGATTGTCCCTCGACGGACTCTGTGCCTTGTCAACATCACCGATGGTATAAATGGCTCGAGCCGTGCCCGTTGGCTTCAGTTCTGTTTTTTCGATGAAATATTGGAGGAACACCCAGGCGTGCCTCATGACTGATGTACTCTTCGTGAGAGGAAAGTGTAAGAAAACGCAAACTGTACTGCGGGGTAGGTTGGGAGGGGTGATGAGGAATATGTGGAGGAACATTCAGTCGAAATAACGTTACAGTTGGTAAGTAACTTGTTCTTCGAATGGATTGTGTCCTCCCATGTATTCCTCATCTTATGATAGACTCCCATAGCAGTGGCAATTTTGGAGGTGCGAGTACTAGATATTGTTTTCATGGACGGAATGAAGTACCGCCTTGGCAAATAACCCCTCATTGGAAGAGGCAGCATCTAAACAATGCTTGATGAAAGTATGCATCGATTTACATGTTGCAGCTGAACAAATATCTGCTGCAGGAACTCCTCTTCAGAGCCGCAGAAGTAGCCATCCCCCTAGTAGGATGGGCTCACAATCTGTAGCATTCAATTATGGCCAGAATGATCCAGCGGAATATGGTTCGTATTGTCACAGATAATCCCAATTTAGGACCTGAACATCCTACAAAGAGTTGGTCATCTTGACGTAATTTTGCCATTCTTGAAATGTATTAACAGAGCCCTTTTGGGGTCTAGTCAATGCAGTCTCTCCTCTTTGCCCAAATGAGGAGGATAGAAAGTTGGTAATATGATTTTTTGTGACAAATGGAAGTCAGAAACGACTTTTGGTAAAAAGGAAGGTTTAACTTTAAGAACTACCTTGTCCTTGCAAAAAGTAGTATATGGAGGTTTAGATGAGAGCCTGTAATTCACTAACCCTGTGGGCGGATGTTAATGCCAGAAGGACAGTTTTTAATGTTAGAAGCCTCAAAGGACAATAGTGCAGAGGCTCAAAATGTATACAAGTTACATACATAAGTACTAGATTTAAATCCCAAGGTGGGGCATAAAAAGGTACTGGAGGGTATACGTTAGTAAGCTCCTTCAGGAATTGAATGATTAATGGAATTTTGAAGTAGGAAACCGCTTCCGAGGAGCGCTTGAAAATGGACAGCGAAGCAAGATATCCCTTAATTGTTTCAATCTGGGGCCCTAGATTGGCTGAGTGGATCCTAGGAAAGTAAGAACCATTAGGGGGGCCACATTGGAAAGGGTCCACATCCTTGTCTTTGCACCAGTTACTGAACTTGTTCCAACGACACCGGTACAAAGATTTCGTTGCTGGCCGAAAGCAAAATCTCCATAACGTCATCTGGAAGATCCCAATCCTTGTATCTCAACCTCTCAGAAACCATGCGTGAAGGTTGAGTGTCTTGACCTCTGGATGGAGAATCCGACCTTCCTCTTGCGAGAGAAGATCCTCTCTTTGCGGAATACGTATTGAAGTGCAGATGGACATGTCCAGAAGGTCCGGGTACCACGTCCTCCTGGTCCAATCCAGGGCAATTAGAATCATTGTTTTCCTGAACTTTCTCAACCTGATTACTTGAGAAATCACTTACAGAAGTGGGAACTTCCACTACGAACGTGTCTCCGAGAGCTCCTCTTGGAGGAAATTCCCTTGAGCAGTACTGTTCACACTTACGGTTGATCATGGTAGCAAATAGATCCATTTCAGGGGTTCCCCCAAAGGGCAAAGATCTCCAGAAGGACTTCCTGAGCTAGCTCCCACTTGTGGGCGACTGCGCTCTGCCTGCTCAGAGAGTCTGCCGCCGTGTTCTGCTCTCCGGCTAGGTGAACTGCCGATAGAGATTCCTTCTCCTATTGCCCAGAACCAGAGCTGCATTGCCCCTCTGCACAGTGGTAGTGACCTTACTCCTCTCTTGTTGAGGTAGTACATGGCCACTGTGTTGTCCGTCATTATCAGGGCATTCTTTCCCTGTACAGAGGGCAGGAAGGCTTTCAGCGCTAGTCTGATTAACCCTCAGCTCCAATAGGGTGATGTGTAGTTTGGACTCTGATGGAGAGTAACGACTGCTGATTGTCAGATTGTTGGTGTGTGTGCTCCCCACCCCGTGAGCGAGGCGTCCCTTACTACTGTTATCTCCGGCCATGTAGCCAAAAAGATTCTCCTTTGAGGATTTTGTTGTTGCAAGCCCACCATAGTACATCCTGAGCAACTGCGCTCGGGACCTGCAGAAGATCGACATATTCCATGAGAACTGGGACCACTGAGTTCTGAGTGCCCATTGAAGGGATCTCATTCTCAATTTGGCCTCTGGCACTAGGAAAATGCAGGATGCATTGAGGCCGAGCAACCTCAAAATCGAAGGCCGGCAGATGCTGGCCATTATGAAACTTTGTTACCATCTGCAGAATGCGGAGAGCTCACCTCAGGAGGCAGGGCTTTTCACCGAGGAAGTATCCAAGACTGCTCCAATAACTGGAGCTTTTGGGATGGTACCATGTGGAACTTGTTGAAATTGAGGGAGAAGCCCAATTTGTGAAGGAAGTGGCAGGTGATCGAAAGATTTTCCTGAGCTTGTTCGGGAGAACGTGCTCTGATCAACCAATCGTCCAGGTAGGGGCAGACGTGAATCCCCCTCTCCTGAGACTCGCTGCCGCCACCGCCATTAGTTTGGTGAAAACCCTCGGGCGGAGGTTAACCCGAATGGCAGAACTCGAAACTGATCGTGAGAATTGCCAATCGCAAACCTCAGGTACTCTGTGCTTGAGATCGATTGGGACATGAAAGTAAGTATCCTGAAGGTCCAATGATACCAACCAGTCTTGGAGTTGGAGAGCCTGAAGGATCTGAGAAAGGGTCACCATCTTGAACTTGTCCTTCCTGAGGAACTTGTTCAAGTTTCTTAAGTCCAAGATGGGTCTCAATCCTCCGTCCTTTTTTGGGATGAGAAAGTATGGGGCGTATCAACCCTTGTTCCTCTCTGCTACACGTACTTGTTCTATAGTATCCTTCTCCAGCAGGGTTAAAATGTCCTGCAACAGGAGCAGATCTGGAATTTTGACAGTTGGTTCCCGGTGGATGGTTCTGAGGCCTTTCTAGGAAGGGGAGCCAATAACCTTGAGCTACAGTTTCCAGTGCCCAAGCATCCGAGGTAATGCCCCGCCATTCCTTCAGATTCTGAGATCCTGCCTTCCACTGGAGGTTTGTGTAACAAGGCCTCAGAGTGATTTGGTGGCGGCTGCAGGAGCGGCTGAGGGTAAAGATGCCGATCCTGAGGCTGGTTTCGCACCTCTTCCTCGTCCACCACGAGGGACATTTATTTTGCCTCTTTGAAAAGCCTGTCCTCTTCCTCTACCAAAAGAGTACCACCGAAAAGAACCACCCTCCCCCAAGAAGATGAGCCGGAATAGGGTCTGATGCTGACGCATGGAGGCGCTAAGAGATTTAGCTGCTGCTTTTGAGGTCTGAAGTTTTTCTAGGCTTTCATCAGCCTTACTACCAAACAGCCTCGAGCAATCAAAAGGCATGTTGAGAAGTCTGGCCTGCAAATCTGATGCAAACCCAGACTTCAACCACGCAAATCTGCGTAATACAGTGCTCGCAGCCATGGATCTGCTGATACGATCAGCACTAGCCAGTCCAGACCGGAGGCATTCCCCATTGCCTCCTTCCCGTTTTAGGACAATATTCAGGAAGCCTTTCCTCGCCTTTCCGGAATATGATCAGCTGCCGCCAAAATGCAGTCACACAGGGTATGGGTAAACTTGGCCAGGGTACAGGTGACATTGGTTGACTTAAGAGCCATACTACCTGAAGTAAAAAGTTTACGGGCTCAAGCATCAACTTCTTTACCCTCTATCCGGGGGGATAGTAGGATATGCAGTCTGTCTTGAAGTAGATGCTTCTTGAATAACCAGACTTTCTGGAGTGGGATATCCGTTTAAATATTCAGGATCAAAATTAGCTGGTCTTTATTTTTTGGTAAAAATTACTGTTTACAGCAGCAATATTTTCAGGATTTTCCCAGTTCTTCTCCACTGTTCTCTAAAGTGCCCTATGGAAGGGGAGAACTGGATCCTTCCGAGGACCCCGAACAATTATGTCCATCATATCGTCACGTTCAAAAGTGGGTGAGGTTCTACACCAACTCATATATTCTATCACTATTCATCAGACTCCTGTACCCTGAATCTGCATGTTCTGCAGGGTCAGGTCTAGCCAACTAATTCCGGTGACGTGTCATTGCCACTAGCAGAATGCAGAGTCTCGCACAGGTCTCATCTTAGATTCTGGGTCTATATGTTCTTCTGGAACTTGTCTAGTGCCATATTGCACTCCAAAAGGAGAGATTATCATCCTCAGAGCCAGATTCTTCATAAATGGAAGACAGACCTTAAAATTTCTGATCTTGGTAGTGGAGTAGATCTCTCGTCCTCCTGAGTTTTCGTCAAAGGAATGGAAAGATTTTTCGAAGGTGTCGAAGGAATCTTAGACGACCCCGATGAAGGCTTCGACACAGGCGTCGAAGACGCTTTTGGCTTCGATGTCGAAGCTGCCGGCGACGAAGTCGTGGAAGTTTGACGACTTCTGTTTATGTGGTATCTGAGAGGTACTCGACTCTCGATGAGTCTTCGACGACATGACGTCGACTCGAGTTTTTCGAGTATCCTTCATACTACTGGCTAGTACCACAGTAGTTCGACTTCCCTTTGTCGTCCAATGGAGCGACAGGGGGTACGGCGCTTCTGAGATTTCTTTGAGGGGGGGAAGAGGCCGCATTCTGAAATACCTCCATCTTCTTTCGAAATTACTCCCATTTTCTAGGGAAATCAGACTTTGTCGGGCATCGAACCACTTCGGTCGATGAATCGGAAGATGACGAAGGAGATCTGTGTCTCCTTTTCACTCTCTCACAAGAGGAAGATGAAGAGCGCCTCGATCTACTACGAGATCTCTTAGAGTGTCTATGACTATCCGATTCTTTCGAATCGCTCAATTTTTTTATGTTATTTAGCCAAAGCCTTTGAGGCGGCCTTGGACGATACCCTCCCCACTGCCAGTTTACCTTTCCTTTCACGAAGGGCCTTCTCCGTCATTGACTGACAGGAGCCACAGTTGCTGGTTCGATGATTAGAACCGAGGCACCAGAGACAAACGCGGTGAGGATCTGTGATCGACATCTTCGATCTGCAGTTGAAGGTGTTGAAGACCACACTTTCAGTAGAAAATTTCGAAACGTGTCGCTCGAGAGCGAAGCAATCGGAAAAACGGAACTGAAGACAACGGGTGCAGCTCGAGCCATTTATACCATCGGTGACGTCGGCAAGGTACGGAGTCGGTCGAGGGACAATCAACGCCACGACCTAGAGCACAGCGCCCTATGCCGAAATGTTTTTGCCCCGAAGCAGCGAAGCTGGCGATAACGAATTATCATAAGATGATGAATACATGGGAGGACACAATCCATTCCAAGAACCAGTTTAAATCAGCTTAAAGTTTACTTCCACTATATTGGTCTGCCTTATAAAACCTAAGGCCTATGTAGGATTTTTTTTCCCCCCTATCTTACCAAATCAATACTGTAATGCAACCTATACACATTCTTTGGAACTGTTCATTCTAAATTGGGATGGAGGCTCCCATTTTGAACGTTAAACTGTTTAATGTTGAAGTCGTTTTACTTACCTTCTAGCATCTTATGCCCAATACATGTGGACTGTTATTAAACAAAAGGTTTGTTGTTGTGTGTGAAAATTAGAATGCTTTTTAATCGCTGGAGTTCATTGTACTTCACAAACAACCCTCTGACTTCCAATGTCACAGGCCATAGCTAATACGCACACTTCATCAAATCGTTGCAGGTCCAGCAAGTCTGGTTTTACAAAACGAAACAGGGTATTCTGAAAAACCTGGCACACCCCTTTAATGTTTACCTTATTTTGCACATTGAATGGACCCCCTCACTGGCTAGCACAGTGAGAGGAGGGGACTGACCTGTTGAAGTCTGGCAGGTTCGCGGCCGGGCCACAGGAAACCTTGACACAAATTGTTACTTTAACGTACTGTAATCCTTGCATGATGCCATCTTGTGACAGAAAATGTGCGGGTAGGATTTGGGAGGAAATCTGCAGGACCAACAGAACTTGCTGGACAAGGTGAATGGCGACAGGCTAGGCACGAGAAATAAGACTACCCACTGCATTTTAGAAATGTTTTACAGTGACCAAACCAGTACATCTCTTGGGCCATATCTCCGAAGGTCTGAGGAAGCCACAGGAAAGCTGACCAGAAAAGCACTTAAGCTGTGAAAACACAATTTCTAGGAATAACCCTTGCACTTAGCTGTCAGGGCACTTGCACATTGTTTTTGTTGGCCAAGCTCTGTAGCAGATGTGGCAGACGTGGAAAAACTGAAATCCAGAGCAGTGGGCAATGAATGCAGAGGTGCAGGGTACAGGCAGTAGACCTAGATCCAACATGGTCTGTAGACAACATGCAATGGAGTCAAAGAGCCTCATCTTATGGGATGTTCTTATAGCAACTAGAGCCACGCAGTTAAACACCAGTCTCTTGAAGATTCCTTCCCACTGCTTGCAACTGGAATTCAGCACACAAAGTGCATGACATAGGTGGATCTGGGCCCCCAATCAAGACAACACTAATACTCTGCGCCTTATAAAAAAGCCAGGCCCACAAAAGGAAAAGAAAAGCCAATCTAGCCTGTGCAATTGGAAAAAATAAAAGCAAAAGAACAATTTACTGCGCACGCAACCCAATCTAAGTTGAGAAAAGGAATGGCTGGGTGCAGAAGTAATGCAAGCACTCCCTGGCGTTGCACCTTTTACTAAACTGCTGGGCATTGTGATGGGATCCCATCCCCAGAGGACGGATAAAATAAGGGGAAACCTGAAAAGGCTGTAGAAGTAGAACTAAATTTCACATCAAAAATATTTCCTTATTCAAGTGACAAGCTGCAAAGCAAATGTAATTAAAGGTAAATCACACCTCAAAAGGAAACCCATATTAAAACAAAGCAATCTGCCCTCCCACCTCACCAGATAGGCTGCTCGAAATGAATGCTGCCCGACTCTCCAAATCATTACTGAAATGTATTTCATTACCCCCGCAAAGCATGGAATAAGTAAAAATCCCCTGCTAAAGCGCTACTTTTACATCTTGCTAAAGAAAAGCTCACAGCCAGTATGATAAATGGTCTAGCACCAGATCTATTCAGAAGGAAATTTGCTCCCATTATTAAATGGATATCTTGAACAGCACATCTCCACACATTTAAGCCGATTGTCGCCATTAAAAAGGGTAAACTAAACAATGCATGTCACTTCAGAAGGGTGATATGAAAATTTAACATAGGATAGACACATGAAATCTTTCTACTGGAGAGATCATGCTTAAGATGCAAAAAAGTTAATGGGGAACTGACTAATCAATGGTGCTGCATACAAGCCAAGTATTCGATACTGATTTCATCAAGTTGGATGACTGCTTTAGCCATCATTTGGCTCAGTTCTTCTGGTGGTACAGATTAATCCTTTTGAAAAAAACAAGCTGAAAGAAGTTTGTAGTAAGCAAGGTGATTGGAGCACTATTCACAGATCACAATGCAGCATAGGAACATGCTTAAGGGAAACAGTAAATCTACCACATTTTTCACAAAAGTAAACTGCCCTAAACCCACTCTAGCAAAACCTCAGTTCTCTTATTTAGTTTAAGATTCTTTATTAGGCTTTAGCTTCTGCTGTAGGAAATAGTGCAGTAGATAACATAACAATGTCTACAATAAAGACTAAATTAATTTTACATTTTTGTAGAAGAGCATTAGCACAAATGGAAATGCAAATTAACAGATGCATCAACATTCTAAAATCGAAGGTACTAAAGAAAAACAATTTATCTCAAGATAATTCTGTAAGTAATTTGTATTGTTACAATACGTATGAATTTGTCACTTTCAGCAAAGAAAATAAAACTGAAAGCGCAACAAAAACTATCAACTCAGCACAAAATTTACCAGTTATACCACTATAATCGGCATTAAATAAATTAAATGAACAGTATGATTAGGCTCCAAATAAGTTGTGTAGTTGATAAAATATAAGGCAATCCTCAAGAATTTCTAATTCCTGTACCGAAATCTTATTCGTTGTTGAGGTAACAGGTAATGCTTCCAGTCCCATTCTTAACCTCTTCTGTTTCTCACAATATGATTTCCAAGTATCCTCATTAAAGCCATAGTTGAAATAATCGGACAGGTCAGCACCTGTGATGTGGAGAAAATAAGCAAGGTTTAAAAATCAAACCACTACACAGATTTGGGAAATTAAATGCGTGCATGTTGTCACTGCTCCATTTTAAGCCAAATACAGGAACAATTCAAAACTAGGCAAGAAGCCTACAGTACACACAACCCTAACTGTTTTGCAGGGGGTGGAACAGGAGAAGACAATCAAACCTAACATATGGCCAACTTTATAGCACATATTTGGTATTATGACAAATGTTCCACACAGACATTTGTCTTTGCACTTTTACGCCCATTTCTTTACAATACTGTAGTCCTTTTGTACAGCTTTAGTAATTTATGGAGTTTTAATTTTCAAAGAATAAGTGGCAATTTGCTTTATGTACCAATATTTAATTCTTCCCATGTGCGATTCATTTTAAATGTCATTAAAAGGTAAGGAGAATGTGCCATAAGCCCACGCAGTAAGAAATCTTACATTATCTACGAACTCAAAAAGCAATATACCTGGTTTTCTCCAAGGCTTATCCTCAAATGAATCCAAGTCCACATCCACAAGGGGAACACCATTAATACTGCCTGGTGCCTCAAGATCAACACCTTTTACTTTACCTCCTAAAAAGCAACAAAACGAACAATGAATTGCTTTTCCTGGGACAAAAACAAACAGCAAATTATGTCATGCCTATTTTGAAGATAACTATGCAATTTATTTTAAACATTCATGAAAAACGTTAGTGAGGTCAAGTACGAAAGAATGTTCTTTTTAAATAGGGAAATTGTATGTTGCAAGACAGGTACAAGAAGCATTCTCAAACACTGCAAATTCGAAAACCAAATCAACTTTCAAAAATTGAACTTTTTTACAAAGTCTGGTAGATATGCCATAGGTTTGCAATAGAAATGGTATTCAATGTTAGGGAGGATTTTCATTGTTGTGCTCAATTCCTCCCACCTTAGAGACCCCCAGCTGTCTTGCTGGACTTTGGGACGTTATATTATGCGTTGTCTTGTTTATTGGAGTCTGACAAACTCCGCAGACATACCTTTCGTATCGTGACACACAGCACCTTCAGTGTAGTGACAGAAGTACTTTGGATTTCTCCTAAGGTTTGAAAACCTTCTCTTGGGTGACTACTGTTCCCAAGAGTAGTAAAGTGAAATTTACTTTACTTACCTGTGTTTCCTATGTAGGTCCAACACACCCCATCTTATGTTGAAATGCTGGAGGTTGTGGGGGTTACTTAGTAGCCCTCTTTCCTACTTATTTCACTTTTGCGCTCTAACACACTTGTGTACAACCGTGTTACAAATAAAATATATCATGTAACATTTTCATGTTACCCTCTACTTTAAATGGCTGATGGCAGTGGTTTAATTTTCCTACCATTGTGTGTTTCTACCGCAGGCTGAATCCTCAATTTGTCAAAATGGCCCCGTACGACTTTTTTCACCATTTCGTGCTTGGGAGGCCTTTCTTGGGTTTTATAATAATAATAATAATAATAATAATAATTTGGCACTTATATAGCGCTACAAACCCTCAGGTATCCGAGCGCTGCTTATTATTACCCACGGTGTGTGGTGCTCATTTATCGACCTCGGAAGGATGAAAGGCTGAGTTTGGCCCCGCCGGGATTCGAACCTGCTTTAGCGGGCTCTGCACGGGTGTCAAAGCGAGCGCTCTACTCGCTGTGCCACTTGACCGGCTTTACTCTGTGTGCCAAACCAGGTTTAACCATGTTCTGTTTGCGGGCTTCAGTGCTGAAACCCACCTCTGGCTCTAGTGTCTGGCAGGGCAGGACGTGAGGGAGGTGCCTGAAACTCCCTATGCTTAGTTTACTTGGTTACCTAAATGCACTCAGTGGGGATCATCTGGCTGGCTGTCCTTGCAGGACAGCCAACCTGCTGTGTGAGTGACAGCTAGGCTGTACATGAATGGGAGAAACCTGCATAAAAGGCTACGCTTCTAGAACCAAAGAGTCAACCAGTGGCCGAAACATCAGACGAAGGAAACTGGTAGAGAAGCTTGCTGCACCCTCCTGGACTTTTGAACTGCCTGGCGAAGCACTGCTGCAGTGCTGAAGCTCCAACTCCAAATAGACTAGCGAAGCCCCGGAATGGAAGACTTCTTCCCTTGGGTTGGTGGGACCAACTAACCCCAAGACGGACCTTGCTGGAGGACCTTCCCCCAACTGGTTGTACTTCTTTGCTGCTGCAGGAACAGAGTGCCAACGGTCGAGAAATCTGTAGTCTAGTACATCATCTAAGTCGGACCAGAGCTCCAGGAAGATCCTGAGGACTCTCCCGAAGCAGGACAACCTGAGTCCGAGTCATCTCACCAGAGTGCTAGACTCCAATTTCAAGAGAAGCCCATAAAGTGTCCAAGATCCTCAGTGGTGCGATTTGCCCGTAGCAGAAACTACGAAGTGCCGCTGAATTGAAGAGCCCGTAGCTGACGCCGACCTTCAAACTGCAGTGCAGGAGTCCTCCAGACATCCTCCCTTTTGTCCCCACAGTTGAGGCCCAGGTACCCAGGATCTGCAGGACTGCAACCAGAACAGAATCCAGCTGGATCCTCTTCTTCAAACCTAAGGTACTATCTTGACTAAGGGGTACTTACCTCTTGTCTGTAGATCGCGTGTTCACTGGAGACTTGCAGTAGCTGCTTTTTGCAGAGTTGATTCCAGCTCTGCTCTTCACAAGCCTAACAGCTTGAGGTCCAAACATTGATTTCAAACTCTAAACTTTGTGCAAGACCTTTGTGCCATCTGAAGTACCTTAGCTCCTAAGACATTCAAATTGACACTGGATAAACTAGCTCCCTGTAGACTCTTCTGACCCACTGACTTTGTTATTAACTGTCCCCCTCATAGGCAGCGCATAAGTTGAACTTGTATTGCTGGGAAATCTCTTATCTAGAATTCATTGGGAGATTGATAAGTATCCACATGCTGAGAGAACCTTTTCCACAACCTCAGAATTGTATTAAGTACAAAAAGTGATATATAAATGCCAAAACTGTCCTAGTAATTTAAGTCACCTCAGGGTGTAACAAGTGTGTCTGAGGCATACCAAAATGGTATCTACTTGCTTATCTTAGGATATGATTGTGTATAGGTGCTATACAAATAAGGAACAAGTTACTTACCTGTAACTGTTGTTCTCCAGCATGGGTCTGGCATGGATTCACATGCCCATGAATATTCCCCGTCGTCAGGCCGGGAATCCTCGGTAAAGAAAATAATCAGTATCAGTTTCGTTTCTGATCTGTCTTTCTCAGTAGTAACCAATCACTGGTCTGGGTCATACTGCCCCCAGCCAATGACTGCCCTCTCCCAAAGCCCCGCCTCTGGCAGCCATCTTCAGATTTGGTATGTTAATGTTAAAGGACATATGTACCGCGCACTAGCACCACCGGAGTGGTCCCCTGGCGGCTCTGAAGACAGGGGGGGGTTAGTGGGTGAAGGCTGGAAAAGTGCAAGATTGCAGTGATGTGCTGTTGGCAGCCTCAGCCCGGTGGTTCCGTCGGCTGGGCCTGGGGTGTATGCGGCCAGTAGTCGTGTGCTGATGTGCGAGTCTGTACGTTTTTGTTTTGTTGTTGCAGTGAAGTGCGGTTTGTTGTGCTGGAGGTTTGTGGTTGTGTTTGGTTTGGAGTTTGAGAGGTGTATGCAGAGAAGGAAACTGTTAGTGGTATTGGTTAGTTGGTATCTCTACCCTGGATTGACCAGTTGGGCTTGTGTTATCATACACGACGTGGTCGCACCGTGCCTCAGAAGGTGCCCATTTTGCATTCGAGGCCCCTTGAGCATTTAGCTGTCCCCTCCGTCCGCTCCCTCAATAACTTTGCATGCTCCTCACCCCCATCCACATGACCAGCGCACCTGCTAGTGTCAATCCTTCAGATTGTGTGGTGATTGGTGGTATCTCGTCCGTTCCACAACCCCGTGGTACCTAGTTGTAGCTGTATGGGCGGTGGGGGATGGCAAGGATTGGTTGGGGTTGTTGCTCCAGTCTCCCTGGGTCTCGCAGGTGGACCCCTGTGTCCAGTGTCAGCCCTACTGGTGCTCAGAGTACTTCTGACAGTTCTAGGGGCTTGTAAATATCCTTTCCTGTTGAGTCATTTGTCTTACTGTTTCGGTTTTAGCCTCTGGTGTTGAGGAGCCAGGTTTTTTAGTAATTTTCTGAATTTGAGGTGATCTTTGGTGTTCCGTATTACTTTTGGGATGTTGTTCCAGGTTTTCACGGCTAAGTGGTAGAAGGTGGTGCCTCCAAGTTTTTTCTTGATGTAAGGTTTTAGTTCCAGTCGGATTTCGTTGGTTGACCTGAGCGGTCTCGTTGGCTTATAGATTGTTATTTTCTTTTGCAGAAATTCTGCTCCTTGTCCGCAGATTGCCCTGTGCGTTATGCACATTGTTTTGAAGGTGATAGTGTTTTACTGGGAGCCAGTGTAGTGTTTTTAGGGCCGGGGTGATGTGTCACGCAAAGTGGCAGTATGACCAAGTGAAGAGCCGTAGAGGGGTAGGAGGGAGTGTTCGCATGTCAATCCATGCCAGACCCATGCTGGAGAACAGTTCCAGGTAAGTAACTTGTTCCTTCTCCAGCATAGGGTCTGGCATGGATTCACATGCTCGTGAATTAAAGAATACATAGCAGTACACACATGCACAACCAACGGGAGGTGGAAAAAAAGCTCAACATTAAGCATTACATCAAAACTCAACATTAAGCATCTCTTACCTCCTCACCAGGCTCACCTTAAGCGAACAGGTTGCGCAGCACCGCTTGGCCGACCCTGGACTCCTCCCTGGAATCCCGGTCGACGCAGTAGAATCTCGTGAAGGTGCGCGTCGACCTCTACATAGCAGCCCTGCAGATGTCCAGCAGGGGCACACCAGACGAACGCCGTGGTAGCAGCGATAGCTCTGGTCGAATGGGCTCCGACGGCCACGCAACGGTCAGTTTGCCAACCGATGACAGTGTGTGATGCAGCCGGAGAGCCATCTGGAAATGGAAGCCTTCGAGAGAGCCTTCCCTTGGTTCGCAGGTCCAAAGTTCACAAAAAGCTGTGATGTCTTCCGAAAAACTTTGTGCGGTCCACGTAGAACTTCAGCGCTTATTCACATCCAGCGAGTGCAAAGTCCTCTCGGCCGGTGACGAAGGCGAATGGAAGAAAACGGGTAACACCAAGGGCTCGTTGAGGTGGAAGTCCGACGGCACCTTGGGCATAAAAGAGGGGTGCGTCCTCAGCACCACCATTGTGTCGTGAAAAATCAAGTATGGAGGCTTGCAGGATAAGGCCTGGATCTCTCCCACTCACTGTGCGGAGGTGATGGCCACAAGAAACGCAGTCTTCCACGACAGGAATTTCAACGGTGCGGAATGCAGGGGCTCGAATGGCACCCCCATGAGCCTAGTCAGCACCACGTTGAGTTCCCACGCCGGGGCAGGGGCCTTCACCGGCAGGAACAATCGGAACAGTCCCTTCATAAATTCCTTCACCAGGCGATGGGACCACAAGGCGCCGGTTCTGGTGTATCGGGAGATCGCAGCCAGATGTATCTTGATGGAGGTGTGAGCCAGTCCAGCCTTCGCCAGCGACAGTAGGTACGGCAGCACTTGAGGGGCCGTAATCCGTAGAGGGTTAATCTGTGCACGGCACTAGACAGAGAACCTCTTCCACTTATGTCCGTAGCACTTGAGAGTTGAGGACGCCCTGGCTTTTGCAAGGACCTCTCTGCAGTCAGCCGGGATATCGTACCCTCCAAACTCTAGTGCTGCAGGAGCCAGGCCTGCAAGTTCAGCGACTCTGGGTCGTGATGAAGATTGGCGTCTCCTTTTCTGGAGAGAAGATCCGCGTCCATCGGCAGCTTGACTGGGGGGGACGCTGACAAGTCCAGAAGGTCCGGGAACCAGATCTGCCTCGGCCACGCCGGTGCAACGAGGATCATCCTGCACCGGGACCTCTTGAGCTGGTTGACTAGTCGGAGCGGCAATAGAGGGAACGCATATAGGAACAGGCCGTCCCAGTGGAACAAGAAAGCGTCGCCCATGCTCCTCGGCTGGGGAAACCTGCTGGCGAACCTCTGGCACTTGGGAGTTTGTCGCCGTCGCAAACAGGTCGATCTGCGGTTTTCCCCATCGTCGGAAGAGTCGATCCACTTGATCCTGACGTAGTTCCCACTCGTGGCATGAGCACAGCTCCCTGCTGAGTGAGTCGGCAATGGTCTTCTTTATCCCTGCCAGATGAAAGGTCACCAGAAACATCCCTTGGGCGACGGCCCAACGTCACAGATCCTGGGCTTCCTTGGAGAGGGCTGGGTATCTGGTTCCTCCCTGCTTCCGGATGTAGAACATCGTGGTGGTGTTGTCGGTGAAGATTCTCACCACCTTGCCCTTGAGAGACGGGAGAAAGGACCTGAGGGCCCAGAACACTGCACGGAGCTCCAGGATGTTGATGTGGAGCGTCTTCTCCTCCGGGAGCCAAAGGCCTCTCTCGTGTGATGTTCTCTGGTGTGTGCTCCCCACCCTTCCAGGGAGGCATCCGTCGTCAGTTATCTGGTGGGATGGGGTCTGAAAGTCTGCTGGCCGTCAGATGAGCGCGGGTGCCCGCCGTCAGATGAGCGTGGGTGCCCCACCACCGGATCGCTCGCTGGAAGGTCTCATCGAGCGGGATCCTGTCCTCGAAGCTGCCGTCGCTTGGATCCAGCGGGAGTCGAGGAACTCTTGCAGAGGGCGCATCCAAAGACTGCACAGGCGCACGAGATATATGCAGAAGGACATCATCCAGAGGAGGGACTTGATGGACCTCACCCTGGCCACGTCTGTGGCCAGCATATGCTGCACCTTGTCCAGGATGGCCTTCGTCCTTTCCTCCGACGGTGAGGCCAGACGCGCCACTGTCGAGCTTGGCTCCTAGAAACAGTGCGACTTGCGACGAGACCAGGTGGGATTTGGGAAAGATGGAGAATCCCAGGTCCGTGAGCAGCTGGACGGTCTTTGCTTTGTGATCAACGGCGAGCTCCCTTGTCCTTATTCAGATGAGCCACTCGTCCAGGTAGGGGTAGACGTGGATCCCCTGCAGGCGCAGCCGCGCCGCCACCGGTGAGAGGCACTTGGTGAACACCCTGGGTGCCGACTTCAATCCGAACGGTAGGGCCTTGAACTGGTAGTGCCGTCCTTGGACCACGAACCTGAGGAACCATGTGTCCTTTCAGAATGGGGATGTGGAAGTACGCATCCTCCAAATCCAACGATAGGAATTCGCCCTCCTCCCGCTGTCCCAGCACGTGCTGGAAGGTGACCATCCAGAACTTCTGTGCCTTGATGTACTTGTACAGTCGTTGCAGGTCCAGGATGGGGTGCCATCCTCCTGTCTTCTTTTTCACTAGGAAGTACCTCGAATATACTCCAGAGCCCCAGAGCCTCTTCGGGACGAGCTTTATGGCACCTTTTTTGAGCAACGCTCTTACCTCCAATAGCAATTGAGGGACGTGATTTTCCTTCCTGACCACAGGTGGAATGCGGGGCACTTTAGAAATTCGAGGGCATACCCCTGGGCCAGGGCATCCAGCACCCAACGGTCGGTGGAGAGTGACTCCCACATGCTGACCAACTTCGCCAGCCGGCCTCCCACCGGGGTGCTTCGGTGGGGGCCCAACACTGCTGCCGGTTCAATCTTGCTTGGAGGATGCCTTGCCGCCTTGGCCTCCCTGGCGACGACCGAGGGGCCCACCCGACTTGCCTCGTCCTCTATAGGCTTCCTGCGATGAGGAGCGGGCCGCTTGGCGGTACGTAGAGGAGCCACCGCCGAATCCCTTGGAGGCACCCTGCTTGCCTCTGGTGCTCTGAAAGGACGGCCTCCGTTGCCGGAGAACGCATAGGGCCCTAGCTGTCTCTGTGTCCGCCTTGATGGCTTGGAGAGACTCATCCACCGTTTTCCCAAACAGGTTGTTCCTATCGAACGGCATGTCCAACAGCTTGGCTTGTACATCCTGGCGGAAATCCGTCGCCTTGAGCCAACCTCGTCTAAGGCAAACGCCGTTGCCTAGCTGACGGAAGCTGGTGTTGGCAATGCCCGTTGCCACCGTAATGGCATGGTCCGATGCCACTTAGCCTTCTTGCAAGATCTCCAGGGCCTCAGCCCTCTTGTCGTCCAGTAGGAAGTCCAACATGGGGGCGATCTTGTACCATAACTCCGTCGTAGCGGGCCACGATCGCGAGGGCGTTGGCCGCCTTAATCGTTGCCACCGACGAGAACACGCCGTCCCATTGCATCCAGCTTCTTCCCTTCGCCGTCAGGCGGGGAAGTTGACGCTCAAGCCGATGCCCCCCCCCCGCTTTCCTCTTGGCCGTCGCTGAGACAACCGAGTCAGGGGTTGGTTGTGCTCTAATCCAGCAACGTCATCCAGCAGAGGCACGGCGAGGACAGCCTTCCTCTTGGCCTCGCGCCGTTGGTAAAGGAAACCTTCCTTCTCTTCGAGGTAGAGCTGAAAAAGCTTGGATGTCCTGTTGATCATTGCATGGAAAGATCCGATCTCGTCGGACGGGGAGGCCCGGGCTGGCGATGGGAGCTCCGTCCCGTCGTCACCGCCGTCTGTACCCTTCGTGGCCGTGTCTGTTCCTGTGTCATCCCCAGGGGCGGGGGACGTGGGTCAAGGCCGTGAGGGCCTTCTCTTGTTCGGGGGGCTTCCCGCCGTGCCCGGCTCTGGTTCCTCAGCCGAGCCTGGTTCCGGATCCTCCGTCGGTGGTAAGGGCAATCTCGTCCTTATCTCCGAACATAAGGATTGTATTGCCAACAAAATGGCCGCCGAGTTATCCTGCGGCTCCGGAAGCGAGGGGTGACTAGGACCCTCGCCGGGATCCCTCCCATGGAGACGGGCCTGTTCGACGAGGGCCCTTGTCGAGGCCCTCTAAGACTTCTACCAGCTCCTCCTCGGATGCTGTGTCCGTGTCCACAATGGCCACCGCCCCCCCCACCTCTTTTTCCACCGGGGTCTTTTCGGTCTGAAAGAGGCTTCCCTCTGCGGAGTCAGGGAGACTCTGGGCCCCGGGGTCACCTCCACTGGTGTAGCCTCCACAGGCTGCGCCAGGGCCAGCGCGACTCCCTCGATCAAGGCCTTCACCGCCTTAAGCGTGCTTAAGTGGTTCACCTTGGGGGGTTGGGGGGGGATCACCGTCTCGCTTCCCCTCGGCCGAATCCTTCGAGGTCGACCAGGGCCTCTCCAGAAGCTTACCCAGGTTCTAGGATTTCCCCTTCCCCAAACCAGAGCGTTGGCTCGTGGTTGATGGTGCCACGGAAGGCGCGCCCTGCCTGGCAGCCGAAGAGCCCAACCGTCCGGTGCCCGCGGACTCGCAGTGCTTTGCCTTCTGTTGGGCCCCTGTCGCCGGGGCGCCCTCACAGGACTTCGAAGACTGCTCAGACTTCTTTTTCTTCTTCTCACCTGACGGAATCCTTCCTTCCAGCCAGTTGGAGAGACGAAGGTGTCGGTCCCTGATGGTCCGTTCCGACATGTTCCTGCAAAACGCACAGTCCTTCTCCACGTGCGTTTTGCCCTCATGAAGGCAGTAGACCCATATCGAATGCTCGTCCTCCTTTAATACATTCTGTAGCTGGCATCCAGGGCAACCACTGAACAATTTTCCAGGCGTCTAGCTTCCCTTCTCCTGGGCCATGTTCGGGTAGGCCGCAGAAACTTCTGGAATCCCCCAAGAAGCGCAACTCGATGAAATCTTCACCCTTGAGGGGCGTAGAAAAAAATACGACATGGATACCCGTTAATCGGATGTAGAGAGGGTGGAGCTTGAGGCTCTATTTGACCGAAAAATGAGAAAATCTCTTTGAAAAAGCGCGAAAACGCATCAAAAGCTCGAGAGCTAAACACGAGGACTCCTAACACTTGAGCGTGCAGTAAAAATCTGAAGATGGCTGCCTGAGGCGGAGCTTAGGGAGAGGGCAGTCATTGGATGGGGGCAGTATGACCCCAGAGACCAGTGATTGGTTACTACTGAGAAATACAGATCAGAAACAGATACTGATTTTTTCTTTACCGAGGATTCCCGGCCTGACAACGGGGAATATTCATGAGCATGTGAATCCATGCCAGACCCCATGCTGGAGAAACTATGTTTCAAAGTGTTCTGAGGAAACTTTATGAAGTGTATTTTTATTGTTGCATATTGCCCTTTTTAAGACGGTGTACTTAAAACGGACCGTTAATTATTTTACTAGAAAACCTCGAGTAGAACAAGTTACTAACCAACTGGTAACGCTCTTTCGACTGGATGTTCCTGCAACGTATTCCTCATCTTTGATATTCTCGTCCAGCTTCAGAAAAAAAAATTCTCAGCAGAGAGCACCATACAGCTAGTCTATGTCCCACGAAGGCCTCCGTCGAGGGTGAAGTCATCGGGTGTACAAGCAGCACGCGCGGCACCCGTTGGCCTCAGTTCTGTTCTACCCTCCTGTTCGTGTTAGTCTAGGCAGACGGTAGGCAGCCATGCGAGCGCTGAAGTAGTAAAAGGAAATTCTACAGAGGGCTAGGATGGGAGGGCGATTAAGAATGTTCGAGGAACATCCAATCGAAAGAACATTACCAGTTGGCAAGTAACTTGTTCTTAGAATGGATTTTGTCCTCCAACGTATTCCTCTTTGATGGACTCCCAAAGCAGTATAATAAGGAATTTGGTGGAGGGAGTAAAATCTTGAGATTGATGGTATCTTACAACGCTGAATATAGTACTGCCTTACCAAAGGCGACTTCCTGAGAGTGGGAAGCATCTTAACTAAATTCTTTGTGAAAGTATGCATTGAAGACCAAGTTGCTGCATCACAAATTGATTCAATAGTGACACCCCTTTGAAGGGCAGAAGATGCTATACTCCTGGTCGAGTGGGCTCTCAAACCTTCTGGTGGGTCCTTACCAGCCAACCTGTAGCATTCTGAAATGCAAAGTACAATCCATTTGTACAAATCGTGTAAACCAATTTCCTTCCAGTATACCCAATTAAGAGTTGATCATCAACTCTGAGCGTGGAGAGCCTAGAAATATAAAAGCTTTAGGGTCCAGCCTGTGGAGTCTTTCCTCCTCTATACCAGGATGAGGCGGAGGTTAGAACACCTGCAGAATGATTTTCTGATTCAAATGGAAATTAGACCTGACTTTAGGTAAGAATGAGGGTTTCATACTCAACACAACCCTATCCTTGAGGAACACAGTATAGGGAGGCCTGGAAGATGGAGCCTGCAACTCACTCGCTCTACGTGCAGATGTTAATGAGACCAATAAAATGGTCTTGAAGGTTAGCAACCTCAATGGGCGTGTTCAAATGGGTGTTAAGCAAAGTTTGTATGCAGTACCCTTTGGGACCACTACACAACTAGGACTACAGGTTTAAGCAAAACAAACCTTTTGTATAAGTCTGTACTACAGTTTTGGTAGCGTTGCTGAGCAGCAAGGCTCATCTCAAGAGGGGAATGTGAGCTGTAATGATGTTACACAGAGGTCTACAATCGCAAGTACTCAAACTCTTACACTCAATGTTTCATGGTAAAACAATTTATTTCACATTGTTATAAAAAATTCACTGGAAGGAGGCAATACATCTCACACACAAATCTAATTCAGTACTTTAAATGCCTCCGAAACATAGTGTAAACTACTTTTAAGGAGGAGCAAAATGGCATTCATAGTACTTTGAAGTAGGAGCAAAAAGGCATAAGTTAATAAAAATAAGCTTACAGTTATTCTTAGACAGTGCAAATATTTTGAGTTCACCAGAGGAGTCAATTCAATGCAATAGGTTAGGCTAAAGTCTTGAATAGGATAAAACAGTTCTGGTAGTTAAACGGAAATGTCTTTGCCAAAGTTCTTAGAAGTAATTTGTAAAATAAAGATTCATATGTTGGGTCACAAGCTGACGAGGCCCACAAGTTGCCAAAGTATCAAGCACTTTTGCAGTGAGAGGTAAGTTCTCTCGGTCGGGTTTTCAAGACTTCTGTTCGTGGAAGTTGCTGCAGATCTCGCTGTTCCTGAGCCTCAGTCATGGGGACAAGAGAAAGGACGCCGGGGACTCCTGCACTGCAACTGGTCAAACAGCTGGCAAATGTTCAATTCCCGTAGCTGTAGTCAAGCAAACAAACTGGTGTCCCTCTGCCTAGTTATTCGGCTTCCAGCAGCACTATGGGAAAAATACAACCAGCTCCAAGAAAGGTATCCAGGTGGCTTATTGTCGAGTTGATTGGTCCGACCAACTCAAAAGGTAGAAGTCGACTTTGTGGGGACTTCTCCGTCGAGATGAACTTGGAGATTTAGACCTGCAGCAGGGCTTCACCGGGCAAACCAATGGTCCAGGAGTTGCAGCAGCCATCCTCTTCCAGCTAGTCTTCGTTTCTTTCGTTCCAGTGGTCGACTGCCTTCCGAGCCAAGAGATTCGCCTTTTATTCAGTTCTCGCCCATTCATTCCAGCCTAGCTGCCGCTCACCCAACATGGTGTGTTACGCTCACCTGATTCCCACAGAGGCGTCGATCTGGACTGGCCCGCTGTTGCTTCCACCAGAGTAACACGTAGAGCCGAGATGACAGACCCACTTAGCTTCGTTTGTTGGACTCGTACGAATATCTTTCTGCAATGGAGAAGGGGAATTAACCGCCCATAATCTGAGCGTTAATCCGCCTTCCCACTCCCCTTGTCTGCCCACAGAACACTCATGAAGTGCCCTCTTAATCTCACCTGATTTGGAAAGATGAGCTCCCCATCCTGCGTCGAGTGCAGGGGTGTGTAGACTACCAGTTACTTCACTGGCGTGGAGGAATTGGCGAGTTCCAGTATTGACTCTAAGTCCAATCGTTCGTAAGAGTTCAAAAGTCTGATCTTCACTCTGCCAGATTCCTTGCAGGTTGCAGATTTAAACCACTAGAAGAGTTCCAAGTGGCAATTGGTAAGATCCTGGTAAGTCTATTGTGGTTCTCCCCTTTAGGGCCGGGGTACAGCGATGATGCAGAATTAACTGCGCCGACCCGAAAAGAGGCGAGTACCCCCGTGTGGTAATCAGGTAAGTCTTTGGGGTTAGGTTGTATTGTCCTTGTTTTTTCCCCCTTAGGGGCCGGGGTGCAGCAGTGATGCAGAATTGACTGCGCCGACCCGAGATGAGGTGAGTACCCCCGTGTGGTAATCAGATAAGTCTTTGGGGGTGGTTTATATTGCCCTTGCTCACCCATTTGTTCTCGTCTCCCCCAGGTGTTGAAGAATGGCCTGGAGATGCTGGGTTCGCTATGGAGTAAAGTAATGCAGCCCCGGATGGTGAGTTCAGCGCGGCGCTGCGAGGCACTGTGAAGGCTTCTCTCTTCCAGATCGACAATGTGCTGGATCAAGGATTCAGGTAAGGGTTTTGTTCTGATCTCTTCTCCTTTTTTTGTTCCAGATGTTCCAGGGCTGAAGCGGGCGTGGCTGAAGACTGGAGTTGCTGAAGACACGGTGAGCGTTACACTGCAGCACGCAGTATAACACGAAGCACGTGTGGCTGTCCGGGTGTGGGTTAAATAGCCTAGTAAGAAGTTCCAGGTAAGTATTCTTCCACAGCCCCACCCGAGAGGAAAGGAGTCCCTGAGGTAAAATAGTCCCTCTAAGCCTCATCTGGCTTGTGGCTTCGTGCAGCATGGTCTGCATCAGGTAGGTATGCAGCATGGTCTGCATCAGGTAAGTTTTCTGTAATGAGCTTGGCGCCCATGACGCCAGGACTGACTTTATTCTTATGAGCCTGGCGCCATAGGCGCCAGGACTGTAGCCAAATAGCCCCTAACTGGGGTTTTTGGCCATGCTTCAAGTGGCATGATGCCTGCTTCTGGGGTTGCTGGGCCTGGTCTGGCTTTCCGGGGGCAGGCATTGTGACAGCTGGCTGTGCTTGCCGGACAGTCAGCCAGCCAATCACACCAGAGTGCATTTGGGTCTCCTAGGAGACTAAGCACAGGGAGTTACAGGCATCTCCCTCACTTCCTGCCCACCCCAGACACTCAGGCGCCAGAGGCGCTCTTAAGTCCTGAAGCCCGCCAAAGGCATAGTAGCAAAGGGACCAAACCTGATTTGGTGTGCAGAGAAACTCTAGAAGGACCTTTCCAAAAAGAAATTGGGAAAAAAGACTGGGACCCGTTTAAACAAAGGGGGCTCAGACACCATCTTGAAAAACATGGCTCCCGCGATTTAACGCTGCCGGTGTTCGCAGTCTGGACAAATCATGGAAGTTTGTTGTAAAATCACTGCCACCAACCACTTCGAGAGGAAAAGGTAGCATTTGACTGCTACATGAGTTTCTAGATGACATGCATTACTTACCGTAAAAGCATTTCTGATGATTGCATCTGCTTAGAATCACATGCTGTGCATATGGTCCGACATCCAGTGGTAACTACGGATTATTGCATCTTGTCTTTCGGGGACCGAAAGGGGAAGTCGGCATAGCCGTGTCTGAAACACTATCCCTATCGTGACGTGTGTAGTACCCAAAATCCCTCACGTGCCGAGGTCCCTCCGATTGTATTTTTTCTGCCATGAGGGAGCCCCAAGGCTATAGTGAATGAGTACATAAGAGAGAAAGTAGTAAGAAGTCTATGTTCCTTCCACGCCGAGCGGGGAGGCAGGGAGGGCACATGTGAATCTATGCAGATATCATCAGAAATGCTTTTACGGTAAGTAATGCATGTCTTCTGATGCTTGTTAATCTGCTTAGAATCACATGCTATGCATAGACTAGCGAGCAGTACCCGGAGTTGGAGGTGGGTTGTGAGAAGGAACAGTAAAGAAAAGATGTCTTAGTACTGCTTGTCCCACCTGAGAATCAGACCTAGAATGAGTGTCTAGGCAATAGTGTTTTGTAAAGGTGTGTACAGAACTCCAGGTGGCAGCTTTGCAAATGGACTCTAGGGGAACATTTGCAATGAATGCTATGAATGCCCCAGTGCCTAGAGTAGAGTATGCTCTAGGCTTGAAGGGCAGTTCTCTCTTTGCAAGAGTGTAGCATAGTGTGATGCATTTGACAATCCACCTTGAGATTGCCGATTTAGAGAAAGGAACCCCTTCTCTACCAGCTGCCACTGAAACAAAACTGTTTAGTCTACCTCAGTGGTTTAGTTCTTTCCATGTAAAACATGACTGCCCTGTGCAAGTATAGTGTGTGAAGGCTTCTTTCGGCCTTGTTATTAGGTTTCTGGAAGAACGTGGGTAGTTAGATAGACTGGTTCACATGGAACTTTGAAACACATTTCGGCGCAAACCTGGGATGTGTGCGCAGAACTACCTTATCTTTGTGGACTGTAACAAAAGGGTCTAAAACAGAAAGCCTTTAGTTCACTAACCCTACTGAAAGAATTGATAGCCACTAGGAAGGCTGTTTTATAAGTCAGGTCTTTCAGACTTGCTTTATGCATAGGCTCAAAGGGAGCTCCCATGAGCCTGGTCAAAACAACATTCAGATCCCACCCAGGAGCTGGATGAGTGATGGGAGGATAAATCCTCTTAACCCCTTCCATAAAGGCTTTAATTACTGGTATCTTCTAGCACAATACTTTTTGTTGTGATGTGGTGTAGGCTGACAGCACAGCCAGATCAACCTTTAGGGAATTGAAGACCAACCCCGTGTCCAACAGATGGGTTAGAAACAACACAATGTGTGAGGGTGAGCAATCGATGGGATTGACGCCCTTGGAATTGCACCAGATTACAGTTTCCATTTGCTGGCATAGCAATAACAAGTATTAGGCTTTCTCGCTTCCCCGAGTATGTCCATGCATCTTTGAGGGAGTTGCAGATGTCCAAATTCTATGATCTCAGGAGCCAGGCTGCTAAGTTCAGAGTTTGTGGGCATGGGTGGAGGGTCTCTCTGTCGTGAGACAAAATGTTGTACGGGCAGGGCAGTTTGGCTTGAGGGGAGAGTGACATCAACATGTGAGCGAACCAGGGCTGGCGGGCCCACATCCACATGGGGGCCACCAGTATCATGGTAACTGGTTCCTGGTGCATCTTGTGCACTATCTTGTTGAAAAGGGGAGTCTGGGGGAGAAGGGTGGGAGGACGGGATTCTGGGGGGAGGAGAGGGCCGAGGAGAGGACGGGGGGGGGGGGGGGCGGTGAGGGTTTGAGGAAAGCGTAGAGAAATTTCCCCAACCAAGATATCCAGAGACCGTTCCCCTTGGATCGGTTCTGGGGGTACCTGGAGGCGTAGTCTTGGCATTGGGCGTTCTGAGTAGCGAACCGGTCGATCTCTGGGAAACACCATTCTCCGAAGACGTTGGACACAATGTCTTCGTGCAGCCGCCATTCGTATTCTTCTGGCAGAGGAAAAGCTCTGCTGAGTACGCCTGCCAGAAGATAGAGTTCCCCTGGAACATGTTGAGACAACAAAAACATCTTGTGTTTGAGAGCCCATATCCAAATGTTCTGGGACAGCTTGGATAGCCCTGGAGAGTGAGTGCCCCACTGTTTGTTCAAGAATGCATTGCTGTAGTGCTGTTGGTTAGGATCAGCACAGTCTTCCCTTGCAGTGGTCTCTGAAAGGCTTTCAATGGTTTGAATACCGCCAGTAGCTCCAGTAAGTTTATGTGATTGGATGCTACCTGAGGTGACCACACTACGTGTGCTGTCTGCGGTAGCAGGGGAGTCCCACACCACGTGAGATGCGTCTGTCGTGAGAGTGGCTTCCACTGCAGGGGTGGTGAAGGTTTTCCCCTTCAAGAGGTTTTCTCTTGACCACCACTGCAGAGAGAGAACGGGGGCTGGCGAGGCAACCAACAGATCTTCCAATTGTCCGCTGGCCTGACACCATTGGCTGTTGAGCCACTCTTGCATGGGACGCATCCGCAGCCGCGCGTGGGAAACCAAGTTTATGCATGACGCCATCATCCCTTGCAATCGCATGGCTTTGCGTACCGTCACCTCCTGACTGGCTACAGATTGAGGAACCTGAGAGACCATGTTCTGAACCCTCTCGCTGGAGGGGAAGACAAGACGGTCTTCCGTCTGAATTAGCACTCCCAGAAACTGTTTTACTGGGCTGGGGACCAAGCTGGATTTCTTTTTGTTTATTGAAAACCCCAGGCTGAAGAAGAGATCTACTGTTTTTTGGGTGTTCGAAAAACAAGCGTCGAATGAGTCCCCGTGATGAGCCAGTCGTCGAGGTAAGGGTAAACTGGGACTGATAAGTCTGCGCAGGTGTGCTGCTGCCACTGCCAAGTCCTTGGTAAACACCCTTGGCGCTGAGGCGATGCCGAAGGGGAGTACTTTGAACTGGTAGTGTTTGTCCTGATTCATGAACCTTGGGTATTTTCTGTGCCATGGCAACATTGAAATATGAAAGTATGCATCTTTCATGTCCAATGTTGCCATGAAGTCCCCCCTTTTCAGCAATGGAATTACCTCCTGTAGTGTTACCATGCAAAACTTAGGCGGGTTTTATGAACTTGTTCGCTGGGCGCAGGTCTAGAACAGGATGCATGGTGAGATCCTTTTTTGGGTACAAGGAAGTACATTGAATAGATACCCTCATTTACCTGAAGAATCGGGGCGGCTTCTATAGCGTCCTTTCCCAGCAGAGCTTCCACCTCTTAGATCAGGATTTGCAGATGGTCCGGTGAAAGGCGATGTGATCGCGGCGCTCTGAACTGAGGAGGTTGGGCGAATTCCACACAATAACCGTGGGCGACCGTCTTTAAGACGCACTTGTCTGAAGTTATCTCCTCCCATGCCTTGAGGAAAGATGTTAATCGCCCCCCGACCGGGGAGACATGGGAGGGGATCTGGGCTTGGTGGTCATTTCTGACCCGAGGCTGAGCCTCCTCTGGGATTGGGGCCTCTGCATCTACCTTTGCTGCGCTTCTGACCCCTTGGGGGGTAGTAGGTAGGGCTTCCGGAGGAATGATTTGTGTTGAAGTTACCCATGCCGTAGTTATTCTGACCGGCAGGGGCTTGTCCTCGAAAGGACTGCCGAGACTTATTGCCCCTCTGGGAGGAGGGTTTCGGTGAAATCTGGTGCAAAGACTTAATAGTCTCGTGCTCCTTGGCAGTCTCCAACGCTTCATCTACCGCTTTCCCGAAGAGGTTAGTCTCCAATGGGTTTGTTAATAAGAGAGGCCTGGTTCTCAGGCCTGAAGCCCAACGTGCGCAGCCACGCGTGTCTTAAGAAGAGTACCTTGAGCGAGAGACCTGCCTGCTGTCTCTGCAGTGTCCAGGGTGTTCTTTACCCAATTCAGATTAACACGTTTTCCCTCCGAAACAATGGCAGGAAGCTTTGTTCTGGCTGGCTCAGGAACCTCTTGGAGGCCTTCTTGGAGCAAGTTCCATTAGGCATCAGCATAGCTTGCTAATAGCATGCTGTTAGCAACCCGAATGGTATAAGCAGCTGCTGACGTGACAAGTTTGCCTAAGGCATACAATTTCTTGGACTCCTTGTCCGGGGGTGACTCCCATGGCAAGGGGAACTCCTGCCCTCTTACGAGTGTTGGTCACTACCAGTGAGACCGGGATGGCGTGTCCATTAATATACAGAGGGTCAGTAGGAGAGGGCCGAAATAACACTCAGGCTCACGGCCCTGTCTGGGCAGGTGTGACTAAAGATGGAGCTATTCGTCTCTTAACAGAGTTAAGGAGGGGAATGGATTGATTTGCCAGAGGTTTTTCTTTAATAATGTCCTCCACAAAATCCTGCTCAGGCAAAACCTCTAGAGTGGCGATTTTGAAGAATTCTGCTGCTTTTTCAACATGGAGTTGAAAACCATTTGGTCATCCACAGGGGAAGCCTGGCGAACCGGGGAGGACGAAGGAGAATCGACGCACAAAATAGAGTCCTGATCTTGCTCCGACCAAGGATCCTGACCTTCTTGCTGGGTTTCCTCGCAGTTGTCCGTTGCTTGTTGATCTTCATAATCGAGAAAAGAGGACTCTTCTTCAGTATAGATGTCCCTATATGTGTCCACTAGGACCTAATCTTCCTGATGGAAAACCTGAGGCTGAACATAGTGTTTGAAGGTTAGGGTCTACCCGAGCCTGTTTTTCAGCAGAGGCTGATCAGAAGCCCTGATAAAGTGCTTCAGCCGATCCATACACCCCTCGAATTTCTCCGTAGTCCATTTAGAGGACCCAAATGGACCTAGGTGAGGAGAAAACGTTCTCCGCCCTATGGCGTTGAGGAGCTTCTCGGGGTGCTTGAGAATGGCTCATGGCTATCCTCAGAATCGCGGCCCAAATCCATCAAAAACTTTTCCGCGGATTGGCCCATAACTCTTGGCGGAACCGGAATTAGGCCCACCGCCGCTGCGATTTTACCAATGCCATTTGTCGTGAGACAAAGCCTCCGATGATCAGTCAGTAGTAGAAACCCCGTCTGCGGCACCAGAAGGCTCAGAGGACGGTTTTCCAGGTAGAGGCCTAGTCGAAGTTTTCGGGCCTATAGAGGCCTTGGAAAACAAAGTTTCTGGTCCCGAAACATCGGCGCGTGTTCTTTGGGGACTAGCGCCCTTATTAGGTTTCGTTTGCCCAGTCACACGCTGCTGAGGGTGCGGGGAAGGCTTTGGATCTGAACGATCCGAGGGAACAGCCGAAGTTTTCGGCAGGCCCGTTAGCGCTTTTGTCTTCTTCGACGAGGGTGTCGAAGACGGCGTAGTGGTTGTGTTTAGTGCGATGCGATTGTATGCCCGTCGCCGGGTGTGGTCCCTGTAGCAAGACCAGAGTCGAGCCTGAAAGGGTCGGGGACGGGCGTGGCGGAACTAGAAGTGTCCACCTCAAGGTCTATAAAATCCGCATTGGACGTTTGGTCATCCGAAGTACCCCCATCACTTTCGGCTGGTGTCATGGTATGAGAGGGAGGCTCCACGTGTTGCATGCCGTACGCGGCCCACCACTTTACACAGCAATCCTTAAGGGTTTTAGGCTTAAGGAGTTTGCACGCCGAACACCGCCTTTCGTCGTGCTCGTCCTTCCAAGGATACCTGATCCTACACACGGCAGAATCTAAAGGGAGGCCTTTCCATAGCAAAAGGGAAGGATGATCAGACCGAAAGGGAAAACAGAGTAAAGGAGGAAAGACATAATATGGCCACCCTGAACCCACTCTTCCTAGTGTATAGGCAGGCGGATTTTAGGCACCAAAACCCACAGCAGTAGACGATTCCCTGTAGTTTTCGTCAAAGATGTCAAAGATGTTCTTACAGGGCGAAGTGACTTAACAGGGAATAAACCGACAAGATCCCCGAAAGACAAGATGCAATACTCCGCAGTTACCACTGGATGTCAGACCATATGCACAGCATGTGATTCTAAGCAGATTAACAAGCATCAGAAACAGGGGATACTAGGTAACCCCTGCAGCACTCTATTGGAAGATCGGGTGTGCTGGGTCTAGGAATTTGAAAAGACTAGTAAAGTCGATTTCAATTTACTGTCTCTGGGAAACAGTTTATCCCAGAGAAGCTATTTAAACCTTGGGACAGCCTAAAAAGGCTTCCCTGTGTCACTGCACTGAGGGTGATGTGTGATACAAATGAAGAGATGTCTATGGAGTGGTCTAAAACGCCATAACCAAAGAAAAGAGTCAACACATCCAAAATGCATGAGTGGGAAAAAGGCTCACTCTCCAGGTAAAAAAATCAAGTCCTCAAAATCCAGCAATGTTGCTGTGGGTCTCCAAGGTGAAGGGAATTAGCACATTTATGGGAATTCTCCCCAACAATGGGGCACACATCAAAAGCTTTAAAACCAGATTAAGGTCCCAAACTGGAACTTGAAAAGAAGGTGGGAACACAATGAACCATTTTAGGAATTGAATCACCAAGGGAATTTTAAAGTAGAAACACTGTTCCAAAAAGCGCTTAAAATAGAAAGCGCTGCTAGGTAACCTTTTGTGGTCCCCAACATCGAGACCTTTGTGTGCCAATGGTAAGAGGAAAGAACACCTCTGGAATTGAAGATAGAAAAGGAACATTCTTCTCCCTGCACCAGTCGCAAAACTTATTCCAACCGCAATGGTACAGAGATTTTGTTGCTGGTCTTGTTGAAAGCAATACCTCCATGACTTCATCTGGGAGGGTCCAATCCTTGTATCTCAGCCTTTCAGAAACCAAGCTTGAAGGTCGAGAGGGATGACCTCTGGATGGAGAACCCGTCCCTCCCTTTGAGAGAAGATTCTTTCTGCGGGAGATGAATTGGAAGCCAAATGGGCATGTCTAAAAGGTCCGGGTACCACGTTCTCCCAACCCAATCCGGGGCAATTAGGATCATGCGGTTTCAGAACCTTCTCCACCTACTGATGACTTGAGGAATGATGGGAATCGGAGGGAACTCTTAAAGTAGTGGAAAATCCCAAACTACCACAAACGCGTCTCCTGGAGCTCCTCTCAGAGGAAATTCCTTTGAGCAATACCTTCCGCACTTACAGATGACCCTGGTCACAAACAGATCTACTTGAGGGGTTTGCCAAAGGGGAAAGATCTCTTGAAGGACTTCCTGAGCTAGTTCCCACCCCGACACTGCGCTCTGCCTGCTGAGAGTATCCAAAGTAGTATTTTACTCCCCAGTCAGGTGAACACAGTGTTAGTGACCCTACACCCGCTCTCTTTTGTTGAGGTAATGCGTGGCCACTGTTGTCCGTCATTTTCAGGACATTTGTTCCCCGTACAAAGGGCAGGAAGGCTTTCAAGGCTAGTCCGATTGCCCTCAGCTCCAAAAGGCGATACGTAGTTTGGATGCCAATGGAGACCAACGACCGCTGATTGTCAGACCTTTGGCATGGGCTCCCCACCCCATGAGAGGCATCCATCACTACTGTAATCTCCGGCCATGGATGCCAAAAAAGTTCTCCCTTCAGAATGTTGTCCTCGCAGGTCCATCACTGAAGATCCTGTGCGACCCTGCTTGGAACCTGAAGTAGGTCCGTCATCTTTCCTGAGAACTGGGACCATTGAGTTTAGAGCCCATTGAAGGGATCTCATCCTCAGGCGGGCCTCTAGCACCAGAAAAATGCAGGAAACCATAAGGGCCGAGCAACCACAAGAAAACGTAGGCCGGAATATTCTGTGTATTCTCAAAATTGGAGACCATCTGAAGAATGTCTTGAGCCCTCGTCTTCGGTGGCGAGCTCTTTCCCAAGGATGTGGCCAATACAGCTCTGATGTACTGGAGCTGTTGAGGTGTCGTTTGTGACTTCTTGAAATTGAGGGCGAAGCCCAGTCTGTGAAGGGAGTGGCAGGTGACTTTCAGATCCAGGGCTTGCTCAGGAGAACACGCCCTGATCAACCCATCGCCTAGGTAGATCATCCTGAAGGTCCAATGACACCAACCAATCCTGAAGTTGAAGGGCCTGAAGGATCTGAGAAAGAATGACCATCTTGAACTTGTCCTTCCTGAGGTACTCGTTCAAGTATCTCAAGTCCAAGATGGGTCTCAGTCCTCTGTCCTTTTTGGGGATCAAAAAATATGGGGAATACCAACCCTTCCTCTCCGTTACAGGTACTGGTTCTATAGCACCTTTCTCTAGCAGGGTTAATATCTCCTGCTGTAGGAGCGGATCTAGAATCGTCAAAGAGTGTTTCCCTGGTGGTTAGTTGTGAGGCTGTTTTAAGAATGTAAGGCAGTAACCGTGGGCTATTGTTTCCAGAGCCCAGGCATCTGAAGTAATGTCTCGACATTCTTTAAGACGCTGACACAGCCTGACTTCGCACTCTTACCTCGTCCACCACGAGGGATTTTTCTTTGGCCTCTTTGACGGGCCTTTCCTCTCGCCTTTCAAAGTGAGGAGTAGTAACTAAAGGATTGTCGCCTCCAAGACTGTCCAGATGAACAAAAAGGCTGAGGTTGTCATGATGCCTACCTCCAAGGAGCCAGGTCCGACCCAGCAACCCCAGAGGCAGGCATAATTTTCGCCAGGGGAGTGCCAGCGGGCCCAAGCTGGGGCCCTTTGGACGCAGTCCTGGCGCCTTACACACCAGGCCCATGTTGGACCCCTGTCCTGGCGCCTTAGGCGCCAGGCTCATAAAGCTAGACATGTGTTCAAGTGTTTTAATGTGCACTTACCTGATGCAGACCATGCTGCTACATCCAGGCCCTCTTGAGGCCTGAATGGAACTACTTTACCTGTGGGGCTACTTTCCACCCGGGTGTGGTCGGGGAAGGATACATACCTGATCGGTGGAAGGATACACACTTGGAACTTCTTCCAAAGCTATTTAAACCACAACCGATCAGCAACTCACGCTTCGCGTTGTTCTGCTCCTCGCAGCTGGACGCTCACCGTGTCAGCTCCTGCATCTGGACCTCAGCCATGCCTGTCAGTATCCTGGGTCACCTGCAGAGAGACACAAAAAATCTTACCTGCTAAATCAGCACCACAGAGACATCACACCCACGATCCTGAAAAGGAAGACATTTTTTTAAAGCATTTCACTACGATCGCTGCAGAGCTGCTTTTCACTCACCTATCCTGGACGCCTCCATCTTCAGCAGCGATCATCCGGATCCACAGCCACTTCCCAGAGTCTAGAGAGAAAAAGACAAGAACGAGGTGAGAGAAGGAAAGGAATAGGAAAAGCTCAGTTTCCTTCTAAGACTTACCTGTTGGGTCATTTCCATTTCATTTCGGGTCTTGCCGCTTCCAGGCATTTTCCGGACCCCAGCCCCTATGGGGAAAAAAGACAGACATTGAATGAGCGAATGCAAAGACATTACCCGAACGCTCATCCAGAACTCACCTGTTATTTACTGGAACTGCACGTTTCACTTCGGGTCAGCGCCATATCTCTGGCATTCCGAACACCGGCCCCTAAGGGGAAAAAGACAAGCATTAGCGCTTGCTGCAACAAGACAATGAACATTATTATTAAGCTTGGACTTTTGAACTTGCAGCAGAACTTTTACAGCGCCTTACCTGAATAGTCAAGCTTACCTGAACTCCCATCAATCCTCAATCCAGTGAAGTAACTGGGTTTCAACGCGCCCCTGCATCAGAAGCAGGATGGAGAGCTCATCCTTCCTGACCGTAAGATGAGACTTCACAGGGAATCGTGGAAGGGCATCGTGGAGGGTTGGAAGAGAGTGGGAGGCTTGAGCATAACTCAGTCAGTAGGTAATACTCCCTTTTCACGCACAGGGGAATATTCCTGCGAGCCAGAGAAGCCAGAGTAGAGGGACCCTTCCTGTCCATCTTCAGAGTCCTGCGCTTCACCATTGAAGAAGCATCAGCACTCGAAGCCTGACCTGCGCCTCCGTGGGAATCAGGTGAGCGTTACAGAGGTTGCCTAACAGCCGCCCATAAAGATTTGGCAGCCAATTTCGAGGTCTGCAACCTCTATGGGACTGCACATCTTGTGCGAAACCAGACTTCCACAACCACGCAAACCTGCGCATAACTGCTTGCAGCCATGGACCTGCTGACGCGGTCTGCCGTGTCCAAACCAGACTGAAGGGATTCACGCATGGCCTCCTTGCCATCTCTACCATTGCTAGGAATCCCTCCCTTTCGTTCCCTTCTGTTATGTGCTCCACCGCCATAGAGTGCACAAACATTTGGCTAAAGCACATGTGGAGTTGGACGATTTTAAGGCCATACTTCTCTCTTCCCCCCCCCCCCCCCCCCCAAGAAAATACCTTGCGTGCCCTTCCCTACACACGCTTGTTGCCCCTATTCATAGGGATGGTAGTGTACACCACTTTGTTAAATGTAGCTGTGGCTGCCTGGACCACCAAACTCTCGGGAGTGGGGTGTTTGGACAGATAGCCGGGGTTGCTACTGGAAGGGCAGTATTTTCTAGTAAGGGACTTATCCACAGCTGGGTTAGAATCCGGGGACTCCCAATTCTTGGCCACCCTATTTTGCAAGGCCACATGGAAGGGTAAAATTGTGTCAGTAGGCAGACCTTGATCTAGAATGTCTGTCAGATTATGTTATAGGTACTTGTATAGCGTACCGTCACCAACAGAATTGGTCCCCAGGCGCTCTGGCCGATCTGTAAACAGGAAGGACGGGTAGGGTTATTTGGGAGGAGGGGAGAAGGCGAGTGGGAGAAGTGGTGTGATTTTGGCAGCTTCAGCTCGGTATACACAGTGTTGGGCTTTGGTGCTAGTATCGTGCGAGGCCTCGAGTGCTGTGGGTGATGTTTATGTGTTGATGCAGTGTCGTAAAGTGCGTGCGGATTGCTGGGAGAGAGATGTTGTGTGGCTTTGTGTGGGTTAAGTATGCAAAGGATTGAGGGTTGGGCTAGTGGGGTCTGTATCCTGATTCAGGTACTTATGGTTCCGTTAGAGATGTCCATCTGTGGGTTGGGTTGTTGCTGGGCCGAATCGCTTTGTTGGTGCTGCGCAGATGCAGCTGTATCAGTATTATTTTGATTGGTAGGTGCGTCGGAACCTTATCTTCGGGTGTGGGACTGGGTAGGTAATATCTATTCTCAGGTTATGTAGTGAGACACTGGTCGGTCGAGGCTTTGAACTGTTCAGGGTCGGAGTGGTGTTGATGTGGCGTCCTAGTGCATCAGTCTTGGTGAGCTTGTTTATTCAGTTGTTAGTTTCCTTCTGTTCTGACTGTCTTTCCGTTGGTTCTTTTGTTTCCGTGGGGTGAACATCCTTGGGGCTATTGTTTAGTTGTATGTGGTGGGGCATTGTGCTTGCTGTGTATTGGTGGACAGTGTAGTGATGAAATATTGTTTCTCAACCACTGCATTGGGGCTTGTGGTGCAGTGCTTCCTTTCCATCTCTATATTTTGTCCTTAGCGCTGTTGGGGATGGTTATAATTTAAGGTCATGGTCCTCTTGATTCGTCCTAGTGCTTGTCTTCGTCTTGCTAGGTTTACAGTCTTTGGTGGTATTGCGGCTGTCTCCCGTTCGGTCGTTTAGTAGGTCGTATGATATTTACTTTGGGTTTTTCCCCATTGATTGATCGGTGTGCATCAGGGTGTCTTAGTTGTGTTCATTGATGCTTTAGTTGTGTGTATGCCCCTGTGGCCGGTCTTTCTAGTTATGACGTGAACAGACAGGTTTTGAGTAATTTCCTGAATAATAGTTGGCTTCTTGTGTTATGTATTTTGGAAGGTCATTCCAGGTTTTCGGGGCTTGGTGAGAGAAGGAGGATCCAAGTTCTTTTCTTGTAGGGTTTCGGTTCCAGGCGGATGTCCATGCTTGATCTGAGCGGTCTTTTGGGTTGATGAAGGCGCAGTTTTCTTTAGGGACTCAACACTTTCGTTGTGTACTGCTCTCTGCGTAATGCACATGGTTTTGAATTGTATAAATTGTTTTATTGGTAGCCAATGTAGTGTTTTCAGCACTGGTGCAGTGTGAGTCTCTTCGGGGTAGTTTCAGGAGTAGTTTGGCTGCCACATTTTTAAAAGTTGTAGTTTTTTTTTTTTTTTTTTTTTTTTTTAGAGTGGTTCAGGCATGCCTAGGTATAGGCGTAGTCTACTTTGGACATGAGGGCGAGGATTGTGGTTGTTTTGTTGGCAAACGATAGGAACTGTAAGATCCTCTTTGCTGCTCGCAGGAGGAAGAAGCATTTCTTGAGGAGAGCGTTTACTTGTGGCTCTAGCGTGAGATTGTAAAAAAAACCTGGGGTTCCCGATGGACAATCAGATAGAGTGCAGGGGTTTCCCCCGAGTTCCCTTGGCCAAGGGATGAATTGGTTTTCTCCTCCAATTTTTGTGAGGATCATTATTTCAGTTTTGCCTGGGTTGATTTTGAGGGAGTTCGAGTTTATCCAGAAGAATACATCGCGGAGGCAGTTTTCTAGCATCGTTTATTTCCAGGTTGTCCTGTATTTTAAAGATTTGTGTATCGTCAGCGTAGTTGTAGCAGGTGAGGCCGTGGCTTTTGATGATTTTGATAAGTAGATACATGTAGATGTTGAATAATAGCGGGGAGAAGGATGATCCTTGTGGTACTCCACAGATGGAATCTCATGCTGGATTTGAAGGGTTTCATCCATAAGGTTTCCGTTCTGTTAGGAAAGATTTGATCCATAGTAGGGCGGTGTCTGTTATTCCAAGTTCTTCTAATCTCGGTATGAGGGTGTCATGGTTGGCTGTCGAATGCTGCCGATAGGTCTAGGAGTATCAAGGAAGTGCTGTTATCCGAGTCTCCGTTGATTTTTTATATCGTCCCATATTGAGAGTAGAGCCGATTCCCTTCCTCTCAGTGGCCTGAAGCCAACTTGTGCCTGGTCTAGCAGGCCGTGCTCTTCTATAAACTCTTGGGTTGTTTTGTATATGTACGCTTCGAGCAGCTTGGCTGTATACGGGATGTTTGAGATAGGTCTTTAGTTGGGGGGAGTCCTCTACATTTCCCGCTTTATCTTTGAGTAGTGGACTGATGTATGCAGTGTTGAAGGCTTGTGGTACTTTCCCAGTTGCGATGGAATGGTTGAGGATGTTCCTGTGAAATTCCATGGGCGTTCCTTGTTTAAGAAGCGATTTGTATATGTCTGGTGGGCAGGGGTCGTCGGGGGACCCTGAGTTATACGAGTTTGACTAACGCCTCAACTGATTTCTGGAAAGCTTTGTAGCTTGTTTAGGTCTTCCTCCTGGGTGTAGGTAGGGGTCGTAGTCTGATTAGACTGTCTGCTTTGTATGGTTTGTGGATGTTGGTGATTTTGTTTTTGAAGTGTCTGCGAGGTCATTGCAAAGTTTTGAGGACGGAGTTGGTGTGTTACATCCCGGAGGGTTTTTGATTTCGTTTATAAGAGTTCTTTTTGGGTGTTTGGTGCTTCGAAGATTCGGTTGTCGTAGTGTTTCCTCTTTGCATTTCCTTTTTGTATGCCCGGTTGTGTTGTAGGAATTTCAGTTTGTTCACTGTGTCGTTTTGTTTTCTCCAATCATGTTCTAGTCTTCGGTTTTTCCTTTTCATGGTGCTAAGTAGTGGGGAGAACCACTTTGCCATTGCCCGTTTATGAGAAGAAGTGAAGGGTTTTTCTTTGGCGATGTTGTCTATAGTAGTTGTAATCCAGAAATGCAGCAGGGTTACTTTTTTGTCCTGTTAATCTTCTTACATGAATGTTGGGTGTGGTTTGCTTAGCTCCAGGAGTTCACTCAGGTTTCAGTTTGAGGGTTCTCCACTTTCTTTTCATGGTGATCGTTGTTTTATCCGGTAGACTGACTGTTGGGGTGGTCATTTTGATTACGAAGGGGATGATGAGGTGGGCGCTCCAGGGTATTTGTATTGGGTGTGCCGTGGCAAGGAGTAGTTTGTTTGTGAAGATTCTGTCAAGTGTATGCCCTGCTGAGTGGGTTGCTCCTTTCACTAATTGTAGGTTCATTGCTGCTAGTTGGCTGGTTAGCGATTTTTGTATGGTCGTGGTTTCTCCTTTGAACCAGATGTTGAAGTCTCAGTGGACTATCAGGTGATTGTGTTTGATGGCGATTGCTTCTGTGAAGGCGTCTACGAAGGTTGCATCGTAGGTTGGTGGTCTATAAATTAGTATGAATTTCAAGTTTGTTTTGGAGCTTACTGCTAGACGCATGATTAGGGATTCGCATTTATCTATGTTTTGTTGAATCTTCCAATTTGATATCAAGGTGTTCCTTGTGAATGATTGCCAGTTCTCCCCTCTTTTGGTTTTTCTGTTTGCTTGGACGCATTTGAAGTATTCAGGCAGGCAGTTGAGGATGATCTTGTAGTTGTCGTCTAGCCAAGTTTCTGTTACAAACAGGATGTTGATCACCCCCCCACCCCCGTGGCAGAGTAGATCGTATATCTCGGAGGCATGTTTGGACATTGACCTTGCATTGATGAGGTTGCAGTGGATTTTTTTGGTGTGGTTTTGCTTGTTAGTTGTTCCTTGTTTTGGTTTGTGTCTGTTGATTTTATTTGTATAGCGCTCCAGACCCAGGAGTAAAAGGCAGCTTAAGGATAGGTAACAGGCACAATAATAGAGATTGCAGTAATACATTTGTCAGAATCTGTACAATATATACAGTCAGAGGTGGTTAGATATACAGTTGTGGCATCTATAAGTACAATATATACAGTTTGTGGTGGACTGAATCAAGCTATGGTAGGTGTTTTGTTTTGTTTAGTAACCATCCAATGGCGAGTGTCCTGAATAGTTGGAAGGATATGGCCAGCTTGATGTTCAGAGGCAGAGTGTTCCAAAGTTGAGAGGCGAGGACCGTGAAGCTCGAGCCGCCGGCTCTTTTAGAGGTGAATCTGGGCACTGTGAGGCAGAGAGTGTTGGAAGATCTGGTGATTCTGGTTTCAAGGTGAATTTGCTCGTGGGGGGGGGTGGGGCTAGGTGGTTTAAGGCTTTGTAGGTAATGCACAGGGTTTTTAGATCAATTTTTTGTTGGAGACCCATTTGCATGAGATTCTAGTGGCAGAGGTATGATCGCGCCTAGAGATGTTTAGTGCTGCCCGTAGCGCATTATTTTGGAGTACCTGTAGTTTATTGATGGATTGGTTGGCACCTAGGTAGAGGCTGTTACAACAGTCTAACTTAGATTGTATGAGAGCTCTAGCCAGCTTGAGGCAGCTGGTAGTGGATAAGAAGGGTCTGCAGGCTCTAATTAGTTTCCCGGTGTAGGCGGTGGCTGAGGCGGTCGTGTTTACTTGTTTAGTGAGGTTAGTATTGGCGTCAAGATAAAAGCCGAGAGTTTTGACATTTTTTGCGATGGGGATAATATTGCCATCGATAATAATGTTGGTGTAGTCTGGGCTAAGTTTCTGTAAGTTGTGAGGTGATCCGACAAGAAGTTCGGTCTTCTCATGATTCAGGCAGAGGCCGTGTGTGGCCATCCATGCCTGAATGATGCTAAAGATTTCATTGATCCTACTGACGTCAAAACTGTATTTGCCAGAAATGGTGAGTAGTATTTGGGTGTCATCTGTGTAATTGGTGTAGGTGACACCCAGATTGTCCAGTTTGTCAAAGAGGCTTTGTAAAGATGTTGTAGAGGGTGGGGGATACACAGGATCCTTGTGGGACGCCACATGTGATTGGTATAGGGTATGCTGCTGCTGATAGTGAAAAAACCCTCATGGTTCTGTTAGCCAGGAAGGACTGTATCCACGTGACTGCGGAGGAGGAGAAGTGGGCGGCGGATGAGAGGTGGTTGCAAAGTATTTTATGGTCAACCAGGTCGAAGGCTGGAGAGGTCTAGGAGGAGTAAGATGGCAGCCTTGCCTTTGTCCTTTATGTCATCAATCTGACGTTTGAGGTCAACAAGGGCAGTTTCTGTCCCGTATTGAGGTCGAAAGACAGATTGGCGCAGTCCTAACAATTGGTTGGTCTCTACGTAATCCTGAATTTGCAGGTAGGCCACTCTATCAAGGATTTTTAACAAGAATGGAACCGTGGCGATTGGCATGTAGTTAGTAGGAATGGCTGCGTCTAATGTTTGTTTTTTTAGGAGAGGGAGAACCCATGATTGTTTCAAGTTGTTGGGTACTGAGTTGGTGGAGAAGGATAGGTTTATTAGCTTGGAGATTAAAGGGGAAAGGTCTCTTGCTGCATCTTTGATGATCTGGGCAGGGCAGCTGTCTACAGTTAGATAGTTTGAGGGATGTTATATTTTTTAGGACTTCTGGTATGGTTACCTTTTCGAAGGTGAAGCCAGTGGTAATGTTAGAGGTGGTAGGTATACTCTGGGTTGGGGGGGGTTGCTGTTGGAGAGTTGAAGTCTCTTGGCTTCAATTTTCATTTGGAGGCCAGTGATTTTGTTGGCCAGGGCATTTTGGATTCTTGTGCAGCAAGGTTTGTCTTTCACAGGCATGTCCGTCGGTGGGTTGGGATTTTTTAGCTCCTTTAGGATGGTGAAGAGTTCTTTGGTACAGGAGGCTGCGTTGTTTATTCTAACATTGTAGGCTTGCTTCTTGGTACGGATTATCTCCTTTTTGTAGTGGGAGGAAATGTTCATGAGATTGGATTTATTTTCCGCTGATGGAGTTGTTTTCCATAGGGTTTCCAACTTGGCTTTCTGTTTTCTAAGTAATTTAAGTTCAGGTGCGTAGCTTTAGTGGGGCAATGGCGTCAACGGCTTTGGCCATGATGTCATTATAGGTACTGACTAGTAGGTTAATGTCAGAGGTGGCAGGGATCATATTTAGGGTAGGGAGAACCAGTGGTATAAGTGTTTCTGCAGTAATGTTGTGCTCGTTTCTAGTTGGGCAGGTTGGTGCAAGGGGGCACTGTTTGGAGTTTTGGATGTTAATTCTAATGTCAAATGATATGAGGAAGTGGTCTGACCATAGGAGAGGTTTGGGGGCTTTGCAGGTGATATTGCAATTGCGGGCAACGAGCCAGTCGATGGTTCTGCCTTTCTGATGAGTTGGTAGAGTAATAAGTTGCGTAAAGTCATGTTCAGAAAGGGCAGTAGCAAGGGAGGACGCCGGCGTGTCGCTGGGGTCGTTGTACCACAAGTTGAAATCGCCCAAGATGTTTTGTGAGTGAGGCATGGAGTTCTCGGCTATGAGAGCTGTGAGGTCTTCCTCAAAGGTACCTGTGGGTCTATATATTAGTTCCAGGGTAATAGTGCTCGGAGGGGTAGTTTGTATTTTGATGGTGAGGTGTTCGCATGGCTTAAGTGGAATGGAGGTGACGGATCTGATATCGAGTGAGGATTTAAATATAATAGCTACACCTCCTCCGCGAGCATTAGGTCTGTCTGCCCTGAGGATGGTGTATTTGACGGGAACCGCAAGGGTTAGATAGGGACCTGCTGCAGCGTGTAGCTAGGTTTCTGTAGTGCAAGGAAGTCGAGATCTGCTGAGAGGATAATGTCAGCGATTTCGGTGGAGTGAGCCACGAGGGATCCGACATTAAGTACAGCACCTTTTAATGGGGCGATGTTGTTCTCATTGGTAGTGATCTTGTTATTAGGCTTAGTCCTAGGTGTTTCCAGTGATTTATTAGGTGCAGTGTGGAGTCTGGAGCCTAGTCTATTGTTGTGGGTAGTGAGGTTAGGGTTGGCTTTGGGCCAGTATGCTAGAGGCTTGGAGGGTTAGTCTTGGTTTGGACATGTTTAAAGTTGTTGGGAGGGTTAGGTAGAGGGTTGACTGGTGTGGTACTGGCCGTGGCGGTATGATGTGAAAGGGCACTAGGTGGGAAAGGTGGCAGGGTAGGTAGGAAAGGTGTGGGGCAAGGGACAGGGTGGTTTCTCGGGCAACAGAGTTTGGCAAGTCCATTTCTAATCGGTATGGAACCGTCTCTGCTGCAAGGCGCGTTATTGTGCAGGACAACAAAAGGGAACATGATGAGGATGAGCCAGGTGGGCATAATTGTAACTGAAATGTAGGTTGGGATGAAGAGTAGTGGGAGGTGAGAGGGGCTGTGAGATAGGTACTAGCAGGTGTGCATAAGGTGGCGTCTAGGATCAGGCAATCTCAGTTAGGTTGAGATGCAGGGGGTAACACCTAAATATGCACTAGCAGTGGACCAATATGCACTAGCAGTGGAACATCCAAGTATGGGATAGCAAGGTTAGGCAATAATGCACTAGCAATGGAACATCTAGATATGAGATATCAAGGTTAGGCAGTAATGCACTAGCAATGGAACATCTAGATATGAGATAGCAAGGTTAGGCAATAATGCGCTAGGTAGCACCTGGGTACTGTTCAGAGGTTAAATGCACAGCATAATAGTGTTCTGATGCAGTGAGCAGAGTCGAGGCATAATAGGACACTATTAAGTACAGTGCGTAACAAGTTTAGACTAATCTACGGATGGGCAGCGCCTAGTTCGATTGGGCCAATAGGTCTTAATGCTGGAGGATTACTCTGGAATAGGTTAGAGAGATAATTAGAGGCCAGTACATTGGGTTACAAGTTATGCAGTGACAAGAATTATATTAACATATTTGCGCTGGGTCATACATTGAACATTAACAGCATGAAATGAAAATATTAGCAGTTGGCTGTTCCGTGGGCTTAACACACATGCCAGTCACAGGTGAAGCAAGTATAGAGGCATAGGTGCCGGGTCAATGGCAGCAGAGTTACGGCACACTTATGACCATGTCGGCTGTAGGTAGTTCATGTGAAAGCTGTATTAAAGTTACCTTCTCGGGCATACGTGTGAGGACAAGGGGGTCTGGCAGACAGCAGTCACGGCACCGAACAGGCACAGAACAGGTGTCGGCCTTGTCTCCCGTGGACCTCAGTGAGAGGGGGCCAGCTTTGCCTGCCGGCGGCCAATGGAGCAGTAGATTAGCCGGGTAGCCAATCAGCTGGCTGCTGGTGGCCTAGCTCCGGCATATGTGGCTGCTGGAGTCGAGGGCGGCCATCTTGTAATGGCAAAAAGCCTTGTGGTTTCGGTGCGGCAAGGGGCTCTATTGTAGCTTTTCCGATGCGTATGCAATGTAGGTGAAGCATCCACATAAAATATTGCTCATATGCTCGCAATCAGGGAAGCGCTGGCGAAATGCACGTTTGGTTGCGGTGTATCGTTATTGGCGTTGATTGGGGGTGGATGAGGATCAGCAAAGGCTGCAACTTCATTGAAGCGGTCTGCTAGATTGAAAGCTTGGCTGTTCATCGGTGTTGCTTCTCAGTTTATGCCGGTTTGGTGGCGGTCCGTGAAGTCGTTTTCATTGAATTGGTTAGGTTGATGTTTGGGTTGCTGGTTATAAGATCTTCGTTGTCGCTATGTCCGGAATGGCGCGGGTGTTGAGGCTGTCCTTCTGTTCTTGTGATGTATGGGGTCGGACTCAAGCCACGTTCTTCTTGGGTGCTCCAGTTTTTTTCCTGGTTGTCTCGGGCTGTTCTTTGTGCGTCTTGATGTCTCTGTCGTAGGGGTATCCTGGTTCTGGGGTTGTTGCGAGGTATGGTGTGAGACGTAAGGATTTTTCCATTTGGAAATTTGTTCTGGACGTTTTGGTTTTTGGCGTTGTGTTTCCTCTATTTGCAAGTGTTGCTTCGGTGGTAGGTTGGTTTTGTGTGTCTGTGTCCAGTGCGGCCTTGTCCTGTGCCCTTTCTCGGCATCCCTTCCTGGTCCGGGGCATTTTGGTGCTCAGTGGGGAAGTGCCGGTTGAGTGGTTGGCTGCTGTGTCTTGTGATGTGAGTGCTGGTATTTGTGTTGGTAGGCTTGGGTGCTTTTTTGTGTGTTATGTTCTTCGGGGGGTTGGTTTGTGTATCCTCAGAGCGCTGTCCGATGGGGTTGTGGTGTTGGGCGAACAGTTGTCGGGGGTGTAGTTCAAAATTCAGTGCTGTCTATGTAGGTCTCTCGGAAAAGGAAGAGGGCGGCAGAACTATATTATCACGGTCTGGTCCTCACTCGGAGTATGTTAAGGGGGTTAAGCTAAGTTTGTGATTGAGACCAAGTCTGTGTTCTACAGTCTTGTATGGTAGGAGGGACTCCGAGTATTGTAATCCTTAAAATGCAAATTATGGGAGCGGAACCCCTGCTAAATTTGGGAGCCCCGTTTAGTGGGGGAGGGGTCCACATCCAGCGGGTCAGATGAGTACCGTATTTCTTCAAGGTGTGGGAGACAGAGGCAAATGGGAGCTAATAACGCTGTTTTATATCAGTTTGTTAAGTGGCTACGATTATAGGGTAGAGTGTTGGATCTACTCTTAACCCAGGCCACTCCTACCTTACTGGTCCTTGTAGTTGACGGCTCGCCACTGGCTTCCCTTGCTGACACTTCCTGGAGCCGCCTCTGTTAAGCCGCCCTTGGCCTTGTGCCCTTAGCCGCAGGGCTGCGCTCGGTAGTCCAGTGATGAAGGCAGAGCGGACCAATATGAGTGGCGCAGGGCGTGGGGTGTGCATGGGTTTCTGGGGGCTAACAAAGGGCCACAGGAATATCAAATTTAAGGCTCACCAGGATGGGTATTGTGCTCACCGCGCTCTGTGGGAGGGTCAGGTGGCGGGAGGAGGGAAGACAAACCAGGAAGCGGTGCCGAGGTTTGGGAGACGAAGGCTCACAGGGTCTGGGCAAGTTTGAAAAACACTATAGGGGCACAGATGGGGTCGTGCACCCTGCTGCACCTACCTGCTAGCTCAGTTGAAAAGGAGGCAGGCAGCTGTGCCGAGATCACAAGACCCGAGCAGCTATGGCAGCAATAGCCAGTCAGTGGGGTGGGAGGGTCGGGGAGGCAGGAAGGAAGCGAACCAGGAAGCGGGTGTGGGGATGAAACGAGGACAGTGAGCCAGGCTACAAGGGCCTGGGGGGCACCGCAAATATCACGTTAAGTGCACAGATGGAGATGCCTACTCACCGTGCTTCGGCAAGCCCCCTTGGTGAAGGGTGGTTTGGACCAATCATGGAGGGTCGGCGGTTATGGGAGGAAGGGGAAGGAGCCGCAATGGAGCAGGGAGGGAGAGGAGGCTAACGGGCCCAACGCAGCCCAAGAGATGTTTAATAAAGGGCCAAGAGGGTTTCACAGGCCCATGCCAAGAAAACTCACCTGCTCAGCTCCACAGTACTGGGCTCCTAGGCCTCAATGGATGGATAGCCAATCGGGAGGCAGGGGCGTGCTGGAGAGAGGAAACCAGGAAGGAGGGACCGGGAGGGAGAGGGCTGGCAACGGGGCTTGGGCCTGCTGCAAACGAGCTAGAAACCGGGTCTGGAGGCCCATGGGGACTTTCAGAGGCAGAAAAACACTCTCCTACTCAGCTCCACGTTACTGAATAAATTGAGCTGGTGGTCTAGCCCATCCTAAATAGTCTACTACCTTTGACATCAGCTGCCGGTAAGAGGAATCAGCGTGTTCTTCGGGCTATGGTTTGCTAAATTCAGTCTCTGGCGATTTATCTACACCACCACCATTATGTAGTGTGCAATAAGGTCACTAATTTTACTCTTCAGATATCAAACACTCTGGCACATAAGGAGTACCAAACTCCAGACCAAAAGGACCCTCATCCTCAGATCTTACCTGTTCTTCGAAAATTGATAAAGATTTAAAGAATTCCTTTCTGGGCAAAGGAGTGAAAGTTCTTTCAGGAGGAGTTGGTTTTGTTTTAGCAGCTTTTTCATTTGCTGCAACATGCTCAGAGGACCAAGTTGGAACCTAAGTAATCTTCGGCGCAGACTTCAACAAAGGCATCAAAAATGGTGCCGAAGTCGGTGAGGTTTCGATGATTACCTTCGAGGATTCCGCCTTAAGCGTGTGCGGGCTTTGGACGGCATCAAAGACCTCAAGCACGCGCCCCGGCTCGAATGACTTCTTTATCGGAGACCTTGAGGGCTCATGATCGGATCACCCAGGCTTGAGGGTGCATCAGTGTCGCTACGGTAACGCTCTCGGCCGGCTTCCGAGGAAGGCGCGGACCGTGGCTTGGCCTTCTCAAAAACTCCCACCATTTTTTTTTTATTTATTTGTATTTGACTCTCCTAACGAGTAGGAGAGTCTTTACAAAAGGAAGAAAAATACAATCAGATAAAGTGAGAAAATCATTACATAAAATACCTTCAGACATGGAACATTACAGTATATAATCAAAAGAAAAGAAGAAGAAAAAAAAAGGAGAAAAAAGAACCATCCTTCAAATAAAATTAGAGACCAAGAATTAGAAATATCTACTCATTAAAATGGGCGTGCATCATCAATCTTATACAGATTTGCAAAGGGTAGAGAGAGGGGAATGGATAATTCATGAAATATTCATGTAACAGTCTTTTTCCAATTCTCTTACAATTACATTACATAGTTTCGTTAGGGCATATAGGAGCGGTTTGTGGTTGCCTTGCATCATTCTAGCCCAAAGGAAAGGCAGGCAGTCAGTAAAATTAATATTTACAAATTCAGTCAATAAAATCGTTGTTTGATTCTTGAAATGGGGACAATATAAAACCAGATGTTTTAATGTTTCAATGGTTTCGGTGCACATAGGAAATCTGCAGTGCGTACTCGATGCATACAACTACTACTCTTTCTTTGGTATGGAACAAATTAAATTTAAACCAAAGGAACATCTTCCGAGTAGAGTTACAAGGAAAAAGCACAATATAATCGTATCTAGGGATACGTTTGCGTGTAAATAAGTGATATTCCTTGTAAAGTTTGTATGATCTCATTCTATCGAGGGTGGTACACCAATCGAGTTCGAACAGTTTTTTTTTTAGCATATCCTGGTCTGTAGTGAACATCATCCACAGTAATGTTGGCCATCTTAAGTATAGCAGCCATTTTTGTCACATAGAGAGCCATAGAGGACGTGGGCAACAGGTTAATGGTCCGATTCAACTCAACATATAGGGAGTTCGCTATGGGATGTCCAATCTTAGCGAAATTGGTTAGGAGTCGCCATTTCCAACGAGTGGATAGAGCGACTAAACCTAATTCATGCCTCAAGATTACGTTGGGTAGGGACATCGGAAGCGACATGGCACGTTTCAGGGCAGTTCCTTGCATTTGATCCAGAATTGGGCCCATCTCACCCATACATATGTCGAGAGAGTACAGAATTACACTTTCAATTTTTAAAGTTAAAAACTCGATGAGGGGAGTTAGTGAAAACTTACAATATTTCGCATAAATTACTTTGGATTGTGATATCAGGGGTCTGATCTTTTTATTGAGGAGGTCAGTCCACATGTGGATAGAGTTTTTCTCTGTTAAATGATAACCCAAATAGATAGTTTCGGTAATGAGGAATGGGGGTCCGCATGATGTGCCATTGCGACTTGCCAGTTCGCTTCCGAACACCAAATTGCATTATTGCTGTTTTGGCAGGGTTAGGTGTCAAATTGTGTGCTAATGCAAATTCCTCAAATAGCCGTAGTTTGAGTTGGAGGCCTGACAGGGTGGGATCGAATAAAATAATATCGTCTGCAAAGGCGAGCCATTTGAGACGGATCAAGCCAATTTTAACAGAGAAAAGATTTTTTGCATCCCAACCTTTATCGAGATCGGAGAGGTATAGATTGAAAAGGGTGGCGGCAAGGTTACAGCCTTGCTTTAGGCCTACCTCTGTGCTGATAGCTTTAGTAATACGTCCCTCTGAGGTGAGCTTAATTCTATAAGAGGTGTTTGTATGTAAGGCTTTGAACCAGTAAATCAGGACAGATGGAATTCCCATATTGGTAAGTTTAGCCCATAATAAGTTACGGATCACTATCGAAGGCTGAGGACATGTCGATGAGAGCAATATATACAGGGTTAGATGTTGGTTTCTTAGCTTCTGCGATGGTAAATGCCATAATCATGGCATTAAGCGAGGTGGACATACCTTTCCTAAAGCCAGTTTGGTATTTGGAATATAGTCCTAGTGCTCCAATGTGATTCTCCAGGTCATGAAGGAGAGAGGCGAATAATTTGGCCGCAGTGTCAATTAGGGCAATAGGTCGATAGTTCTGCGGCAACGCAGCGTCTCCTTTTTTAAAGATCGGGAAGATATTGGCAGTTAGCCATGAAACAGGAATAGCTCCTGTATTAAAAATAAACTGAAACTTGGTATTTAAGATACCTGCCCACAAATCCGGGTCATCTTTATATAGACAGGGAGGCAAGCCATCGGGGCCGGATGATTTGGAATAATTGAGTTTAGATATTGCCCACTTAATGTCAGCGATAGTCCAAACCAACCGCGGCAGGTCATGATATCTTAAAACTGGGGTCGTTATATTCGAAAATCGCACAGGAGTCTTGAATTTGTGTCTGATATACTCATACCAGGTGGATTCCGATATAACATTCGGCATAGAAAGCGATACTTGAGAAGTATGGCTCTTGATCGTTCGCCATATAGTTCGAGTGTCATGAGATGCAATGGCTCTAACAAGTTTACAATTTATTTCATTGTGTCTTATTAGCCTTATCTGCTTCAGGCTGCGTTTGTATGCTGACACGATAGAATTGCGCCGCGCGAGATACCGTTCCCGCGAGAGATCAATGGATTTTTTCAAAGCTCTAAGAGCCTTGTTTTTCTCCCGCTTCTGTGCTTTGCAAAGAGGATCAAAGAAGTGACGATTTTTAATATCAGTTTTTTTCTTTTTGCTAAAATATGTTAGTGCTGCATGCGTTATTTCAACATATCGCTGCTCAAGAACATTCGTGGGCATTCGTTCCAAGTTGTTCCAAAGTATTGTGGCTGACTTTACAAATTGGGTAAATTACTTGCAGTGTCATAGACCATCTGATAGAAGTCATAGAGCGATCTACTTCACACAATGCAGTAGCATGGTCAACTCCAGTAATGGAAATGTCGAATTTCAAGTTGCCTGATAACACAGCGTGGTCACCAAAGGGCAACATGGAGATTCTTAGAGGAGATGATCGTAGAAGCAAATTGTGACTAACCAATATGAAGTCAATTGTTGACCCTTTTCCATCCCTTGACCATGTGGTCCAATTTGACAGGTCAACGGGGGGAATAAGATCTAAATCCCAATCTTTCAAGAAGGTCCTCCATATATCACCTCTATTTTTCGAAAGTAGGTTTCTAGGAGATCCGCCAGTTTCATTGGGGGTTCTGCAATCGCATTTAAAATCACCGCCGAGAATGATTTCAATATTATATTCGTGAGTTACAAATTCTAAGCAATTCTCAACTGTCTCAATCATCTCATCAATGGGGGTAGTAGACGGATTCCAATAAATGGTCATGACAATTAAATGACGATAATTATAGCTATTAGTTTCCAATAATATTGCTAGAAGATTATTGGCATGCCAGACAATTTTTGAATTGAACATGAGAGCATTGTCTATAGCTATCATAATACCACCAGATGGATGACCGGCAGGAGCTCATATAGCAGGGATATAATGCGTTGAGTAATCAGGCAAAAGAAGGGAAGTGGTTTTCATAGTCTCCTGAAACATAAGTATTGATGGACGACTAAGGCAATCAAGAGTTGAGTGCCATTTCATAAGGTTAAGGTAGCCACATGAATTCCACGATTGAAAAGAGAGTAGAGTTTTAGAGGACGGCTATGAAGTGGGGGAGCGATCCGTAGTTTTTAAAAGAGAATTAAGCATGGGGGCAAGCCATGGTAGGTCATGAGAAATGCCTACTTTAAGCAGAAGCTCGGTGATTACGTCATTGGCAGCCCCATGATTTTGGGATTGCAATGAAGCATGTGATTTGGGGCTCAGAGCCTGAGGACATTTAAATTGAATAAATTTGGTAGCCTCTTGTTCGTTTTCCAGTGAGTTTAAGGTGAGACCTTCTTCATAGATACCTTCCCTATTAAACCATAGATATTTCTTTACAGCCTCTGAAGCTAAATGAATTACAGCACGATAATTATTGTCCGTAGCTAATGACACTCTCAGAATGTCTGCTGATTTAAACATCCGTAATTGAGGGATGCGATTGAATAGTGCCAAGATGAAGGCCCGATTAATCCGGTTCCTACCAAGTAGATCGCTTTTCCCCTCAAATCCTAATAAATGGTGCTTTTCTGGGAAGATTTGTTCATTAGTGTTAGATGACTGGTCAAATGATTTTAGGTGGGGATCAAAGGCGATTTCACTGGAGGAAACAATGTGAGAGATCATAGATGGATCTTGATGAAGTTACATTGGAAGAATTAGATTTCAATGATCTTTCATTAAGTTCCTTCCTAAGGATGTCTAAAATTTCATGATGGGATAACATGGTAGCAGCTTGAGGATCAAAGTTGCAGTTACCTGTTAAAGAGCCCTGCTTCGAGGTGCAGTTCTGGACATGAGATGGAGGTGTAGTACATTGTGGCTGACCGTTAGGAGGAAGAATAGAAGGTTCCATAACAAATTGGGGAGCCAACGATGCTGCCTTACCTAGTCCGTTACCGGACATCCCCGGGCTAGTTCTACTGGGGAGATCAGCATTGTCGTGCAAGATAAGACAATAGTTAGTTATTGCTCGAGTGAGAAAGTGCAGGTAATGTCACCTTATTACTGCTAGATTGTAAATTAGTCGAGCGTGCAGGTGCTAAATGCACAGATGGTGAACCGGAGGCATTTGGTGCGTTAACTCGAGCCTTGACATCGTTCATTGGATTACTAGTGTTGACGTTTCCGTTGGTTCCGGAGAATGAAGTACATGCTTCACTATATGTTCTGGAAATGGAATTAGATGGACAATCAACAAGTACGATTTCATCATGCCGAGTAGTGCGATTTCTCCCACAGACCGGGAAGTAGGTGGCCAGGTTAGATTTAGCTCCTACCAAGGGTGATGATACTTGTCCTTTGAGAACTGAATTAGTTGGTATTACATTATTATTTTTCGTTTTAAGGTGGGTGTTTCAGTAGAGTCAATTCGCTGTTTTTCGACTCGATTAGTATCAAGAGTAGTCAATCTAGCGTCATCAGTTATGGGTATTCTGGCGGGTAGCCCAGTCGTCTCACAAGGATGAACTGCAACATAACTTGCAGACATATCTGAAGTTATGGGTGGAAATAAGACGTCTTGGCTTTCTTTCGAAAGTTGATTAAGGTCAATATGATCCTCATCTATTAGTGGGTCGACAGAGATCTTAATATTCAAATCAGTTACAGGATTTGGTTCTTTTATTTCAGTATTCCTCTTTCTTTTAGCATTTCTTTTGGCCGCTATTTGGTGAAGTTTCTTAGCTCTCCGCGACATGAAACCAGCATAATTACCACTAGAAGGAGGATCCGGAGGTTCAGATTGCATATGTTCAAGAGCTGTCAGAAGAACAGAGGGGCTGTCCGAACCGTTCAAAGAGGTTGGGGCTACAGATGAATATAGAGCTATTAGAGTATTCATTTTCTCTATGGCAGATTTCAGATGGCAGGAAGAATTGTGACATATGCACGAGGCAGAATCTATTGGTGTTTTCAAGGGCGTAGCAGGCAGATCGGGAGTCAGGTCCAGGGAACACTGAATGCTTTTATTTTTCATAAGCGAATTAATAACAGGTGGATGGGTCGTGAGGCATACATTGTGGAAATTTCTTAGCGTTTCAGCTGCCACAATGAAGCCTTCGATCCGATCCATCTTTGAAGTTATCAGTGATTGCGTTGACTTGATCTCCCTCAGTGCAAGATGGGTCAAATCATGACCTTTATCCAAGAGATCTAGGATACGGATGATCACCGGAAACGAATTAGGAGAGTATTGGGATTGGTTCCCCTCACAAGAGTGCTGGGTTTGACACTCAGCAGGCGGTAATAGGGAAGGGTCCGCTTTGTTATCTAAGGAAGTGGATTCAGGTGAAAACAATATGTGCGGAAAGGAGAGTTTTTATTAATAACATTGGCCGAGCCAGCACTCGTATCCAAAAAAGTTTTGGGATCGTGAGGCGCATGAGATTGGGAAACCATGCGGTTTTTTACACAATTAAAGACTATGGGTGTCAGGGTGCCAATCGAACGACAAACAGCCTTGTCCAATGCCTCCATTTTCGCCATGGTTAGAGCGAATTGGCATTGATCAGTCTCAGAGACCAGGGGGGACTCAGGACAGCTTTTGAAGTCATCGATAGCCTTACATACTTCAGGACTGATTAAGGGAGAAGAAATAGGAGGCACCGGAGGAACCAGGGGCGAGGAAAGTAGGGGAAGTAGTGAATTATTTTGAGCATTTATTTGCACAACATGTTCGGCAGGGCGGAGTGTGCTCGGCATCTCTTGGATAGATGTAGTCGCTAGAACTTGCAGGGCTGGTAATTCAATATAAGAAGTTGTTCCCGGGCATACCAGTGAATCAATGGTGGTTACAGAGAGCGGAAGAGGGGCGGTGAATTTGCCCTTGATGCTTCTTAAACCAGTTGCCATTTTCACGGAAATAACCTTACAGGAGATAGAAATCAGGAAAGTCCAAGAAAATAAAATAACTTTCACTTTTGGAGTGTGACGCGAGCAGTCATAGAAGAGACAAAACCAATCAAAAATATGTTAGCACATTAGATAGAGCAAAGGATATTAGACTGCACATGCATCGCAAAACTGGTAAGGAACCTAAAGAGAGATGTGGACCATTAGGGGTAGCCTCACCCCGCAACAAAGCAGCAAACAGCGAACAGCAAACAGCGCTACTTAGAGCGCGTACTTAATGCACGCGCGCAAATGCGCACAGGAAGAGGATTAAGTACACTTCCGGTGGCGGGGGGCGGGACCAACTAAAATAATGAAAAAAGGAACATATATAAGTAAAATATACTTATACTAAAGAGTGTAAAGTCAATGATGAAGGCAGATGGAATGTATACCAAAGTCCAGGCAGGGTCAGGCAATCCAGGCGAATCTTGAGCGCGTAGAGCAGCAAGGATGGCCAGCAAACAGCGCTACTTAGAGCGCGTACTTAATGCGCACACGCAAATGCGCGCAGGAAGAGGATTAAGTACACTTCCGGTGGCGGGGGGCGGGACCAACAAAGTCCAGGCAGGGTCAGGCAATCCAGGCGAATCTTGAGCGCGTAGAGCAGCAAGGATGGCCAGCAAACAGCGCTACTTAGAGCGCGTACTTAATCCCACCATTTTTAAACGAAATGCTTCCCACTCTTCGGAAGAAGGTTTAGTGTGGCATCTAAACTTACTTGGGGGATTAGTCTGAAGACTAAGATGGTGAACGGTGGCATTGTTTCTTCGATCTTTTTGTCGAAGACGAGTGGCGGGAGCCACCAGGATCTCAACCTTTCTTCCGTGTCGAGGGGAATGAACTTCAACAGTCTATGATCGGTCGGATATAGATTTACAACCCACCTGCAATTTCCCCTTCCTCTCTCGCAGGGCTTTACCAGTCATTGCCTGACACTTTGAGCAGGCCTCTGTGTCGTGGTCTTCTTCCAGGCACCATAGGCACGATCGATGCGGGTCTGTGATTGACATCTTAGAACTGCACTCCTTGAAACCCGAACAAGGGGTAGTTGGGGTCATCTTGGATGATTTTTATGAAGAATGGAACTGCATAGCAGAAAACAGCAACAAGGTGTGCCGAGTCGAAGCAACACGTTATGCTGAAAAACAGAACTGAGGCCAACGGGCGCCACGCATGCTACTTGTACACCCGATGACTTCACCCTCGACGGAGGCCTTAGAAGGACATCGACTGCACGGCACCCTCTGCAGAGAATTTTCTTTTTTCCGATACAGCCAGACGAGAATATCAAAGGTGAGGAAAACGTTGGAGAACACAATCCATTCGAATTAGTGTTACTTGGATACTTCTAATTAGGAATCTCAGTGTTGCATCTCTACAGCTCACATTGACCCCCCCTTGAGGTAAATATGGCTGCTCAGTCTCTACCAACTTGTGTAGTAAAGACCTATACCAATAGGTGAGTTACCAATTACCAAGTGGACAAGGCTGGTGTAGTCCCACAAATGGGTACTGCATTCAATCTTGCCCAACATGACAGATCGGCCAAAATAAACGACAGTAAAAGTGCATTGAAGGGAGCAAATGGTCCAGAGATTCAAGACACAGATGTAGTGGGTTGTCCATAAAAATGGTATAAATGGAAACAGCATAGCAGGACAGACTGGCCAACCAAAGAGGAACCAAGGCATCTTAACGAGAGCAATAAGGGATTCCAACAGGTGCTCCTTTTGCATCCTAAAGAAAGGTACTGGCGTAATAGAGGGTATAAAGGGTATGGTTATGGTTATCTTTTCGTGTGCAGGAGTGGAAGTGCCAAAACAAACAAGGAGCTGACAAACAATGCCAGAAAGAAGAGCTCTTCGACACAGGAATCAATGAATACCAGATAAGGGATAATCAAAGGTTGTTTAAAGGCGGTCTCATCAATTAAGTCAATATATGGTCTCAACACGCCAGCACTGAAAAAGCTAATTGAGTTTTAAATGTTTTCTTAAGTCCTACCAAGACTTCACAAAAACCATACATCTGAGGCAGTACATAAGCTCCACTCATATGGTCCAAAGAGAAACAAACTATGTATTGTAAAAAATAAAAAGGTTTATTTAAAAACAAGTAGGCCAAGACGAATCTTGGGTAAATAAGCACGATCATGTTATATATAAACAATTATAAAAACAACTCAATACTTAAGGAACACAACCCAAAGTATTACCTTAATAATAGTAGTCAGCAGTTAAAGGTTAGGTAAACCTAGAACGCATTAATTCCTGGAGAATAAAACCAGGTTACATATACTTTGGATAGTCCGTAATTAAAGGGTAGTAGACCTTGTCAGTCATGCTGTGACAGCCAAGAAACCACACAGTAAACCACCCTGTTAGAAGGATACTTTTCTGAATAGTGGAACCAATTCATGGAACAGTATGAACCTATAACTACATGTAAGATAACCTTCAGTTATACCAGGTGATTAAGACATAACATTGTATTAAATAGCTGCTTTTCAGATTAGTGAAACACAGATTAAGGTAAGCCATAACTATTTAAACTATTTTAAGATTGTACACAGCAGACCAAGGACAGTGAAACCCACGGTACACTTATTTAGACTGGCACACTGGTATGCAAGGTAGGTAAAATCCAAGGAAGACTTCTTGTAGAAAGGCTATAAAGCAAGCCAGGGGAAGCAAAACCCAGTTGGTTAACATACACTTATTTTCTGAAGGAAATAGTGAAGCCAACAGCATTACTTTGGGAAGAGGAGGATCCAATTCACAGCCAAGTAAAAAAAACACTTTTCAGAATGGCAGAACACACTTCAAGATAAGAACGCAACTATTCATATTTCAGGGGAACAGTTACAAATACAACTTATACATCAGTAAAAGACTGTTTGGTCAGATTTTCATAGTGATGATAAATCCTCCTGACCTGTGTCAACCCCAGTGCTTTTTGCTTTACTAGTGGATTATTTTTCCTTATACCTCCAGTACAGTCTTACTCTTTATGGGTGTCATTTCTTTTTACACTCTCCATAGTGCCTTTTTAATTTTATCCTCTGACAAGTTTTGGCACATACTGTCCATTGTTGGGTTGCCACCAATTTCTCTGGCTAACCTTGAGAAAACTACAGTTCCCAAGGGTAGAAAGGATCTTTGGATCCCTTTTACATGTTATGTGGTGAAACCAGCACACCCCACCTTAAGTGGAGAGCTGGCGAGAAGCAATGTATCCCCTTTCACACTAAAACTAACAATTATGTTACAGGGACAAGCTAACATTTCATGGCTGGTGGCAGTGATACCTTTTACTAATTTGTTACACCTTTACCACGGGCCGTTTGCACAGCTGTGGTAAAGGCACCCAAGGATGCTCACTTTACCAAAACGACTCGGTCTTTTTTCACCATTTTATTGTTGCTTGTTAGGGAGAATTCTCAGAAATATGCTAACTCCCTCTACCTTAGAGACACCCAGCAACTTTGCTGGATTTTTGAGGACTTGATTTTTTTTTTACTTGGAGAGAGTGAGACCTTTTTCCCCCCCATTCTCATGTGTTTTTGTACTCCGTTTCTGTTGGTTGTGAACAAACTCCATAGCCATCGTCTTTTAAATTGTGTCACACAGCACCTTCAGTGCAGTGACACAGGGAAGTCTTCCAGATTTCCCAAAGGTTTAAATACCTTCTGAGATAAACTACTGTTTCCCAGAGCAGTAAAGTGAAATTGACTTTACTTACCTTTGTAACTTTCTAGACCCAGCACACACCATCTTACAATAGGATGCTGGTGGGGTTACTTAGTATCCCCTTTGTCTAGCTTCTCATGTAACATTTTTATGTTATCCTTTCCTCACTGAATGGCTGGTGACCGTGGTTTACTTTTTAGTAACATTATGGGATTTTACAGCAGGCTGTTTTCGCAGCTACGACAAAGCATCCATGGGTGCCATTTTTGTCAAAATTCATTTCTTTGTGGAAAGGTCCTTCTTGAGATTTACTCTGCACGCCAAACCAGGTTTGGTCCCTTGGTTCATTTTGCCTTTGGCAGGATTCACGAGTGAAGCCGGCCTCTGGCTCCAGAGTCTGACAGGGACAGGAAGCAAGGGAGGTGCCCGGAACTTCCTGTGCTTAGTCTCCTAAGAGACAGGAATGCACTCTTAGGTGATTGACCGGCTGGCTGTCCGGCAAAGACAGCCACCCTGGTGGGTGGCTAACAGCTAGGCTGGAATGAATGGTAGCAAGCTGCATAAAAGGCAAGCTTTTTGGCTTGAAGGCAGAGTCAACCACTGGACGAAGAAACCCGAAGAACTTGGACGCCTGCTGCAACTCCTCGACCATTGGTTTGCGCGGTGAAGCCCTGCTGCTGTGCTGAAAGACCAAATTCAGAAGCCCCTGCAAGGACGGCTTCTCCCTTTGAGTTGGTGGCACCAATCTACTCCAAAGTAAGCCACCTGGACATCCTCTCAAAGCTGAACACCTGTAATTGAATATTACATCCTTCGGTTTTACTCACCTCGTATAACTTATCACCAAAGTAGTTATAGGTTTTTACTGTACCTAGAATAAGTGTTCCACTAGTCACAAAGCTTATATTGTCCAGTTGAGTTATGTCATTTCTTGCTGAGCATCACAGTACAACTGTTAGTGTCTACTACCCTGGTATTACTGAATGTAATATGAAAGTATCCATTGGTTTTACCCCAAGAATAGGTGTGTCCTATACTGAATGTTTAAAAAGGTTTGAATTCTCTAGAACTACGGTTAGGTGTTCCAAGTAAGGTTGTATGCTTTGGTCTGTGTACCTTCAAGCATTGTGTTTTGTTTTTTCCTAATGTGTTTATGACTTTGACCAGTACTTCACCAAGACTTAACTTGGCCAATTTCAATTTATTATAATACTTCTGTTGTCCGTTTCCATTGATTCATTTCTGTGATAGATTATTTTTACCGGTCTACAGCCCTCTCTACCTCCTAAAATAAGCCAGGCTGCTCAGTCTATGCTAAAATGCACTCAGGGTGATAAAGCCTTATACAAAGAATTCTCGTACTGTCTCAGTTGACTAGTTTTGATGAAGTTTGGTAGAACTTCAGAAAAACTGTCCCAACACTAATACAGCTCAAGGCAAAGACCTGACCTTGTAAGTCCTTCCCTAATCTTGAAGCATGCGTTCAGTGGCAGAAGATATCTAGACCCTAGTGGTTTATAGGCCAGCTTTGGAATGCTGAACTGTCAAGAGCTCCTGAGAAAGGCTCTTCAAACAAGTACATACTTTACTTGCAGAAAGGGTCCTGGGACTTAGAAGACACCCTAGAGGGAATCCAGCAATGGGCTGGGCGAGCTGGATGAGGGAACTCCCAATAACACAAATCACCCCGTAAGCTTCACACGAATCACACAAGGCTTAAGGTAAGTAATACCCAAGCCCATGCAGTACCACAGCAGTGAAGAGGAGTTTGCAGCTGGAAGTCTTCAGGATCTGCAGCCCAAACCAATTCCTTAAATTCCTTGTTGTGGTGACTGACGATAGGGCACTGGAGAAGACTGAATATCGCTGGACGGATTTGTCACTTTTTGGGTCCAACACTCTGGTGAGGGGACTTCAAGGATTTAAATCAAATCTCACGGGGCATTCTGCTAGACCTCCAAAGTTTTAGCGAGATTCTGAATTCAGAAGACCGCACAATGGCTCGGGGTCCCATGGTATTGGGGTATTGCAGACCAGGAAGGTCACAGAACATCGTCGGATGGCTCAAAATCAAGATCTTCTTGAGGCTAATTGATCCCATCAGCCTTTGTGTTGAGCCTCCATGTCAATTGGAAGGAAGGGGTACAGCAGGCTCCGGTTACACAGCAGGCTCTCCAGCCGCTGGAAATCACTACAGCAGTCTTTTCTTCATCTTCCTCTATGGTTTCAGCCCCAGTGGTTGACTTATCAACTTCCAGGTTCAGAGTAAGCATCAGGAACTACAGCACAGCGTCTGCAATCTCCCCCTGCATTTTACAGAAAGGGGCAGTCTAGCCGTCCAAACGGTATTAGCATACTTGATGACAAACCAAATTGACCTTTTCAATTTGACCACATTTGATTGTTTTTGTGGGTAATTTCAGTCAATTTAAAGTAAATGTTTATATGGGGTGGGGAATAGGTTAAGGTGAGGGAAGAAGGGGGAGAAAGAGGGTCTCCACCTACATTTCCGAACAAAATAAATTAACACAAAAGATTTGGTCAAATTGCACAAGGTCAATTCTTTCCCATCAAAAAGACCTAAACCGTGGAAGCCTGATACCCCGGTTGTGCTTCGTCCAAGGTGACAAGGTAACCCTTGGTTCTTTTTATGTAGAATTTCAGGGCACGCCTGCGAGCCAGGCAGTGCCAAACTATCTGTGCCTCGTCTTTGGGCTCAGCAAGATAAGTAGACAGCCCTATTTCTTCGTTCAGACGGAAAGCACCTTATGCAGGGATGCTGGATGTGTCCGCAGGACTACCTTACCCCTGTGAAACATGGTATAGGGCTCTGAGGCGAGCAGCACCTGGATTATGCTTATCCTGCGAACTGAGGTGCGGCTGACTAGCAAGGGCATCTTAATGGTGACCAGCCTGATGGCCGCTGACGCAATGATTCACATGTTTTGTGCGCCTGGGCACCTAGCATTATATTGGGGTACCACACCGGGTGCAGCCCCTTGATGGGCGGGTAGGGTCTCAGAATTCAGTTAGGTGCTTCTTGACAATCAGGTTGCAAGAGAAGACCTATTCCTTAGTTTCTGTAGTCCCCAATAGCTGCCCTGTAGGTGCAGCAAGTATCTACCTGCACGCCCGAGTTGGTGAGGTGCGCCAATAAGGAGAGCACGCCGTCCAATGTACATGTAAGGAGGTCGATATCCTTGGAGTCAGCCGAGTGGCAGGACCCGGTCCACCTGCTCCGATGCTGGGCTCTGATAGCATTGCTCCTAGCGCCCAGTATGATCTCTAGATTAGCCTCGGACAGGCTGAGGTGTCCTAGAGTGACCTGCTCAGGAACCGTGCTGCAAGGGCTAGTTTCTGTGGCACAGGGTGAATGTCCATGCCACCCTGCTGCGCCAGAAGATGTGCTAGACCTGTCAGAAGGCGAATGGTAGGTCTCTCCGAGAGGCTGAGCAGCTCCAAAAACCATGGCCTGGCTGGCCACCATGGAGCGATCAGAAAGACGCTGAGTTGGCAAGACTGCTTAATCTTGCATATTGCCCTGTGTATCAGCGGCGTATGCTGTCCTGCCATTCCACTGAATCTGAAATGCGCCCAGGGCTCCAGGGCCCTGTTCCTGCCAGGTGGTGAACTATTGTAACAGGAGGCAAATAAGTCCACCTGGGGGTGTCCCCATCTGCAGAAGATTTCCTGCAGTACGAGGTCGTTTAGCTGCCACTTGTAATTGTCTGCTCCCATTCTGCTGAGCCTGTCCGACTACTGGTTGCATTCCCCCAGAAGGTGGACAGCCCTGAAGTAGATGTCAATTTCCAGGGCCCATTCCCACATGCAGACTGCCAGTCTTCACAGTGGAGTGGACCTGGTACCTCCCTGCTTGTTGACATAGAACATGCTCGTCGAGTTACCTGAATGAGGACGACCTTGCCCTTGATAACTGGAAGGAAGGCTCTGAGCGCTAGCCTGAGCCTTCAGTTCCAGCCAATTGATATAGTACTCTTGCTCCTGCCAGGACTAGGTGCCCTGTATGCACTGGTTGTCGAGGGTGCCCCCCCAATCCCTCGAGAGCGGCGTCTGTAGTGATGGTGACCTGTGGGTTGCCGGAAGGGCTTGACCGTCCACAGGTTGAAGTCCCTGGACCACGATGCGAGGTCCGGGTGAAGAGTAGGAACGATCATCTCTGCCCGAGAACCCCGTACTTGGTTACTTGATACTGCGAAGTGCAGCTGTATCCTCTTCATCCTGAGTCTCGTGTGGGGGACAGCCAATAGGACCGCTGCCATGAGACCCAGTAGGTGTTGGACCCACCAGGCCGATAACACTTATTTGCCGAAGAAGCGCGCAGTGGCCCACTTGATGGCCGTGACCTTGTCCTCTGAAGGAAAAACAGACTGCCCAGATGAGATCCAAGTAGGTCAGAGTCTGCATAGACTGCAGCTTCGACCTCTTGAGAATGAGCGAAAAACCCAGATTGTGAAGTGTGTTCATGAGGGCATGAGAGGTTTAGCTCACTTGTTGGCTGCCATCTTGTGCTCAGAGGGAGAAACTCCTACAGAGCTTGTGTCCCAGACGAGGCCCGGGGAAGGTCCAGCTCTGCATGGGCTGCAGCCAAAACTTGAGATTGATAGTGAACCCCCGGTAGTGGAGTGTGTACATAAGTGCGGAGGTCGTAGCAGCCGAAATGCAGCACCTTGCATTGGAAATGGAAGCTTGTGATCCTGAAGCGTACTAAGGAATGCAGCAGCTGCCAAATCGGGAAAAGCGGTTAAGCACCCTTCAGATGCAGGGAGCGCATCTAGTTTCCCCTGACCACTGTTTCCACAAATGCTGGCGTAACCATCTTAAATTTTTGCAGTGTGAGAGATTGAGGGTGGAAATGTCCAGCCCCACTCTCCTGCCTAGTTTTTCATCTGTATAGTGAAAATCCTGGCATAAAAAGCCCAAGCCTTGTTAGGAGTTTGGGACTTCAACAGCCTGGATCTAGGCAAGCGCCTGGGACTCCACCAGCAGAGTTGCTGTCCCACCTGTGGGAAAGGAAGGTTCCAGTAGGCGGTACTCTGCAGAAACTACAAGGAGGATCTGGGGGTCGGAATAATTGCACGTGAACGGCAAGGAGGCACCGCAATTGAGTCACGTGGACCCAAAGGGGTGCGTCATTTTTTTGTGGAGGGTTGTCTGGAACTCAGCCCAGGAAGCCCCGGAAACCACCAAGCACCCGCCCCAGTCAGAGCGTGGCTACGACTGGATGAGCTCTTGGGCTGGCCTTCATAAGAAGAGCTAAAGCCTTCGTGTGTGTGCAAGCTGTTACAGCTTTTATCCAATTCCCCATCCCTGGAGGAGTGGAAAACATCGCTGCCATCGAAGGGAAGGTCCAATATGTGTTCCTGGACCCCGGGGCCAGGCCGTCCTCATGCACGTGGAAATGCGGATTGCCCAGGCATAAGCAATGATGTGGGCCCCGGGTGACAATGTCCTGCGCTGGCAGCCTGGATTCTCCTAATCCCGCTTTGAGGGGTGCTGGCTCTGTAGAGCGCTGAATGCAAGAGTGTTCCCCTCCATGTGCCCTTACCTGGCGTCAAGACGAGCGACGGACCGGGCCGAGTGCGGCACGAGCAACCCCTGTTGTCCAGGGCAACTACCTCTATCCATTTGGAAGGGGGCCTTAGTGTGAGCGATTTTGCTAAGACCCCCCTCATGGGGCTGCTCTACTTAGGGCCGAGGTAGGCCCAACCACTCTGCCAAACCTGAGGCGTTCGTGGAAGGACGGGGCTGAAGATGGCGTGCAAGGTGTACCTCCATGTCCACTGTGCTCGGGGGTTCCGGAGCTGGCAGAGGAATGCTGTGCGGCATGATGACCAGAGCCGGTGGCTGATGTGGAGCCGCCTGTACTGTGGGTGGCAGGGAAGCCAGAGTCGGAGAAGCCAGCTGGGGCAGCAGCGTCTGCGCTGTGGCACATGGCACCAGAGCCATCGGAGGAATGACTATGGGTGTAGGCGGGTGTCCGGAGTGAGCATGACCCTGATGGCGGCTCAGAGGCTGTAGACACGACAAGTGATATCAGCGGAGTGGCCCAGAGCATCTAGGGCCAGGGCACACCCTACCTGGGGTGCAGGGGAAACCTGCCATGTGCCATTGATAGATAGACTGTACACCACACACCTGGTTGACGCCAGTCTCCCCTTGTGACTCTTTCCTCCACCTGCTCCACAAGAGGGGATATCGGACGAGCGGCCATCTTGAATGGTGCGACAGCCATATTGTCATGCTACATGCCAAAGTCGTGGTGCCAAGCTCTCTGGTCCCCGCCCAAGACAGTTGGTGTTGCAACAAAAGGCCTATCCCACGACTCAGGCTGTGACCTGGAAGGCATATTGCCCTCGGCAGAGCTGCTGGTAGTGCTGCGTGAAGGCGCCCTCCCCCCCATGGACCTAATGCTGTTACTAGGGCATTGCCCCTCGAGAGTAACCCCAGTAAAAGAACCTTGCAGTCCCTAAGCCCTCTCGGCCGTGAGGCTGGTCGCTGGACTATAGTACATGTGCTGGTACGAGAACCCAACAGGTTCCGGAGATCAGAACCTTCCGGTCCCTCAGCACTGTCATCTGCTGACCCCCCTCGGCCTGTAGCTGACTTAGCCTCGGTACTTGTGCTGGTATAAAAACCGAGAGGTCTCACCCACACGGGCGAGTCCCTAGAAGGAATCTCCCTTGCGGTGTGTGCTGGAAAAAAAGTGGCCCTACACGAAGATTGACGTAACCATTCTGGTCCTCTGGAGGCGATCTCCGGAAGAGCACCCTCCTGGCTAGTCTGTTCTTCAGAACCCGAGGACAGCGCGTTGCACATGGTGCAAGCTGGTCAGCCGTTTTCAGGGTCAAGCCAACGTAGGGAGAGGCGTGGGGGTCTAAAGTTGGAAAGAGTTAGTGGCAGGATGGACACCTGCTGACCCCTGTAGAAGTCAATGTGCACCGGGGAGGAGCGCGACGCCTGAGGACCGAGTATCTGAATGATAAAAAGACAAAAAGACAGAAGAGAAGAAGTATCCACGCGTGGAATTACATGGCCGGAGCCAAACCCCGGAGGTGCTGGTGAATTTGGCCCATTCCTGTCGATGTGAAAAAGGGGACTGAGGTGCAGTGGCGGAGTCAGGGCAGCGCATGCTCCCAGGGCAGCACCCCCACGCACCTCTAAATTTAAAGGGGAAGAAGGTTTTTTCTGGTGAAAAAGGTTCCGTTTCCCGTCCCTTGGAAGGGATGCCCCTGCAGTATGAGGGAAAGGAGGTGGGATGTAAGAGTAAAAGGCAATTATTTTTAACAGTTCAAGTAAGCTTTAGCATTACTTTTCAGAATAAAAGCTGGTGAATACTCTTTGAATATGCTTAATAGATTTCTCCTAAACCCTCAATTGACTTCAATTACAAGTGTTAGTCAAGATTGTGGGCTGTACCCTTTGCGAGACTACACCAACCTTGCCCTCCTGGCAATAGGTAACCCAAAGTTTGGTACAAGTCTGTAATACACAAATGGGTAGTGTGGCTGAGCAGTCAGGTTTATCTCAACAGGGGTCAATGCGAGCTGTAAGGTTGCAACATAGTTTCACAATGACAATTGTTCAAATAAACACTGGAACTCAAGGTTCATTGATAAAACAATTTATTTCAGTCAGTTGTATAAGCCTTCTTCAGAAGGGAGCAATATATGTAACCATTAAAATAAACTTCAAAACACTCTTAGATTCTCTAAATCAGAGGATACCCATTGGGTATGCACACAGACTTCCTACACCTTCCGGTGCCTTAAATAGCTAGGACACTGTGGCAATATCTTACCTTTAGAGCAATACTCGGTTTGGTGCAAAGGTTAAGATCTGGGAATAAAACAAATGTGAACAAATGATTCATAAACTGGTCAGCACTTTTCAACCCTCCAATGAAAAGTAAATGAACCCTTTCCTAGGGGAAAGGCAAAGGCACAAGGTCGGAGTGGCGCTAGACAGCCCACCATGATGGCAGCTCTTCTGTGTCTGAGGTGGCGGAAAAGACATACCAGCAAGAGTCTCAATTCCCCCCGTCCCCAACTCCCCAAACTCCAGAACACTAGTAAAACGGCGTAAGAGCCGCCCCCACCACCCCCCCCTGATCACTGGGTGGGCAGCGGCTGCCCCTGGGCGGGAGAGTGACCACGGCCGTGGGTGAGACCCTATGGCCGACGTGAAGACGGTGGTGGTGACCACAAATCGTCAGAGGAGCCAGACTAGTGCCCCAGACCCATCAAGGGACCAGAAGATTGCGGGTTGGGGAAGCTCACCCCTATGGGGAGCAGGCAACGGTGGCGCTGTTGGTGGGGATCCTAGCACTGACAGCATCTCATGAATCCAACAGGCACTGAGAGTCAGCCCAACACCAACTTGCGCCGCCCGCCGGAGAGATGAGCGTCGGAAATCAAAACTGCACAGAAGCACTTCAAGAGACCCTCAACCGCCCGGACCAGCCTGGGGCCCTCTGAAGTACACCGTGCAGACCTGCACTACAAATCAATAGGGCGTGGAGCGGAGACAGTGTGGAGACACTCCAGACTCCCAAAATGTATGGTGTAGGGTGAGTCCGTTGGAGTGCGAGCAGGACCTGCGGGAGACCGAGTTCACACGTGTCGAAGGCTTTAGCAGCACCTGCTGTGCTTCTCCAACAGCCCTGTGAGCCCAGGGAACAGCGGGCTGCTAGACTCCACCGAAAAGCAGCAGGAAAGGAGGGCGCTCCCCACTGTGGCATTGGGCCTTACTTCCTCCCATGCAGCGACGGCAGACCAGAGGCTGACACGGATGGCGCGACGATTGAGTCGAAAGACCAGCCCAGCAAGATCCAGGCCCCATCGGGAGTCCGGAATCCTCGTCTCCCGCAGCCTCCCACTTGTGACGAAGTCCACTGAACAAACCCGGCGGGCTGAGGCGGCTCTGCCCAAACTGGACCTAGGGCTGGAGGCAGTTGGAGCCCATCCCTAGGTCCCCAGTGGAGATCCACCCTTGAGACCTTAATAGTGTAAAGCACTGGGACACCTGGAGTTGAAGCCTCCTGTTGCTGTGCAACTCGACAGCACCGCAAGACAGAGGGCTAACTCACTGCAGCACACAACCGAAAAGAATTGCCTGGGAACCAGTTGACTCAGAACATCACTGATCATAAAAGCAGCAGCCAGAGGGTAACAGTGGCTAACGAACTTGCCTGCGGCCGATTCGGTCACAAAACAGCTCAATAACGCAGGAGGAAATTAAAAGCCCCCTGCGGGAAGGACGTGGAACGCAAACCAGGGGTATTGTACGTTCCTACACAATCTCCTGGCATGTACAGCAAGAACAGGAACCATCTGGACCCCATGAGTTCCAAGGGCCAGTTAAAATCCGCCCCCTGGCCGCCCCATGCGGCTGGAGCCGAACAAACTGAATAAAGCTACCCAGGTGCAGACAAAAGAAGGCCAATGCATGGTGCAATGGTGAATGGTGAAATAAAAACACTGATTGGCGAGCCCCCTCACAAACAGGGTGCCCCGAGGGCAAACAAAACCCTGCACAGAAGCTGTTGCCAGTCTTAAAAACTCCCCAAAAGGTGGCTCCCAACAATACTCCTGACCAAAGCAGTCCTGAATGAGAGCCTGATAGAGAGCTGGGCCAACACCTGCAGCCATAATCCTGCAAGCTATATCGCCACTGCAGCTTCAAACAATTGATCCTCCATCGTTACGCCTCAGAGGAAGCTAAACCCTGCTTGCTGCTGCAACACTTCGTGGTCGGGCCACTCTTTTTAGATGCAGAAAAGGCCTCCGACTCAGTCGAATGGACATACCTTTTTGCATTAAACTAGTCTCACTCCTTTACAGGAATCCCTCGGCCAGAATATGGCCGGGGAGAACATAGTCGCCGCAATTTGAAATAAAAAAGGGGGGGGGGTGGAGATCAAGCAGGGCTGCCCTCTGTCGGCCCTGCTGTTTGCCCTCTCGATGGAACCGCTCGCAGAAGATCTGAGACACCGGCAAATTGAGAGGAGGCTTACTCTAGGCCTGCATAAACTAATTCTATCACAATACACGGATGACGTGGACCTCTTCATTAGTGACCCAGAAGTCAATTTGAATTCAGTGATGCAGGAGGTGCTCAAGTTCAGGGTATTCTCTGGGCTCAAAAATCAATTTTAGCAAGTCAGTAGTGCTCTCTAACAGCAGAGACCAAGAAATTCTGTGATGAATTGGAATTTCAGTGGGAGTCCTCCGGCGTAAGATACCTGGAAATAATGCCATCTAGATACCGCAAGGAACTGTTGTGATAACCATGGGAAAACCATTGAATCGCTCCAGGAAAAAATAGCAAGGTGGCGACTCCTTCCACTCACACTAATAGGACGTGTATCCATAGTTAAAATGATAGTATTACCCAAACTCCTGTACTTATTCGTTAACGTTCCTTTATTGCTTTCTTCTGACACTCGCGTGACGTATCTTAGACCTAATATGAGCCCCTAATATGAGCCCCTAATATGAGCCGAAAATCCAGCAAGAGTAGCCTACACAACACCATCAACCACAAAGGGAAGAGGGTTGGCTTTACCAGACCTGGAGCGCTACTACTGGGCCGTACAACCACAATTCCTGGGGAACTAGTAGGCCACCCACTTTGTTTGCCCACATGTTCAAATAGAGCGAGCTCTGGTGACCCCCAATTTGTTACAGGCAGTGATTGAAGGAGAGCTCTGGGTCCAACTGTCAGGGTCCCATACTAGTCACTCTTCAGACACTCTACTTCGAGGGTAGGTTTGTAGGAATTCAGGCTGGGAACTAAGGGAAGTGAGTGATGCGGAAATGGCTTGGGGCAGTGTGTAAGAAATGTCCTTAATGTAATTCTCAGGAAGCCTTTGTCAGCCCTGGGCAAGATGGGGGCTCTGAACTTAAGCATGAATTGGCTGTGGCTGGGAGTGAGGTAGTTTGGAATTCTTTAGAGAGTTCTAAACTGCCTTTCATCCAAGAAAACACCAGAGCAGGTCGCAGCTTTAGAAGTTACATAATCATAGACTAGTAACCAGAGTTTGTAAAAGGAATCTTGGCATTTGAAGTGAGACTCTTGAACTCTGTACCATAAAAGCTAAAAGCATACAGGAGTCTCTGAGAAGAAAAGAGGAAGTAGAGTTAAAGGCACACAGATGAAGAAAGCTAAGTGATTCCTACTTTTCTATAGTTTAACTGAAGAAATGTTCATTGAGTTTTCAAAGCAGTTTATATTTAAGCAGCAAGTTATAGTAGCATAATTGCATTTCCGTTTGTACTAAGAATAAGTATCTAGAAAAGGATTGCAGATTAAGGCAGTTTATCGTAAAAGATTAACATTTAGTGTGTGTTAAGCAAGCGGCGTGATAAAAAAAGACTAATTTACTAATTAAATCTGTTGCTGCTCGTGTGCAACAGTAATCCATTAGCGTTTCGTTGCTACGCGTCTTCATGCAGAGTTCCTGTCAACCCTATAGAGTAAAGGACCCATTGACTCCGCATGCGCTCATTCCCGAGCATCGCAGTCCACGTCCATTAACCAGGCAGCTCGCGAACCGCGGCACGTGACAGACTGAAAGTCGCGTTTACCTACCAGACTGAAAAAAAAAGTTAAACGGAACAATTACCTGGGTAAAGACAGTTCGAGCAGCGTTACAGCAGCACGAAAGAATATTTCTTTAGCAGCAGTTCTGTCTACAGCAATTCAGTGACCAAGTTGTACGAACTGTATAGTATTAGGATTCACTTTATGATTCAGTTTTCAGAGCACTGCATTTGGCAATTGGTTGAGCCCCTTTCCAAAGAGCAAGGACTCCATTAAGGGTTATCTGGAAACGTGGGGTAAAAAGTGTCAATAGAGGGTCTGTTCTCAGGTAGAGGGAATATGTATATAATTTACAAAGTGAAGAAAACAGAAAAGACTCCAAAGACAAAAGCTTCTGAAAAGACATAGTAAGAGACAGGAACTTCCATTAGAAGATGGAAGTGTCTCAGCTCAAGCATCAAGCCAGACTATTGAAAGGGTTTTCAAGCTGTCATCCCTTCCAATCTTCAAACCTAAGGGGCCTATCCGCCAATGAGCATTGGCAGCAGGTATGTGAGTGAGTATGGGGAAAGAGTTGGCCACAGGTAAAATAGGAACAATAATTAAGCAATGAGTGTAATTGTTTCCTAGGTATCTGAGCAATCTAGTCCAGAGGTGATCGGGTTCAGAAGTTTTGACCTAGAAGAAGCCTGCGTTTTTTATTTTCTCCATTTCCCCTTGCGTTTGCCAGTTCGTTAGTTGTAATTCAAAGACTGTCGGATTGGCGGGGGCAGGGGGTGTAATGGGCGCTTCACTATCGTCACTCCTGCAGGAATTCAAAGGCTGGACCGGAAACACACCAACCAAACACTAAACGTAGTCCTGATTACATACGCAATATGGACAAAGATGGCAGCAAGGGGCAACGTCTACAGCCGATACTCACCCTCCTTCCAGCAAAATATATCCCATATCCCAATGGTACCCATAACTGGTGAGCAGTTATACCTGCAGTGGGCAGGCAAGTTAAGGATAGTAACCTTGGGACACTTGTTTGTGGACAGAGTCCTCCCCACAACCCAGCAAGCCAGGGAGCGGGAAGCCGACTCAGCCCTTGATACATTCGTGCATTTCTGGCTCTGCTACACTCAAGTCCTTCTTTCCCTCATTCCCAGCTCAAACACCAATATGGCAATTACTACACAGTGATTCAGAAACAAGGGGCGGGTCGGTTGACCTCAGAGATATACAGTGAACTGCTGGGAGATGAACAGGGCAAGATGGAGGACCCAAGCAAAAAGGTGGTAAATATCCCTGGGAGCCCCCATTGAGGAGGACTGGACCTATATACTCTGGCAGACTCAAAAGCCTTCTCTTAATTCTAGATTTGAACTAATTAATTTTAACTATGTCCATCAAGTGTACCACACACCAGCTAGGCTAAACAAACACTCAGTCCATCTCGTAATCATGCACCAGATGCAACTACGCCCCAGCGGACTTCCTCCACCTTGCTTGTGAGTGTCCGGGAGTTGGCCAGTTCTGGACAGAGGTGTTTGCTAAGATCCCAATAATGGTTGGGGGAACAGCTGGAATTGCGCCCGCTTGTTGCATTACTGGGATGTACTAAGGCCCTACAACCTGCTGTGAAGAGACAGGGTTGCTGCTAGTGATGGCGGTGACCATATCCTGGAGCCATAGCCACTACACGGCTATGGCTCCAGGGTATGGCATACGGTCATAACGCGGAGACCGTATTTATGTTATGTTATGTTATGTTATGTTATTTTGCATTTATATAGCGCCTTATATACCATTGGTATGGTCTGAAGGCGCTGGCAGCTTGAACGCCCTTGGGAACCGAAGTTCAGGTCAGTAGAGAGACTCAAGGTGCATGTGAGCACCGGGTATGTGTGCAGCTGGTGCGGTATTCATGTGATAGCTGCTTTTTAGCGGTAGGTGTGGCGGTTGAGATATCAGTAGTATGTGATTGTTCTGGCAGGGTTTATCCAGACCGAATGTGGCTGCGTTAGGCCTGAGGAGAACGCCTGGATGGGGGGGGGTTGGGGGGGGTTGGGCGGGGCGGGAGGCGTAACCAGCAGTGTTTACTTAGAATGATGTGGAGTGAGCGGCGGATGTTGGTATGAGAGCAGTTATACCAAATGGTGTCATAGTAACTCTGTGTTCTAGTTGAGTGGTGGTGTAAAGGAGAGTAAGTGTGGTGGTGAGATATGATGGGTTATATGCTCATTCAAACCATACTATGTACATCATGCACCATGCATTCATCTGTTTTGCTCATTCACCCTCTCTACGCACTCATCCGTTTTATGTCCACAAGTACTATGCACTCACCCCCTCTACACCACACTCACCCCCTCTACACCACACTCACCCCCTCTACACAGAGGCTATTGGGCACACTTTAATTCAACTTCTAAATGCACTTCCAAATTCGGCTTTCACAGAGACGCCATTGGGGCACTTCTAAATCGGCTTCTAAATGCACTTCTAAATTCAGCTTCCACCTAGAAGCTATTGTGCGCTTCTAGGTTCAACTTTTCACAGAGGGGGTATTGGGCACAATTCTAAATACCACTTTCTTTGAGCGGCTATTGGGTACCCTTCTGAAATACAATTTTCACAGGAGGCAATTAGGGATTCCCTCTAATTGGGGCATATGCTAACACTCACTTTCTGAAATTCCATCTACGTGTGGCATATTCTAACAGTCACATTTCTTTCTAGATTTGGCCCAAGACTAAACTTGAGTATTCTATCTAGGTGCGGCTTACGCTAACAATCGGATTTCCGTCCGGATGCGACGCAAGCAAGGGTTCAGAATCCTGAGTGTGGTGTATGCCAACAGTCATATTTCTATCTACATGTGATGCAAGCTAGGTTTAGAATTCTAAGTGTGGTGAATGCTAAGAATCACATATGCTAACAATCACAATTCTGTCTAGACTTGGCACAAACTAAACTTGAGAATTCATCTAGGTGTGGCATATGTTAAGTCATATTCTATCTAGATGAGACACAAGCTATCGTTCACATGCTAATAGTAATTTCTATCTAGATTTGAAGCAAGCTAGATTCAGAATTCTAAGTGTGGTGCATGCTAAGAATCACATGCTAACCGTCACATTTTTGAATTCCATCTAAGTGTGGACATGCTAACATTCACAATACTATCTAAGTGTGGACATGCTAACCATCACAATTCCATCTAGATGCGACGCAGGCCAATGTTCACAATTCTGAGTGTGGACATGCTAACATTCACAATTCTATCTGAGTGTGGATATGCTAACATTCACAATTCTATCCAAGTGTGGACATGCTAACATTCACAATACCATCCAAGTGTGGACATGCTAACATTCACAATACCATCCAAGTGTGGACATGCTAACATTCACAATACTATCTAAGTGTGGACAAGCTAGTATTATGGCACTTTATGTTATTGGTAGGTAAGATAGAGTGGCAGGGGTTTTCGGGAGTAGAGTGATTGCTCTACTCCCCACCCATGTCACACTCACGGTTTTTGTTGGTGTCTGTTGGCTTCCTTGGCGTTCCCTGCGGACACCTGCAGACACATCTTGGAGCCGCCAATGTTGTTGCCGCCCTTGGCCTTGGGGCCCTTAGCCGAAGGGGGCTGCCGGGCAGAGGGCTGGCCTGGGGGTTTCAGTTAGGCCAGAATGTGGACCAATCACGTACACAGGGAGGATCGGGAGGCGGGTGGGTTGGAAATGGAGGCTGCACGCGAGACACAGGGCACACGGGGACACTTCCACTCACCTCGGATTGCCGGTACAAGCGAGGGGGGTGGGGCCTGCAACGAGCGTTGGGATGGGGAGAACACTGCACGGACCAATCACTGCACAATGGGCGGGGATGGAGGAGGGCGGGCTCACAAACCAGGAAGGGATGCGGGAGGGAGAGCGGGCAGCAGCGGGCTAAGCAGGGCCTTGGGGGACCTTCTCTATGTTAAAAATGGGGTCAGATGCTCACGGGACACTTCCACTCACCTCGGATTGCCGGTACAAGTCAGAACATTGCCCCTTCATGCGCACCCCCCATTGAAATTTGGGGTATTACATTCACTATATGCAGCTGCAGACAGATAAACTGTATGGCGGCCAACTTTTGTCTGGCTCAGAGAATGTAATTCCAATGTGATGCTTGTAAATTATGCTTCTTGGGACTCTGCAAGGGGGCTAGGGGCAAGAGACCCGGACACCTTGTGTTATTTGTTGGTGTTAAAACCTCCAAAAAAAAGGTATTTAAAAAAAAAAAATGCACAAAGTCTGAGGTAAGAATAATCTTTCAGGTAGCCAGGACAGCCAATGTTATTTGAGCAAAGTCTAGGGAAGCGGAAGATCTTCTTGCAGTAAAGTAAAAGTCTTGCACTCTTTTTATAGAAAAGTTTGTAGAAATAAGATTCACTTGAAGGGCCACAAGCTGGGAGGCTTGCGGGGCAAAGCTGCAAGCGACTATCCAATGGCAAGACAAGTCTCAACTGAGAACAAGTTAGGCTACACAACAAGAGGGAAGTTCTCTCAACTTTACAGCACCTTTGGTTAGAAGTGGTTCCAGCTGGCTTCTGTTCCTGTGTAGCTCTGCAGATCCTGAGCCTCAGTCGTGGGGACAAGAGGGAGGACCGTCTGGGGACTCCTGCACTACAATTTCAAGGTCGGCCGCAGCAATGGGCAAACTTCAATTCAGCGGTAGTTCGCAATTTCATTTCCTCACATCTATAGCAAATACCACTGCAGTGTCTGATACCACTACACTTTCCTCACATCTGGGGTCCAACAATGTTGAAGCAGCTCAGGGTTGGTCAGTGCTGCTTCAAAGGAGTGCGTAGGATCTTCCAGGAGCTCGGGTCCGACTTAAAAGCGATGCACTTTGTCTGGCGTTACTCCCTGACATTTTGGTTCCTGTAGCAGCAATGGAAGTACAGCCAGCTCCAAAAGAGGTCCAGATGAGTTAGTCTTGGAGGTCGATTGGTCCCACCAACCCAAGGGGAGAAGTCGTCCTTGCAGGGCTTCTCTAGTCAAAACTAATTTGGAGCTTCAGCACCACAGCAAGGCTTCACCGGGCAAACCAATGGCCCAGGAGTTGCAGCAGGCGTCTCTTCCAAGTTCTATTCCTTCGCCCAGTGGTAGAGTGCCTTCCAAGTCAAAAACCCTTGCTTTTATGCAGGTTTCTCCCATTCATTCCAACCTAGCTGTCAATCACAGCAGGCTGGCTGTCCTCCCCTCCAAGGACAGCCAACCGGTCAATCACCTTTGGGTGCATTCCTGTAAACAAGGGGATTAAGCACAGAGTTTCGGGCACCTTCAGCACTGCAGCAGGGCTTCACTGGGCAAACCAACGGTCCAGGAGTTGCAGCAGCTGTCTATTCCAAGTTCTTCTTCGGATTCCTTTATCCAGTGGTCAACTGCCTTCAAAGCAAAATACCTACTCTTATGCAGGTGTCTCCCATTCATTCGCAGCATAGCTGTCATTCACAGCAGGATGGCCAGCAAATCACCCTAGGGTGCATTCCTGTCAAGGAGATTAAGCACAGGGAGTTTCGGTCACCTCCCTCACTTCCTGCCCTGCCAGACACACTGAAGCCCGACAAAGACTAAACGTACAAAGGGACCAAACCTGGTTTAGCACGCAGAGTAAATTTCAAGGACATTTCAAACAAGAAATGGCAAAAAAAGACAGGGGCCATTTTGACAAAATGGGCACCCCATAGGTGCTTTACTGCAGCTGAAGGCCACATTAGAAAACCTCAATGGTAGGAAAAAGTAAACTACTGCCACCAGCCATTATTTGTAGAAACAAATGTTACATGAGAAACTAGACAAAGGGGATACTATGTAGCTCCTCCTGATCCATATTATAAGATAGTGTGTGTTGGGTCTAGAAAGTTACAAATGTAAGCGAGATCAATTTCGCTTCACTGCTCTTGGAAACAGTTTATCCAAGAGAAGGTATTTAAACATTTGGGAAAACTGAAAGACTTCCCTGTGCCACTGCACTGAAGGTGCAGTGTGTCACAATGTAAAACGATGATGTCTGAGTTTGTCAGACTACAAAACCAAAAGAAAATGTTCAAATTAAAGAAAACTACATGAGTGGGAAAAGGTTCTCTCACTCTCCAGGATAAAAATGTAAAGTCCTAAAGTCCAGCAAAAAGAGCAGAGGGTCTCCAAGGTAGAAGGGAATTGGGACATTTCTGAGAATTCTTCCTAACAATGTGGGGCCCTAGGAATTGTTTGATTTATTTATAATGCGCACCATACCCCCGGGGCATCAGGGCGCAGAAGATATGTTCAACTTAGTTACAGGGTACATAGGTACAAGATATACATGACAAATATACAAGAGATTAGGCATACTACAGAGTACAGGGGGGATACATAGGATTCATTCCGTAACAAGAATTACATAATCAGATAGCATATTATTGGGAAGGCATAATACATTATGACTAGTTAATAGGTAGGGGGCTGGGGGAGTGCAGTTTTCATGCAGACTAGGATGTCAGTAAAAGAAAAGCCTTATTCCATGGAAGTTAAAAACACAAATCTTACCTGCTGCACCATAAACTCTTCCTCCTGTCTTGATGTTCAGATTTACCGGTGCTGTTCCATAGCTCCTAAAATTGCAACACAAATGTTAGAATTAAATAGATAAAAATGCAATTAAAAAGACAAAGCAGCAAGAGACCCAGTGGGTCTTGCAAATCACCGATACAACAATGCTCAAGCCGTTTTGAAACAGTACTAAAATTCATAGACACATTCACTGGATTCTCGTATGTGTCTACTTTGAAAATGGCGCTCAATCATGCCTTAGTAAAGCATTAGCTCATTTATATTACATTTTCTTCTGCATCAATTGACTAGCACATGTTCTAAGCATACGGCCCCAGTCTGGTATATTGGCTCCTGTAGTCTTAGCCTAAAATAGAAATTTCTACTAGTTTTGTCACTTGATTGGTTTTTGCTGAAACCCGAACCAACCAAACAAATTGCATGGTTTGTGCTCACTTTTTGAAGCAGGATAAAGTAAATTCAACAAGAAGTCAACCAGGTCAGCAAAAGATTTAACTTAATACGAGTCCAAAGTCTGAGTTTGTCTTGTCTGGACCCAAAACTGGCATTACAAGGAACGGTTTTGTCCTGAACCCAAGGGTATTTTGATCAGTTTTATATAAAGTCAGATTTCCCCCCTCCCTCGGATTTTAGCGCTTCTAAACAGAATTGTGTGTTAGTTTCCCACTTTAAACTTTTACCAAAAACAGAATTTAACTTGCCAATAGCCATTGGCACACCTCTCCCACTATTCCTTGGTGAAACCCAAGCCTCCAATAGGTACATTAATTAACAGAACCAATTGCCAGTCCTACTTCTGTAGATATCCTAGGGCAGCAGGCAAAGGTCATAGGCTTGTCCCAAGCGGTTTTACCTTTTGTAAGAAGCTATGGTGGCTGAACAAGCTCCATTGCAGCAACAGGCTAAGGCCCAATTCTGGGGCTCTTTAAGTTTATTTATTTAGCAATTTTGTTTATCATTGTGCTCATTTAAGTGTGATTGTTAGTCCAGGAACGACCCTAACCATGTATAGTATGTATAATATGTTGGCCGGAAGCCAATCGCATCATATGACCAAAATCGCAAACACAGAATTGTCAGTATACCCACAGGGCGTCCATCTTGTGTAACATCTGCCATATGCTTTTGTCCTTTCTGTAAAATGCTTTGCAAAATGTATTTGATTCTGAAAGCTCATACACGATGCGAGGCCACAGCCTGCATGTTGAAAGATCAACCCAGACAGGAATGCCAAACAGTACAGAAATACATTGTTTTCCTCCATCACAAAGTCCTTGGATGCAAGCAGAAACGGCATTTAATCAGCGGCCCAGGTGCCGGCCCGTCTCACTAAAGCTATAGCAATAGGCAGTTAAAGCATGAATTATACTCTTCTAGCGGTTCTCCTTCGCGTAGCTTCCTTAGAACAGGCTGACCCCTAGTACACGAATAGAAACTGGTAGATAACGTGCTTTGGAATGTGTCTCTCGCGAACACGATATTCTTGCTGATCAAGTGCTTTATGTTCTCTATAACAAAGAACTGTGTCTGCAACTGTTGCTAAAATAGGTATAATTAGATTAAGAAACTTGTCATATTGTGTCATATTTGTCATAATTGTCAATCACCAAACCCTAGATCTAGAAGATACATTACGGGCAGTTTTGATGTGCCTTCAAAGATTGCCTGTTTGTATATATGTTACTGCTTGAATTATGTTCTCTTGTGTCTCAGGAGGTCTGGGTGACACGCGTTGCAAGACGTTCGACCCAGTCGGCCGACTGAGCATACTTTGCAATAAACCATAGTACTTGGAAAATCGAACCTTGTGTCTGTCGTATCACTAGTATATGGTGAATGTGCCTTAGTTTCCATATGCGGAGGGTCTTCAAGGCCTAGCACGATCTGTGCTTTTACTTCCTCCACACAGCAGCTGCTTTTGCCCTACCCACTCTCACCAGCTCGGATTAGTTGATTCTATGTGAGAAGATATGGAACACAACTAAAATAAGCTATGGGGTATGGGATAAGACTTCAACGAGCTAAGGACAAACAATAAAAGCAAAAAGAACAAGTTACTTTCTTACCTGGTAACGTTCTTTCGATGGGATGGTCCGACGACGTATTCCATATCTATGACAGGTAATCAGCACAGCTGTGGTGATTACCTGTCATAGATATGGAATACGTCGGAGGACCCAATCCCCTCGAAATCTTATTACCAATTTATTAACCTTGGCTAAAGAGGGAAGTTTAGCCAGCAATGGTCTTACCAAGTGACAGTAGCCCAAATGTCACCTAAAAAAAATTGACTATATAGCCATGGGAGTAGCGCATTGATCACACTACTTGGATAATCTGTTGCCTTAAAACAATAGCCATTCGTCAGGAAGGTTTGCCATAGTGTTAAAAAAAAAATCAAGGGTTAGTATATAGTTGATGAGCCTTTCTTTTAAATGGTTTGCCAATGCACGTTTTAACCTGAAAACAGTTAATCCAACCTTAATAGTTACTCAAATTCACACTTAGTCAAAGGCTGTTCCTTGTCAAAACACTCCAAGGAGCATGGAATATTCCCAAAACATCCATTGCCTCAATGGCAAATTCTTGTCTTCCAATTTGTGACCTTAATTATTGGGCTAAAAAAATTAATCAAAGCACATCAGTCCATTTGCCTTATTCAGTGTTCCTCATTTCTTAAAATGGAGCTCCTTCCCTCCGTCAAGGACAATGGCGCACTTTAGAGAACAGCGCTGTTCTCCAAAGTGTGCGGAACGCTGTGCTGCTCGCATTGGTCATTGTAGGAAGGAGTTCCATTTTGTCTGGGAAGGCAGGAAATTAGGGAGGAGCCCGAAACTTCCCTGTCCTTTGTAGGCATGCCTGGCTGAAACCAGTTCAAACTCCATAAGAGTGAATTAATGGGTTCCAGAATATAAGGCGATGATTTTGGGACTACAGGCAGAGTCAACCACTGGAATAAGGAATCCGAAGCAGAAGACTAGCAGTGACAACAGCAGCACCTCCCAGGACCGCAGAAGCACCGGTGAAGCAATCCAGCTGTGCTGAACCCGTTTTTAAATTGACTGGGAAGATCCACCAAAGACTACTTCCTCCCTTAAGCTGGTGAGACCAACAATTATGGAACTGCGGAATCTGCAATACTAATTGAGGCCGCAGTGTTTCCCCCCCCCTTTTTTCCTTTAATTTTTTTCCTTTAATTTCTTCACTTATCTCCTTTGCATTCACATTCACTCCATAAAGATTTTGTGCTTATTTAATAAGGTTTTTCTTGCTTTGTTTTCTCTGTGTTCAAATCTATTTTGAATGTATGTGTCCTGATGACTTTTGATTTTTCTGAACTTGGCCTAATATTTTGTTTTAAAAATTTAATTTTGTTGTACTTCTGTTCAAATTTGTATAATTATCTTTGCTGTGATTTTGATTCTAAGCTATTCTTAGAAAGCAAAACCTTTGGAATTTGTCTCACCAATCATGTACAACTGATGGTTGCTTTATGTTCTTAAAGATTTCATTAAATATTTTCTTTCAAAAAAGGAGTGTTTTCAGTTTTTAGAGTGGCACAAAATAATTGTGATATCCGCTGTTAGGATACACTATAATTGAAACGGATTCAAATTATATTAGATTTTTTTGATAACAGCATAGTGGATACTATTGGTATAACAATATATTACTTTTTGCATGTCCCAATCTACATTATACTTTAGACTATCCCTACATCATTTTTATGTATGAAGGTGAGACCAACTAGCCTCAAGAAATTCATTTTGGGCCGTTGGGCTGCTCCCCCCTTCACCCCCCCCCCCCCCGACTTACTGAGACTTTTCTGGGCTGCAGAAAACCAATACCCAGGGTGCCTGGACCATTATAGAGTGCATCATCTTACGAAGATCGAATCCAGCTGAAAGTTTGCAGGAACCCATGTGGACCTCAAGAGGCAGGAATTCTTCACCAAAAGTCCTCTCACCAGCGTTCAGGACCAAGTAATGGAAGAGAATCCAACTGTCAATATTTGTTTCTACTTGGCGCTGAGAAAGACACCAAAACCACAAAGCCGCTCAAGTGAGCTGAACCCATTACTGCCAATCCCTTCTCCAGAGTGCTGCCATAGAAGCCCGCCAAAGGTCCCCCTTTCGTCACCACAAACAAGGAGAATGAGCATAGCACCTAGAAGGAAGCAAGCTGCAATTTCTTCTTGATCTTCAAGGTACTGTGGGGCTTGGGTTGTAATTACCTGGTGCCATTTTCGGTGCTTCCTTTCTTGGGAAGTGCCGTTTCCTTTCATTGAGCGTTCACCTTAACTGCACTGTGCAAGCCTAACAGCCTGTGTGTTATCAGCAGGGCACCCCTTGAGCTCCTGTGTTTTCTTCATGAACCACTGACTGGTAAACAAACTTTTCGTCTGAAGATCATCAGAACTGGAACTGTCCATTTCACTTTGGCTGTCCTGGTTTCCTAAAGGTCAACCTTTGTGATCCTACTGGCTTTGGCAATGCTTCATCCTCCATAGAATAATTAAGCACTTTCAGAGTTGGGAAACTGTCTATATCCCTCTTGGAGAGTACTGGTTATTAACAGTTGCTAGCTGTGTTCTGTCGAACCTTAAACTTACCCTCGTAACTCAATGCTGCAAAGGTGATACATAAAAAAGTCATGTTATTGACCTTAACTGACATTACTCTGGGCTTGATATGTAAAGCATAGAACAAAATACTCAATTGCATTATTGTTCCTTTTATAAATGGATTCCATTTGCAATTCAATGTTAGTTGCTGTATTTTAGATGTGATGTGTATGACATGCATTACTTCCCGTAATAGCATTTCTGATTCATCTCCTTAGATTCACATGCAGTGCATATAGTTCGATATCTAGTGGTAACCACAGAGTATTGAATCTCGTCTTTCGAGGATCAAAAGGGGACATCGGCATAGGCGTGTCTGTAACACTATCTCTAACAGGTCCCGCCGATTGTATTTTTTCTGCCTTCAGGGAGTCTTACGGCCATCATGAGCGAGTAAAGAAAGATAGCAGTAGTAAAATGTTCCTTCCATCCGAGCAGGGGGGAGGGGCAAGGGGTGGAACAAGGGTGGGCGCATGAGAATCTAAGCAGATACAATCATCAGAAATGTTAGTACAGTAAGGAACAAGTTACTTACCTGTAACTGTTCTCCAGCATGGGTCTGGCATGGATTCACATGCTCATGAATATTCCGTCGTCAGGCTGCGAATCCTCGGTAAAGGAAAAATCACCATCAGTTTCGTTTCTGATCTGTCTTTCTTAGTAGTAACCAATCACTGATCTCTGGGTCATACTGCCCCCAGCCAATGACTGCCCGCTCCCTAAGCCCCTCCCCTGGCAGCCATCCTCAGATTTGGTAGCACGCAAGTGGCAGTATGACCAAGTGAAGAGCCGCAGAGGGGAAGGAGGGAGGGTTTGCATGTGAATCCATGTCAGACCCATGCTGGAGAACAGTTACAGGTAAGTAACTTGTTCCTTCTCCAGCATGGGGTCTGGCATGGATTCACATGCTCATGAATATAAGAATACATGCAGTATACACATGCACAACCACGGGAGGTGGCAACAGGCTCAACATTAAGCAATACAACAACTCAACATTAAGTATCTCTTACCTCCTCACCAGGCTCACCTTAAGCAAACAGGTTGCGCAGCACTGCTTGGCCGACCCTGGACTCCTCCCTGGAATCCCGATCGACGCAGTAGAACTTCGTGAAGGTGTGCGTCGACCTCCACGTAGCAGCCCTGCATATGTCAAACAGGGGCACACCAGAAAGGAACGGCGTGGTAGCTGCGATCGCTCTGGTGGAATGGGCTCTAGGACGGCCAGGCAGCGGTCGGTTTGCCAACCGATGACAGTACATGATACAGCCGGAGAGCCATCTGGAAATGGAAGCCTTCGAGAGAGCCTTCCCCTGATTGAGAGGTCCAAAGTTCACAAAGAGTTGTGACGTCTTCCGAAAACACTTTGTGCGGTCCACGTAGAACTTCAGCGCTCTAGCCACATCCAGCGAGTGCAAAGTTCTCTCAGCCGGCGACGAAGGCGACGGGAAGAATACAGGCAACACCAAGGGTTCGTTGAGGTGGAAGTCCGACGGTACCTTGGGCATGAAGGAGGGGTGTATCCTGAGCACTACCCTTGTGTCGTGAAAAGTCAAGTACGGGGCCTTGCAGGAAAGGGCCTGGATCTCTCCCACCCGTCGTGCGGAGGTGATGGCCACAAGAAACGCTGTTTTCCACGACAGAAACTTCAACGGGGCCGAGTGCAGAGGCTCGAACGGAGGTCCCATGAGCTTGGTCAGCACCACGTTGAGCTCCCACGCCGGGGCTGGAGCCTTCACCGGCGGGAACGATCTGAACAGTCCCTTCATGAACTCTTTCACCAGACGATGAGACCACAAGGACGTCCGCCCCGTGGTTCTGGTGTATCGGGAGATCGCAGCAAGATGAATCTTGATGGACGCGTGTGCCAGTCCAGCTTTGGCCAGCGTCAGCAGGTACGGCAGTACTTGGGGAGCCGTAATCCGTAGAGGGTTAATCTTCTGTGCGTGGCACCAGACAGAGAACCTCTTCCATTTGTGTACGTAGCATTTAAGAGTCGAGGACGCCCTGGCCTTTGCAAGAACCTCTCTGCAGTCGGCCGGTATGTCGTATCCTCCACTCTAGCGCTGCAGTTGCCAGGCCTGCAAGTTCAGCAATTTCTGGTCGTGGTGGAGGATGGCGCCTCCTTCCCTGGAGAGCAGATCCGCGTCCACCGGCAGCTTGATTGGCGGGGACGCTGACAAGTCCAGAAGGTCCAGGAACCATATCTGCCTCGGCCACGCAGGTGCGACGAGGATCATCCTGCACCGTGACCTCTTGAGCTGGTCGACGAGCCGGATTAGCAGTGGCAAAGGAGGGAACGCGTAGAGGAACAGGCCCTCCCAGGGGAACGAGAAAGCATCGCCCATGCTCCTCGCCTGGGGAAACCTGCTGGCGAACCTCCGGCACTTGGAGTTCGTCGCCGTCGCGAACAGGTCGATCTGGGGTGTACCCCACCGTCGGAAGAGGCGATCCACTAGATCCTGCCGTAGTTCCCACTCGTGGCACGAGCGCAGCTCCCTGCTGAGTGAGTCGGCGATGGTGTTTTTTATCCCTGCCAGATGAAACGGCACCAGAAACATCCCTTGGGCGACTGCCCAATGCCACAGGTCCTGCGCCTCCTTGGACAGTGCTGGGGACCTGGTTCCGCCCTGTTTCCTGATGTAAAACATGGTGGTGGTGTTGTCGGTGAAGATCCTCACCACCTTGCCCTTGAGGGACGGAAGGAAGGACCTGAGGGACCAAAACACTGCACGGAGCTCCAGGACGTTGATATGTAAGGATTTCTCCGTCGGGAGCCAAAGGCCTCTTGCGTGCAGATTTTCGGTGTGCGCTCCCCACCCTTCCAGGGAGGCATCCGTGGTCACTGTCTCCTGGTGGGCTGGGGTCTGGAAGTCCATGCCCGCCGTCAGATGCACGCGGGTGCCCCACCACCGGATCGCTCGTCGGAAACTCTCGTCGAGTGTGATCCTTTCCTCGAAGCTGCCCGTCGTTTGGATCCAGCGCGCGTCCAGGAACTCCTGCAATGGGCGCATCCGGAGCCTGCACATGGGAATGAGGTAGATGCAGGAAGACATCATTCCGAGGAGGGACTTGATGGACCTCACCTTGGCCGCGTCGGTCACCAACATCCGCTGCACCTTGCCCAGGATGGTCCTGGTCCTCTCCTCCGACGGGGAGGCCAGAAGGGACACTGTGTTGAGCCTCGCTCCCAGAAACAGAGCGTCTTGCGCGGGTACCAGGTGGGATTTGGCATAGTTCACGAAGAATCCCAGGTCCGTGAGAAGTTGGACGGTCCTTGCCGTGTGAACCACGGCGAGCTCCCTTGTCTTGGCTCGGATGAGCCAGTCGTCCAGGTAGGGGTAGACTTGGATCCCTTCGCGGCGCAGCTGCGCCGCCACCGGTGCGAGGCACTTGGTGAACACCCTGGGTGCCGACCGTAGTCCGAAGGCGACGGCTTTGAACTGGTAATGACGCCCTTGGACCACAAACCTGAGGAATTTTCGGTGCCCCTTCAGGATGGGAATATGGAAGTAGGCATCCTCCAAATCCAACGACGACAGGAAGTCTCCTTCCTCCAGCTGACCCAGGACGTGCTGGAGGGTGACCATCCGGAACTTTTGCGCCTTGATGAACTTGTTCAGACGTCGCAGGTCCAGGATGGGGCGCCATCCCCCCGTCTTCTTCTTCACGAGGAAGTATCTCGAGTAAACTCCGGAGCCCCGAAGCCTCTTTGGGACGAGTTTGATGGCGCCCTTCCTGAGCATCGCCTTTACCTCCAGGAGAAGTTGAGGGACGTGAAGTTCTTTCCTGGCCACGGGGGGGACGCGCGGACACTTTCTTTGAAACTCGAGCGCGTGGCCCCGGGCCAAGGTGTCCAGCACCCAACGGTCGGTGGAGATGGACTCCCACACGCTGACGAAGCTCGCCAGCCGGACTCCCACCGGGGTGCTTCGGTGGGGGCCCGACCCCACGGCCGGTTCAATCCTGCTTCGACGAGGCTTTGCCGCCTTGTCCTTGGCGACGACGGCGGGGTCCGCCAGACTTGCCTCGTCCTCTGTAGGCCTCCTGAGACGACGAGCGGGCCGCTTGACGGTAGGAGGAGAAACCGCCGCCGGAACCTTTGGAGGCGCCCTTGCCTCCGCTGCTCCGAAAGGGCGTCCGTCGTTGTTGCAGAACTCCAAGGGCCCGGGCCGTCTCGGTGTCCGCTTTAATGGCCTGAAGGGAATCGTCCACCGTTTTCCCAAACAGGTTGTTCCCATCGAAGGGCATGTCCAGGACTCTGGTCTGAACGTCTTGACGGAAGTCCGTAGCCTTGAGCCATCCACGCCGCCTAAGGCAAACGCCGTTGCCCAACTGGCGGAACCCAGTGTCGGCGATGTCCGTCGCAACGGTAATGGCGTGGTCCGAAGCCACCTCAGCTTCCTGCAGGATCTCCAGGGCCTCTGCCCTCTTGTCGTCCGGCAAGAAGTCCAGCAGGGGAGCCAGTTTGTACCAGAGCTCCCTGTCGTATCGGGCCACGATAGCCAAGGCGTTGGCAGCTTTAATCGACGTCGCTGCAGACGAGATGACTCTGCGTCCCATAGCGTCCAATTTCTTTCCCTCGCCGTCCTGTGGGGAAGTCGATGTGGAGGCCGCACCCCCCCCGCTTTTTTCCTGGCCGCCGCGGAGACGACAGAGTCCGGGGTAGGCTGCGCCCGGAGGCACAGGGGGGCCGTGTCCGGGACCCGGTACTTTTTCTCGTACCGGTCTCTTCTAGCTGGCGTCGTGGAAGGGTTCTTGAGGAGGGTGAGGCCCTCATCCCAAATGTCGTCCAATAGAGGCACTGCGAGGACCGTCTTCCTCTTGGCCTCGCGCCGCTAATAAAGGAAACCTTCCTTCTTCTCCTCAGGGCAGAGTTGGAAAAGCTCGGATGCCCTGGCGATCATGGAGTGGAACGATCCAATCTCGTCGGGCGGAGAAGCCCTGGTGGGAGGCGACGACGGTACATCCTCGTCGTATACCTCGTCGTCCGTACCCGTCGCTGCCGTGTCAATCCCCGTATCATCCCCTCGGGTGGACGGGGAGGAGGGCTGGAAGGGGCGCGACGGCTGAAAAGGAGGAGGGTGGATCCTTCTTTTCTTGGTAGGGGGAACCCCAGAAGGTCCCGGTTCTGGGTCCCCCGACGGGAGAGGTTCCGTCGGCAACGGTAGTCTCGTCCTTCTCTGAGCATAAGGACTGTATAGCCAACAAAATGGCCGCCGAGCTGTCTCGCGGCACTGGCAGAGGGGAATCCGACGGGCGATCAGGGGCCCCGTCGGTACCCTCGACGATGTCGTCACCTGCGTCGGGATCCATCCCGACGGGCCGGTCTCTCTTCCACGCCGAGGCCGTGGCTTAAGACTTCGACCAGCTCCTCCTCCGAGGTTGAGGCCGAATCTACGACGACCCCCTGCCCCCCCTTTTTCTTCCCCACGGGGGATTTCACGGGGGTCCTATCGATGGGCACAAAAGAGGACTCCCTCCGAGGTGGCAGGGAGACTCTGAGCCCCGAGGTGGCCACCACTGGCGTAGCCTCCACAGGCTGAGCCAGGGCCGCCGCGACAGACTCGATAGAGGGCTTGGCCGGATGGATTAAGGCCTTCACCACCTTAGGTGCGCTCACCGCCTTATCCTTGAGGGGGGGGGCAGTGCCTCGCTCCCCCTCCGCTTTCGAGCTCGACCGGGGCCTCTCTAGGAGCCTCGCCGGGTGCTCGGCCTTCCTCTTACCCGACCCAGAGCGTTGGCTCGTGGTTTATGGTGCCAGGGAGGGTGCGCCCAGCCTGGCGCCCGTAGAGCCCGACCGTTCGGCGCTCCCGGTGCCAGCGGACTCGCGGTGCTTGGCCTTATGTTGGACCCCCGTCGCCGGGGCGTCCTCAAAGGTCTTAGAAGACCGCTCTGATTTCTTCCTCTTCTCGCCGGACGGGCTCTTCCCTTCCAGCCAGTTGGCGAGACGTTGATGGCGGTCCTTCATGGTCCGCTCCGACATGTTGCCGCAAAACGCACAGTCCTTCTCCGCGTGCGTCTTGTCCTCATGTAGGCAGTAAAGACAAAAAGAGTGTTCGTCCTCCTTGAAGACGTTCTGTAGCTGGCATCCAGGACAGACCCTGATCAGCTTTCCGGGCGTCGAGCTTCCCTTCTCCTGGGCCACGACCGGGCCTGAGAAACTTCTGAAGTCCTCCAAAAGCGTAGCTCGACGAAATCTTCACCCTTGAGGGGCGCAGACGAATCCGACACGGGTCCCCGTTGATCGGATGGAGAGTCGGTGGAGCTTGAGGCTCTTTTGACCGAAAAAACGAAGTTTTTGAGAAAAAACGTGAAAAAATAGCACCAACGCTCGAGAGCAATAGCACGGGGATCCCAACACATGAACGTGCGGTAAAAATCTGAAGATGGCTGCCAGAGGCGGTGCTTAGGTAGAGGGCAGTCATTGGCTGTGGTCAGTATGACGCAGAGACCAGTGATTGGTTACTACTACGAAAGACAGATCAGAAACGAAACGGATACTGGTTTTTTCTTTACCGAGGATTCCCAGCCTGACGGGGAATATTCATGAGCATGTGAATCCATGCCAGACCCCATGCTGGAGAATGGTGCCTTCTTCTCTGGAAAGAAGATCCGCGTCTGTCGCCAGCTTGATAGGTGGGGACGTTGACAAGTCCAGAAGGGCCGGGAAACAGATCTGTCTCGGCCACGCCAGTGCGACGAGGATCACCCTGCACCTGGACCTCTTGAGCTGGTTGATGAGACGGAGCAGCAACGGCAGGAATGCGTACAGGAACAGGCCGTCCCAAGGGAACGAGAAAGCATCGCCCATGCTCCTCTGCTGTGTGAACCTGCTGGCAAACCTCTGGCACTTGGGAGTTCGTCGCGAACAGGTCGATCTGGGGTTTGCCCCATCGTTGAAAGAGCCAATCCACCTGGTCCTGGCGTAGTTCCCACTCGTGGCACGAGCGCAGCTCCCTGCTGAGTGAGTCGGCAATGGTGTTTTTTATTCCTGCCAAGTGGAAGGGAACCAGAAACAACCCCTGGGCGACCGCCCAGTGCCACAGATCCTGGGCCTCCTTTGATAGGGCTGGGGATCTGGTGCGTCCCTGCTTCCGGATGTAGAACATCGTGGTGGTGTTGTCGGTGAAGATCCTCACCGCTTTGTACTTGAGGGACGGAAGGAACGATTTGAGAACCCATTACACGACTCGTAGCTCCAGGATTTTGATGTGGAGAGACCTCTCCTCCAGGAGCCAGAGGCCTCTTGCGTGGAGATCTCCGGTATGGGGCCCCCCATCCCTCCAGGGAGGCGTCCGTCGTCACCGTCTCCTGATACGCCGGGGTCTGAAAGTCCGTACCTGCCGTGAGGTGCGCACAGGTACCCCACCAGAGAAGCGCCCGACGGAACTCCTCGTCGAGTGGGATCCTGTCTTCGAAGATGTACAAATACTGAAATTGATGAAAATCATCAAGTATTAAACTATCGTTTTTTTTGCAGTAAATCAACAGAAGTTAATTATTTTTTTGCTTTGAACTACATTGTATCTATACACCACGAGTGGTGTTTAGGAGTGCAGCCCGCACCGCTGGCTTAACGGCCTTGGTCCTCACCTCCTGTCTTTGAAGCTGCCCGCCGCTTGAATCCAGCGGGCGTCGAGGAACTCTTGTAGCGGACGCATCCGAAGTCTGCAAAGGGGCACAAAGTAGATGCATGTGGACATCATCCCGAGGAGGGACTTGATGGACCTCACCCTGGCCACATCCGTGGCTAAAAGGCGCTATACCTTGCCCAAAATGGCCTACGTCCTTTCTTCCGACGGAGATGCCAATCTCTCCACTGTATCGAGCTTTGCTCCCAGAAACAGTGCTACCTGCGACGGAAACAGGTGGGATTTGGGGTAGTTGATGGCGAATCCCAGTTCCGTGAGCAGGCGGATAGTCCTCGCTGTGTGTTCGACGGAGTTCCCTTGACCTTGCACGGATTATCCAGTCGTCCAAGTAGGGGTAGACGTGGATCCCCTGCAGGCGCAGCCACGCCACCACTGGAGTGAGGCACTTGGTGAACACCCTAGGCGCCAACTTTAATCCAAACGGCAGGGCTCTGAATTGGTGGCGACACCCCTGGACAACAAATCTGAGGAACGTTGTTTCCTTTTAGAATGGGGATGTGGAAGTAAGCATCCTCCAGGTCCAACGACGATAGGAAGTCACCCTCCTCCAACTGTCCCAGCACATGCTGGAGGGTGACCATCCTGAATTTCTGTGCCTTGATGTACTTGTTTAACCAGTGCAGGTCCAGGATAGGGCACCAACCGCCTGTCTTCGTTCTGACGAGGAAGTACCTTGAGTATGCCCCAGAGCCTTTTGGGGACGAGCTCGATGGCACCTTTCTTGAGCATCGCCCTTACCTCCAACAGCAGTTGAGGGACGTGATTCTCCTTCATGGCCACGGGAGGAATGCGAGAACACTTCTTTTGAAATTCTAGCGAGTGTCCATGGGCCAGGGTGTCCAGCACCCAACGGTCGGTGGAGATGGACTCCCACACGCTGACGAACTTCGTCAGCCGGCCTCCCACCGGGGTGCTTCGATGGGGGCCCGATGCAACGGCCGGTTCAGTCCTGCTTGGAAGAGGCTTTGCCGCTTTGGCCTCCTTGACTACGGTGGCGAGACCCTCATTGCCTGCCGCGGCCTCTGTAGGCCTCCTGGGACGAGGAGCAGGCCGCCTGGTGGTACGTAGAAAAGCCACCGGTGGATCCCTTGGAGGCTCCCTGTCTGCCTCCGGAGCTCCGAAAGGGCCGCCGTTGCTGAAGGACTCCTAGGGCTCGGGCTGTCTGTTGGTCTTGAGGCCTGGAGGGAGTCATCTGTCTTCCCAAACAGGTTGTTGCCGTCGAACGGCATATCCAACACTCTGGTCTGGACGTCCTGGCGAAAGTCTGTAGCCCTGAGCCATCCTTGTTGAAGGCAAACCCTGTTGCCCAGCTGGCGAAATACGGTATCGGCAATGTCCGTTGCCACCGTAATGGCGTGATCCGACGCCACCTCGCCTTCCTGCAGAATCTGTAGGGCCTCCGCCCTCTTGTTGTCCGTAGGAAGTCTAGCAGGGGAGCCATCTTGAACCAGAGCTCCCTGTCGTAACGGACCACAATCGCTAAGGCATTGGCCGCCTTCATCGTTGCCGCCGAGATGACTCGTCCCATGGAGTCCAACTTCTTGCCGTCGCTGTCCGGCGGGGAAGTCGAAGTTGAAGCCGCCGCACCCGCCTCCGCCTTCTTGGCCGCTGCCGAGACGACCAAATCTGGCGTAGGGTGGGCCCTGAGGCACAATGGGGCGGCGTCGGGGACCCGGTACTACTTCTCGTGCCTGTGCCTCCTGGCGGGTGTCGTGGAAGGGTTCTTCAGGATAGCCAGCCCTTCGTCCCAGATGTCGTCAAACGGTACCGCGAGGACCGTCTTTCTCTTGGCCTCCCGTCGTTGGTAAAGAAAGCCTTCCTTTTTCTGTTCCTCAGGGCAGAGCTGGAAGAGCTCGGATGCCCTGGCTATCATGGTGTGGAAAGAGCCAATTTCGTCGGGTGGAGAGGCCGGGGGGGGTGATGAAGGAATGTTTGTTGCATCATCGCCACCGTCGTCGTCTGTCCCTGTCGCTGTATCCGCCGCTCATTCATCCCGAGGGTCCGGCAAGGGGGATGAGGGGTCCACAGGCCTTGTGGCACGAAGGGCGGTGAGGGGTGGACTCCCCTCCGCTTTTTCGGAGGGATTCCCGACGGTCCAGGTTCTGGATCCTCCGTCGGATCAGTTTTAACCTCGTCCTTATCTCAGTACATAAGGATTGGATCGCCAACAAAATGGGCTCCTTGCTATACTGGTGCTCGAGCAATGGCTGCGACGGGCGGGATGGCTACTCCACTGGGCCCTCATCGTCGCCATCTGCGATCACATCAGCAGGATCCTTCCCCTGGGATCGAAGCATCTCGAACCTCTCGTTGAGGCCTCCGAACCTCTAGTTGAGGCCTTTCACGGTTTCCACCAGATCCTCCTCGGAGACTGAATCCGAGTCTGTAATGGCCACCGCCTCCCTCCACCCCGCTTTCCACCGGGGTCTTCACGGGGTTCTTAACGATGGGCTGGAAAGAGGCTTCCCTCCGCGGTGGCAGGGAAACTCTGGGCCCCGAGGCCGCCTCCTCTGGCGTAGTCTCTGCCGTTGCGACAACCGCAATAGAGGCCTTTGACGGGTGGATGAAGGCACTCACCACTTTAGGTGCGTCATGGGCCTTCGCTTTGGGGGGGTGGGGGGGGGGGTCATCGCCTTGCTCCCCCTCGGCTCCCTTTGAGATCGACCGGGGCCTCTCCAGAAGCTTAACCGGGTTCTCAGACTTCCTCTTCCCCAAACCAAAGCGTTGGCTCGCGGTTGATTGTGCCGGGGAAGTCGCGCCCTGCTTGGCAGCCGAAGAGCCCAACCTTTCGGCGCTCCCGGTGCCCGCTGACTCGCGGTGCTTGGCCTTCTGTTGGGCCCCCGTCACCGGGGTGCCCTCACAGGTCTTAGAAGACCGCTCAGACTTTTTCTTAGCCTTCTCACCTGCTGTGCCCTTCTCCAGCCAGGCGGCGAAGCAGGAACGACGATCTTGCTTGGTCCGTTCCGACAGGTTCTTGCAGAACGCACACAGTCCTTTTCCACGTGCGTCTTGTCCTCATGAAGGCAGTAGAGACATCTCTAATGCTTGTCCTCCTTGAAAACATTTTGCAATCCGCATCCCGGGCAGCTCCTGAACAGCTTGGATCCGGGAGTCGAGCTTCCCTTGTCCTGGGCCATGTCCGTTGAGGTAGGCCTCAGATCTTCTGGAACCTCCAAGAAGCTTAACTCGACGGAAACTTCACCCTTGAGGGGCGTAGAAGAATTCCGAAACGGGTCCCTGTTATCGGAAGTGGAAACGGTGGAGCTTGAGGCTCGATTAAACCGAAAAATGAGAAATTCTCCTGAAAAAACATGAAAACGCAGTAAAAAACTCAAGAGCTAAACACGAGGACTCCAACACTTGAACGTGCGGTAAAAACCGAAAATGAGAAAATCTGAAAAAAGCGTGAAAACGCAGTAAAAGCTCGAGAGCTAAAGCACGAGGACTCCAACACTTGAACGTGCGGTAAAAATCTGAGGATGGCTGCCAGGGGAGGGGCTTAGGGAGAGGGCAGTCATTGGCTGGGGGCAGTATGACCCAGAGATCAGTTATTGGTTACTAATAAGAAAGACAGATCAGAAACGAAACTGATACTGTTTCTTTACCGAGGATTACCAGCCTGACGGGGAATATTCATGAGCATGTGAATCCATGCCAGACCCCATGCTGGAGAAGTAATGCATTTCTTCTGATGCTTGTTAATCTTCACATGCTGTGCATAGTCCAGAGAGCAGTACCCAGAGTTGGAGGTGGGATGCGAGAAGGAACAGTAGTGAAAAGATGTCCTAGTACTGCTTGTCGCACCTGAGAATCAGGCCTAGAGTAAGTGTCTAGGCAATAGTGTTTTGTAAAGGTGTGTATAGAACTCCATGTTGCCGCTTTGCAAATGGACAAAAGTACCATGTGCAAGGGAGCGACCAGCTGTTTCAGCAGCATCCAAGATATTGTTGAACATTTTGTGATTAACTTGTTTGCCCTCCAATACGATTGCAAGTAGGCGGTTGCGCACTGGTTCTGCAACCTCCTGCAGACCCTCTTGCAGTAGGTTCCACTGGACATCTGAATAACTAGCCAATAGGGTGGTATTATTGCTATGCGTGTGGAGTAAGGTGCAGCAGTGGGCTTTGCACATCTGGAGCAAAACCAGACTCGCAACCAAGCAAATCTCCTGGTTGTTGTACTTGCCGCCATGGCCCTGCTGATGCGGTCAGCAGAATCAATGCCAGTCTGAAGGGATTTGCACATTGCGTCCTTACCATCCTTAATGATGTTGAGAAACGCTTCCCGTTCTTCTCCCTCCGGGAGGCAGTCAGCCGCTGATGAAGCACACTCCCAAAGTGTGTGGCTGAACCTTACGAGCGAACAAGTAGCATTGATGGATTTCAACGCCATGCTACATGTGGAAAAGACTTTTTTGGCCATAGAGTCATATCTCTTATCATCCCGGTCCTGTGGAACAGTAGGGTAAGCAGATTTACTACCTGCTGAAGTAGCTGCCCGAACAACCAGACTCTCCGGAGTAAGGTGTTTGGATAAATATTCAGGGTCAGCAGAAGACACCCAATATTTATCTGATAATTTTTTGTTAACCGCCGGGAAAAGCAGGGGAGGGTGTGGACCATCCAATAAACTCTATTATCCTTGCCATCAAGGTTCTATAAGGGGTTTCAGCATGTTCCCCTGGGTCTGGTGTGGCAAATTCCACTTCTGGGGAAGTGACCAACCCACTTGCTTCCTGTAGGGATTCGTGGAGGTCTTTCAACCTACCTTCCTCAGAGGTAAATTCCTCTGGTGCAGGAGTTGCAGATCCCTGCAACTCAAAAGGTCTTTCCTGATCCGAATCCTCCCCTTCTTCATAAATAGAAGATAAGACTCTGGAGTGATCAGGTCTTGAAAATGATATGAATCCCATTTCCAGAGCAGAAGGAGCCAAATTTGTCATGATTGGCTGAGAAAACGTTCACAGACGTTAAAGGCTTGGAAGCCATCGAAAAAGGCATAGAGAAAGGTGGTAGAGGCCTCAATGAACTCGAGAGTATCGGGATTCTACTCAAGGTTGTCGACAACATTCTCGTGCTCGAGGCTCTGGGTATGGCCACTGGCTGTGAGGTGGCCGTGGGTTTATCCTTTCTCGGCGTCGACTCGACTGACCTATGCGTCGAAGAACACTTCGATAACGGCACCGACGATGCCGATCTATGTGTCGAAGGGATCTTCGACGATGGCGAAGACGCAACTTTGCCTTTACTCAAGGGTTTGTGACGCTCTCGAGTGGCTTCTTTCGCCGGGTACTGCGACTCACAGCTTTTTGATTTTTCGGGTCTTTCACCCAGGGTATCACCCTCAGCAGTCTTCGAGGGGGTCGAGGCCACTTTCTCAAAGACGCTTAGCATCTTTTTCCTGAATTCCTCCCACTCAGCCTGAGAGCTATGTTTTGTGGGGCAGGAGACCCTTTTTGGGGAAATGGAAGACGAGGAAAGGGATCTTCAACATCTCTTTTTTGAATGCTTAGATCTCGAAGAGCGATGGGAACTGCTTCGAGACCTAGAACGAGAATGTCTTGTGATGGCGAGGAGACTAATGTCTCGACTCCGCCGAGGAAACTTTCGAAATAAATTTTAACTCTCGAGCTTCCCCTGACGCTCCTTCAAGGCTTAGCCGTCATGGACATGCAGTCCTCACACTCCGAACAATGGTGCTCGATGCCCAGGCACCACAAACACATCCTGTGAGGATCCGTCAACATTTTCTTTCCACAGTCTCGACATTTTTTGAAGCCGGACTGTGGCGTCGTCGGTTCGGGTGAGGAAGCCATTGAGTACAAGTCGGTATTCACAAGGAATATATTGATATATTTGACTGGAGAACTGAGCAACGATATTCCGAGGCCCCACGAAGCGCGGAAAAACGGAACTGAGCAACGGACGCTGCGCGAGACTATTTATACGCGTGGTGATGTCGGCGCCGATACGAGGCCGTCGAGGGACAATGGCTCGAGGGACGTTGATGCGCAGCGCCCTCTACTGAAAAAAAAATTCCGAGGCCAGCAAGCTGGTAGATGATCAAAGATAAGCAATACATCGGAGGACACAATCCCTTCGAAATATAGTTTCATGTAACAATGTGTGTAATACAGGCCTAATATTAATAGGTGGGTCCCTAATGTTAAAGGACATTTGTACCGCGCACTATCAACAGCGGAGTGGTCCCCTGGCGCTCTGGAAGGTCTGAAAGAGGGAGGGAAGGTGAGTTAGTGGGTGGAGGCTGGAAAAGTGCAAGAGTGCAGTGATGTGCTGTTGGCAGCCTCAGCCCGGTGGGTCCGTCGGCTGGGCCTGGGGTGTATGCGGCCGGTAGTCGTGTACTGATGTGCAAATTTATGTGCGTTTATTTTTTGTTGTTGCTGTGTAGTGAAGTTTGTGCGGTTTGTTGTGCTGGAGGTTTGTGGTTGTGTTTGGTTTGGCGTTTGAGAGGTGTATGCAGAGGAGGAAATGGTTTGTGGTATTGGTTAGTTGGTATATCTGTCCTGAATTGACCAGTTGGGCTCGCGTAATCTAACCCGATGGGGTGCTTGGGCACCCTGTGCCTCTGAAGGTTAATAATAACAAGCGATCAGTCTTGTGAAGTCCCACACCAGTTGGACTTTAGAAAAACATACACAACAAGGAATAAGATTGTAAAAGGAAAAATAATGCAGCCGAGTAATGTTTGTTTATACTTTTCATATCCAGCAAACAGGGACTTCACTTAAGGTCAGTAAAAGCAGTTTTATGTATCACTGTTGAAAAATTCAGTTTAAGGTGAAGTAAAGATTAGACAACATAACTAGCAACTGTTAAGATTACTCTTAACTGCACCTTTGCTTCCATTTTAATGGACCCCCAGACTTTGCCTTTATATTTGATCCCAACCTGTACTTTTTACAGTGTTATTCGGCATTTATATAGCGCTCCATATATCATTGATATGACCTCAAAGCACTGGTAGGTTGAACGCCCTCAGGGACTATAGTCCAGGTAAGTCGAGAGTAAGGTTTCGTAGGGTGCTTGAGAGGGTGCTTGGGTGCACAGATTATGTGCGCAGATGATGCAATTGCCCGATAGCTGCATCCAAGCAATTCAGTGCAGTGGTACTTGATATCAGTTGAATGTGTGCAGTCTGGAGAATGGTCACAAAAACTAGGTTCTGGCTGCATTAGGCCTGCGTAGGATGCTTGTGTGCAGCTAGGCTGTTTTGCGTGGGGTATAGCTGCATTTTATCAGAGAGATGAGGTGTTCATGAAGTGTTTGTATGTGAGCCGCTAGGCTGAAATTAATTGAGGGGTGTAGCTGCGCTGTAATTGTGTGTTGGTGTAGAGATTGAGCATGGTGATAGGAGAAGTGAGTGTCTGGAGGTTTTGATCCAACAAGCTCACTATTCCGGATTTCAGGTGAGCGATTGCTGCCTTCAGAATAAAATTATTAGGGACTTAATGGACGCTTTCAGTGGCGTCATTGCTCGGGATCTCTGAACATTTGTCGGCAGATTGCAAGGTGTCAGCAGCCTTTGATGTCTTAATTGGCATTTATGGAAAGAGTCAGGTTTGTAGGGCTTTGTGGAAAGCCATGTAGTCTTGGTCAGGTGTGTCGAATATGTGGAGGGAGTGAGTGCCACAGAGTTGGGGCCAAGCTCGAGAAGGCGGATCCTCTAATCCTGACAGAATTAGAGGACGGAATCACTAGGAGGGTGGTGCATCATGTTAGGGTGTGAGATGGGAGATCGGGTTTTATCTTCTCTTGTGGGTACGTTGGACCAGTCTTGTGCACTGCTCGGTGGGTAATACATAGGGTCTTGAAGGTGGCCCTTCGTCTGACTCGACGCTTCACTACACTGTCTCATCATTGTACAATGCAGTACAATGGGGTACACTTGATTTTGCCCTAGACCAGCACGCAAAGGATTTCTGGTTACTCTAGATGTGCTAAATAGTCAAGCTGGTGGCAGCAGTGACAAATGTTTTGGTGCTTTTCATTTTAGCCTTACCGCGTTTTGCTACTAACTGTGGCTATTGACCAAACGTTGCCATGCCTTGAGGTTTTTCTCTTGTGCTTTAGCCATCTTGTCCAGCCGCCTTCTATCCTTAAATGGACTTCCAGTGCCCGGGAAAGCAGAGACGTTCGACAGCCTACTGGAGGGCTGTGTGTGTCAGGCAAGATTGCATGCAGTACCCTTAGCGTGCACTACAACAACCCTGACCTCCTGGCAATAGCAACCCACCCTTTTTATAAGTCTGTACTACGCAGGTTGGTAGTGTGGACGAGTAGTTTGGCTTATCTCAAGAGGGGTTAACGTGCGCTGTAGGGGAGTTAGAGATTCAAGTATTTAAGCAAACACTTAAACAGGGTTTCTTGAAAAAACAATTATTAATTTACCAGTCAGTTAATGTAAGCCTTCAGAAGTGAGCACTGTAAACCACCACATAAACATACTTCTAAACTATACACTCTTAAGTTCAGAAGCAGTAAATGCCCATTTGGGATGGCATACAGCAGAGACATACACCCACAGGTGACTTCAATAGCTAGGGTGCTGTTGACATTAATGTATTACTGTTGGGATTCAGGACTGGTTTAAGAGCAAGTCAAAGGAAAAGGTTATTCGAGCAAACAAGATACGACAATTATTGTTAAGCAGGCAAATACTTTCAGATCCCCTAATAAGAGTCATTCTGTAGACCAGGCCAAGCCAAGGTCAACGGGCAAAGGTCTATATGAGCAGAAGCACTTCTTTGCAGGTGAGAAAAATCTTTGTACAATGTTTTACAAGTCTTTGAAGAAGAAATGTAGGGACACAAGCTGTTAGACATGAATAGTAGAAGATGCAAGCAAGAAACTCCAAAGCAAGAGGTAAGTTCTCTCAGACTTTTACAGTACCTTTGTATTGAAGATAAAGTGGAGCAGATGACTTCTGTTCCCGAGTAGCTCTGCAGATCTAACTGGTCCTGGGCCTCAGTCGCGAGTACAAGAGAGGACTTCTGGAGACTCCTGCACTGCAATGGGACAGTTACCGCTCGCAACCAGCAATAATCTTAAACAAGTGGCTGTTCGGTGTGCCAGCTCCTCGCGTCTATCGCAAATAGCAACACAGCGGTTCCTGGCTGTTAAGAGGGCTCAGGCTTGGTCAGTCCTGCTTCCTGGGAGTTGAGGGTCTTCCTGGAGCTCTTGGCAGCTTATAAGCAACGCACATAATCTGGGTGTTCCTCTCCCTGGCGTTTCGGTTTCCAGCATCAACTCTGGAAAGTCAACCAGCTCCGAGAGAATGTCCAGGTGGCTTACTTTGGACTTGATTAGTCCCACCAACTCAAGGGGAGAAGTTGTTCTTGCAGGGGCTTCTCTGGCGATACGAATTTGGAGTTTCAGCACAGCAGCAGGGCTTCACCAGGCAAACCAGCAGTCCAGGAGTTGCAGCAGGCGTCCTCTTCAAGTTCTTCTTAGGTTCCTTAATCCAGTGGTCAACTGTGCCTTCCAAGCCAATAGCCTCGCTTTTTATTCAGTTCTCTCCCATACATTCCAGCCTAGCCGTCAGTCACCCAGCAGGGTGGCTGTCCTTGCACGACAGCCAATCACTACAGAGTGCATTTGGGTCTCCGAGGAGACCCTAGCACAGGGAGTTTCGGGCACCTCCCTCACTTCCTGCCCACATCATACATCCAGGAGCCAAAGGCAGGCTTCACTCGTGAATCAAGCCAGAGGCAAAGCGAACAAAGGGACCAAACCTGGATTGTCACGCAGAGTAAATCTCAAGAAGGACCTTTCAACAAAGAAATGGTGAAAAAAGACGACCGGGCCATTTTGACAAAAATGGCACCCATGGGTGCTTTTACTACAGCTGCGAATGCAGCCCACGCTAAATGCACACCATGGTAGTTAAAACTAAACCACTGCGACCAGCCATTTATCGAGGAAAGGGTAACAAAAATGTTACATGAGAGGCTAGACAAAGGGGATACTAAGTAACCCCTCCAGCACCCTATTGTAAGATAGGGTGTGCTTGGTCTAGAAAGTTGCAAATGTAATTAAAGTCAATTTCACTTTACTGCTCTTGGAAACAGTAGTTTATCCCAGAGAAAGTATTTAAACCTTTGCCAAATCTGGAAGACTACCCTGTGTCACTGCACTGAAGGGGCTGTGTGACACAATGTAAAGGATGCCGCCTATGGAGTTTGTAAGACTACATAACCAAAAGAAATCTTGTTCAAAATCACATTAAAATACACAGGTTGGAAAAGGAGTCTCTCGCCAGATTCAAAAATCAAATCCTCAAAATCCAGCAAACTTGCTGGGGGTATCTAAGGTAGAGGGAATTCGCACATTTGAGATTTCTCCCCAACACGGACCAACCTCTGATGCACCTTCCGCTGAGCCCAGCTCATCTACTGTCACAACAAGGGGGGTACAGTGATACTCCCCGCCCACAGAAGTTAGCCCTTGCAGTGTGTTTCCTGAACAGGTCACAGAAGCATCTGCGCCTCTCGCAGGCTAATCCAGACATTCAGGGTATTATATGAGAGATGCCACTAAGAGCCAGTTCAAAAGCAAGTGGACAAGGTTTTGCCACTGGGCCGAGTCCAAGGAAGTAGATCCTCAATTGCTCACTGGACGATGTGCTATCTTTCTCTGCACACTTAGCGCACTCTGGAGTGCAGATCGACACATGTAGCACCCATCTAGCGGCCATCGGAGCCTACTGGAATTCGTAGGTGGTGCTCGTCCTCAAATCTGGTGGTTAAAGACATTGGACGGGACTCACTAGGCTCTACCCGCCCATCAACAAGCCACACCCTGTGTGGGACCTCAACTTAATGTTGGGCGCCTTGGCGTTTGCGGACATCAGGCTGGTCACCATGAAGACAGCCCTTTTGGTGGGTCTACATGATGAAGACAGCCCTTTTGGTGGGTCTACATGATGAAGACAGCCCTTTTGGTGGGTCTACATCATGAAGACAGCCCTTTTGGTGGGTCTACATCATGAAGACAGCCCTTTTGGTGGGTCTACATCATGAAGACAGCCCTTTTGGTGGGTCTACATCATGAAGACGGCCCTTTTGGTGGGTCTTGCGTCTGAAGACAGCCCTTTTGGTGGGTCTTGCGTCTGAAGACAGCCCTTTTGGTGGGTCTTGCGTCTGAAGACAGCCCTTTTGGTGGGTCTTGCGTCTGAAGACAGCCCTTTTGGTGGGTCTTGCGTCTGAAGACTTATACTACCTTTCACATCGACAAGGTAGTACTCTGAACACATCGCGCGTTCCTTCCTAAGGTAGTCGTGGCGTTCCACCTAAATGAGGTGGATAGTACGGCCTACTTTCTTTACAGACCCCAAGGACGATTCTCAGAAGGTTATACATTGTTTAAATGTTAAGGGAGCGCTAAAGTTCTACCTGGAGAGAGAAGAGCTTCTGCAAATCTGAGGCTCTATCACCTTTGGCGTTTCAAGGCACGCATAACAGGCTTCCAAGGCTTCCGAAGCACGATGGATGGTGGCAGCCATTAAGGAGGCATATGAGAGGCAGCACAAGCCGCTTCCGGCAAACATGCTTGCCCATGCTGTCAGAGACAAGGCACGGCGGTCGCATTCCAGAGACACATTCCGTGGCAGGTCACTATCATGGCAATCACATGGGCCATTCCCTTTGCCTTTTGTAAGCACTACTGTTTGGATGCCTGCTAAGTCGGACGCGGCATTCGGGGAGGCAGTTTTAAGGAACTTATTTTCTTAAGGAGGGTCACCTCTCCCCCCTGGGGCTACATTCAGTTGTAATCGACCATACAGTGTGGAAGAACGGGGACGGAACGTAAGAGTAATTATAAGTTACTCACTGTAGTGACTAACTTATAATTTATCCTGGAACCGCTTTAGATGGCTTAAAGGAACAATGCATTGAAGTGTGCATTTCTTTCAGCTCTCGTAATACATCTTTAGGTTACCTATTGCAACAATACACATTCTTTTATACCGTTTTAACCTACAGATTATAGTCTTATCCAGCTCTAATAAGATACTTCAACATCAAATATTTTTTTGGGAAATCCTAAATCATTTTTAGAATTATTGCAATCTTGCTGTTCCTGATTTAAAGGTGTGATTAAGCGAGACAAACAAGTTACTTACCAACTGTAACATTCTTTCGACTGGATGTTCCTCTCACGTATTCCTCATCTTATGATAAATCGTTATCCTTCCAGCTTTGGAAACATTTTTTCGGCAGAGGGCGCTGTGCATGAGGTCTTGGTGTCGATGTCTCTCGACGAGCTCCGTACTGAGTCAAAGTCACCGTCAGTATAAATAGCTTGTGCTGCGCCCGTTGGCTTCAGTTCTGTTTTTTCGAGGAAATATTGAAGGAACACCCAGGCGTGTCCCATGACTGATACTCTTCGAGAGAGGAAAGTGTAAGAAACGCAAACTGTACTGTGGGGTAGAATTGGGAGGGGCGATGAGGAATACGTGGGAGGAACATCCAGTCGAAATAACGTTAGTTGGTAAGTATCGTGTTCTTCGAATGGATTGTGTCCTCCCATGTATTCCCCATAGCAGTGTAAATTTTGGAGGTGGTAGTACTAGTTACTGTTTTCATGGACGGAATGAAGTACCGCCTTAGCAAATAAACCCTCATTGGAGGAGGAAGCATCTAAGCAATAATGCTTGATGAAAGTATGCATCGATGCCCATGTTGCAGCTGAACAACTACCTGCTGCGGGGACTCCCCTCTTTAGAACCAAGGAAGTAGTAATCCCCCTAGTTGAATGGGCTCAAAGCCCATCTGGTGGGTCCTTTCCCGTCAATCTGTAGCATTCAATTATAGCCAGAATGATCCAGCGGGATATGTTTTGTTTAGTCACCGATAATCCCAATATATGACCTGTATACCCTACAAAGGGTCATCTTGACGTAATTTTGACATTCTTGAAATGTAAAAACTGAGAGCCCTTTTGGGGTCCAGTCTATGCAGTCCCTCTTCTTTACCCAAATGAGGAGGAGGATACAATGTTTGTAATATGATTTTTTGTGACTAATGGAAGTCAGAAACTACTTTTGGTAAAAAGGAAGGTTGAACTTTAACTACCTTGTCCTTTTAAAAAGTAGTATATGGAGGTTTACATGAGAGCCTGTAGTTCACTAACCCTGCAGGCTGATGTTAAGACCACAAAAAGGACAGTTTTCAATGTTAGAAGCCTCAATGGACAAGAGTGTTGAGGCTCAAAAGGTATACAAGTTAGAAACTTAAGTACCAGATTTAAATCCCAAGTTGGGACATGAAAAGGAACTGGAGGGTATACATTAGTAAGCCCTTTCAGGAATTGAATTATCAGTGGAATTTTGAAACCTCTTCCGAGGAGCGCTTGAAAATGGACAGCACAGCAAGATATCCTTTAATGGTTCCGACCTGGAGCTCCAGATTGGCCAGATGCAATAGGAAAGAAAGCACCATTGGAGTGCCACATTATAAAGGGTCCACACCCTTATCTCTGCAGTTACTGAACTTGTTCCAACGACACCGGTACAATGATTGTTGCTGGCCTTCTGGCCGAAAGCAAAATTTTCAATAAGTCATCCGGAAGATCCCAATCCTTGTATCTCAACCTCTCAGAAACCATGCGTGAAGGTTGAGTGTCTTGACCTCTGGATGGAGAACCCGACCTTCCTCTTGCGAGAGAAGATCCTCTCTGTGCGGAAGACATATTGGAGGGCAGATGGACATGTCCAGAAGGTCCGGGTACCACGTCCTCCTGGCCCAATCCGGGGCAATTAGGATCATGGTTTTCCCGAACCTTCTCAACCTCCTGATTACACGAGGAATCATGGGGACTGGAGGAAACTCGTAGTGGAAACTTCCAGTCCACCACGAATGCGTCTCCTAGAGCTCCTCTCGGAGGAAATTCCCTTGAGCATTACTGTATGCCCTTCCAGTTTACCGTGGTTGCGAACAAATCCACTTCAGGGGTTTCCCAAAGGGTGAAGATCTCCATAAGGACTTCCTAGCTAGCTCCCACTCGTGAGAGACCATGCTCTGCCTGCTCAGAGCGTCTGCCGCCATGTTCTGCTCTCCGGCGAGGTGAACTGCTGATGGAGCGATTCCTTCTTGTATTGGCCAGAACCAGAGCTGCATTGCCTCCCTGGACAGTGGTAGTGACCCTATGCCGCCTATCTTGTTGAGGTAGTACATGGCCACTGTGTTGTCCATCGTTATCAGGATATTCTTTCCCTGTACAGAGGGCAGGAATGCCTTCAGCGCTAGCCAGATTGCCCTCAGCTCCAATAGGTTGATGTGTAGTTTGGACTCCGATGGAGACCAACGACCACCGATTGTCAGATCGTTGATGTGGGCTCCCCACCCAGTGAGTGAGGAGTCCGTTACTACTGTTCTCTCCGGCCATGGTTGCCAAAAAGATTCTCCTTTGAGGACGTTGTCGTTGCAAGCCCACCATAGTAGATCCCAAGCAACTGCGCTCGGGACTTGCAGAAGGTCCGAAATATTCCCTGAGAACTGGGACCACTGAGTTCTGAGTGCCCATTGAAGGGATCATATTCTCAATCTGGCACTAGGAAAATGCAGGATGCCATGAGGCCGAGCAACCTCAGAAAATCAAAGGCCGGCAGATGTGGGGCATTTTGGAAAATTACCATCTGCAGAATGTGGAGAGCTCTCACCTCGGGAGGCGAGGCTTTGCCCGAGGAAGTATCCAAGACTGTTCCTATAAACTGGAGCTTTTGGGATGGTATCATGTGTGACTTCTTGAAATTGAGGGAGAAGCCCTGTTTGTGAAGGAAGTGACAGGTGATCGAAAGAGGTTCCTGAGCTTGTTCGGGAGAACGTGCTCTGATCAACCAATCGTCCAGGTAGGGGTAGACGTGAATCCCCCCTCTCCCGAGACTCACTCCCACCACCATCAATTTGGTGAAAGCCCTCGGGGCGGAGGTCAACCCGATTGGTAGAACTCAAAACTGATAGTGAGAATTGGCAATCGCAAACCTCAGGTACTTTCTCTGTTTGAGATGGATTGGCACATGAAAGTAAGCATCCTGAAGATCCAATGATACCAACCAGTGTTGGAGAGCCTGAAGGATCTGAGCAAGCGTTACCCTCTTGAACTTGTCCTTCCTGAGGAACTTGTTCAAGTTTCTTAAGTCCAAGATGGGTCTCAATCCTCTGTCCTTTGGGATGTGAAAATATGGGGAGTACCAACCCTTGTTCCTCTCCGCTACAGGTATTTGTTCTATAGCATCTTTCTCTAGCAGGGTTAAAATTTCCTGCAAGAGGAGCGAATCTGGAATTTTGGCAGAGTTGGTTCCCGGTGGATGGCTGAGCCCTTTTTAGGAAGGGGAGACAGTAACCTTGAGGACATGCATTACTTACCGTGAAAGCATTTCTGATTGTATCTGCTTAGATTCACATGCTGTGCATATGGTCCGACATCCAGTGGTAACTGCGGAGTATTGCATCTTGTCTTTCGGGGACCGAAAGGGGAGGTCGGCATAGGCGTGTCTGAAAAACTATCCCTATCGTGACGTGTGTAGTACCCAAAATCCCTCATGCGCCGAGGTCCCTCCGATTGTATTTTTTCTGCCATGAGGGAGCCCAAGGCTACAGTGAGTGAGTTCATGAAGTGAGAAAGTAGTAAGAAGTCTATGTTCCTTCCACCCCGACGGCGGAGGCAGGGAGGGCACATGTGAATCTAAGTAGATACAATCATCAGAAATGCTTTTACGGTAAGTAATGCATGTCTTCTGATGCTTGTTAATCTGCTTAGAATCACATGCTGTGCATAGACTAGCAAGCAGTACCAGGAGTTGGAGGTGGGTTGTGAGAAGGAACACTAGAAAAAAGATGTCTTAGTACTGCTTGTCCCAACTGAGAATCAGACCTAGAATGAGCGTATAGGCAATAGTGTTTTGTAAAGGTGTGTACAGAACTCCAGGTTGCCGCTTTGCAAATGGACTCTAGGGGAACATTTGCAATGAATGCTATGAATGCCACAGTGCCTAGAGTAGAATGTGCTCTAGGCTTGAAGGGCAGTTCTCTCTTTGCAAGTGTGTAACAGTGTGATGCATTTGACAATCCACCTTGATATTGCCGATTTAGAGACAGGATCCCCTTCTCTACCAACTGCCACTGAAACAAAGAATTGTTTAGTTTTCCTCAGTGGTTTAGTTCTATCCATGTAGAACATGACTGCCCTGCGCACATCTAGTGTGTGAAGGCTTCTTTCGGCCAGGTTAGTAGGTCTCCGGAAGAATGTGGGTAGTTCGATTGACTGGTTCACATGGAACTTCGAAATACATTTCGGCGCAAATCTGGGATGTGTGCGCAGAACTACCTTATCTTTGTGACCTGTAACAAAGGGGTCCAAAACCGAGAGGGCCTGTAGTTCGCTAACTCTTCTGATAGAAGTGATAGCTACTAGAAAGGCTGTCTTGTAGGTCAGGTCTTTCAGACTAGCTTTATGCATAGGCTCAAAAGGGGGACCCATGAGCCTAGTTAAAACCACATTTACGTCCCACCCAGGGGCTGGGTGAGTGATGGGGGATACATTCTTTTAACCCCTTCCATAAAGGCTTTAATCACAGGTATTTTCCACCACGACACCTTCTGCTGTGACGTGGTGTAGGCTGACAATGCCGCTAGGTGAACCTTTAAGGAATTGAAGACTAACCCAGAGTCCAACAAATGGGTTAGATATAACACAATGTGTTAAGGCGAGCAATCGGTGGGATTGACGCCTTTGAAACTGCACCAGATGACAAAACGTTTCCATCTGCTGGTATAGCAATAACGTGCGTTAGGCTTTTTTGCCTCCCTCAGCATGTCCATGCATCTTTGAGGGAGTTGCAGATGTCTAAACTCTAAAGGAGCCAGGCTGCTAAATTCAGAGTTTGTGGGCATGGGTGCAGAGTCTCCCCCATGTCCTGAGACAACATGTTATACGGGCAGGGCAGCTTGACTGGTGGGGAGAGGGACATTTCCATCAGGGGCACAAACCAAGGTTGGCGGGCCCACTTGGGAGCCACCAGAATCATGTTGCCTGGTTCCTGGTGCATCTTGTGTACTATCCTGTTCAGAAGGGGAATCAGTGGGGGCAGGGAGGTGGCAGGGGGTGTAGATAAATTTCACCGACCAAGTTATCCAGAGACCGTTCCCCTTGGATCGGTTCTCGGGGTACCTGGAGGCATAATCTTGGCATTGGGCGTTCTGAGTAGCGAACAGGTCGATCTCTGGAAACCCCCATTCTGCGAAGACGTTGGATACAATGTCTTCGTGCAGTCGCCATTCGTACTCTTCTGGCAGAGGAAAATCTCTGCTGAGTATGTCTGCCAGAAGATTGAGTTCCCCTGGAACATGTTGGGATATCAGGAACATCTTGTGTTTGAGAGCCCATATCCAGATGGTTTGGGACAGCTTGGATAGCCCTGGAGAGAGTGCCCCCCCTGTTTGTTCCGGTAATACATTGCTGTTGTGCTGTCGGTTAGGACCAGCACTGTCTTCCCTTGCAGTTGCTCCTGAAAGGCTTTCAATGCTTTGAACATGGCTAGTAGCTCCAGTAGGTTTATATGGTTGGACGCTACCTGAGGGGACCACACTCCGTGCACTGTCTGTTGAAGCAGGTGAGCCCCCCACCCCGTGAGAGATGCGTCTGTCGTGAGAGTGGCTTCCACTGCAGGGGTGGTGAAGGTTTTCCCCTTCAAGAGGTTCTCCCTCGACCACCACTGCAGAGAACGAGGGCTGGCGAGACAACAGATCGTCCCATTGTCCGCTGGCCTGACACCACTGGCTGTTGAGCCACTCTTGCATGGGACGCATGCGCAGCCGCGCATGGGGAACCAAGTATATGCATGACGCCATCATTCCTAGCTAACGCATAGCTTTGCGTACCGTCAACTCTTGACTGGCTACATACCGAGGAACCTGAGAGAGCATGTTCTGAACCCTCTCACTAGAAGGGAAGACTAGACCGTCTTCCGTACGAAATAGAGCCCCCAGGAACTGTTTTACTTGGCTGGGGACTAAGCTGGATTTCTTTTCGTGGATAGAAAATCCCAGGCTGAACAGGTCTACTGTTTTTTGAATGTTAGAAAAACAAACGTCGAACGAGTCCCCCGTGATGAGCCAATCGTCGAGGTAAGGGTAAACTGGAACTGAAAGTCTTCGCAGGTGTGCCACTGCCAGGACCGTGGTAAACACCCTTGGCGCCGAGGCTATGCTGAAGGGGAGTACCTTGAACTGGTAGTGTTTGTCCTGAATCACAAACCTTAGGAATTTTCTGTGCGCTGGCAGCATTGAAATATGAAAGGACGCATCTTTCATATCCAATGTTGTCATGAAGTCCCCTGTTTTAGCAATGGGATCACCTCTTGCAGTGTTACCATGCAAAACTTCTGGGGCTTTATGAACTTGTTCGCTGGGCGCAGGTCTAGAACAGGACGCATGTGAGATCCTTTTTGGGTACAAGGAAGTACACTGAATAGATACCCTCGTTTACCTGAAGAATCGGGACGGCTTCTATGGCGTCCTTTCCCAGCAGCGTTTCCACCTCTTTGATCAGGATCTGCAGATGTTCCGGTGAAAGGCGTCGATGTTTCGGCGGTCTGAACTGTGGAGGTCGGGCGAATTCCAAGCAGTAACCATGGGTGACCGTCTTTAAGACCCATTGGTCTGAAGTTATCCCCTCCCATGTTCTAATCGCCCTAATCGCCCCCCCGCCCCCGACCAGGGAGACATGGGAGGGGACCTGGAGGTCATTTCTGACCCGAAGTTGACGCTCCTCTGGAATTGGAGCCTCTGCCTCTATTCTTTCCGCGCTTCTGACCCCTCTGGGGGTATTAAGTGGGGCTTGCAGCCGGTTGAGTTGAAGTTGCCCGTGCCGAAATTGTTTTGAGCGGCGCGGGCTTGTCCTCGAAAGGACCGCCGAGAATTACTGCTCCTCTGAGGGTTTCGGGGAAATTTGGTGCAGCAACTTAATAGTCTTGTGCTCCTTCTTGGCTGTCTCCAACGCATCGTCTACTGCCTTCCCGAAGAGGTTGGCCTCTTCGATGGTTTTGTTGATAATGGATGCCTGGGTCTCAGGCCTGAAGCCCGACGTGTGAAGTCACGCGTGCCTCTTTAGGAGAGTACCCTGTGCGAGAGACCTGCCTGCCGTCTCTGCGATGTCCAGGGTATTCTTTACCACATTCTGATTGGCAAGTTTGCCCTCCGAGACAATGGTGAGAAGCTTGGCTATGGTTGGTTCCGGAACCTCTTGAAGGCCTTCCTAGAGTAGGTTCCATTGGGCGTCGACGTAGCTTGCTAGTAACGTCGTGTTATTGGCAATCCGGACGGTATAGGCCGCCGACGTAACCAGTTTGCCTAAGGCATACCACCTTTTGGACTCCTTGTCCGGGGGCGACTCCCGTGGCAAGGGGAACCCCTGCTCTCTTGCGAGTGGTGGTCACCACCAGCAAGGCTGGGATTGCGTGTCCTTTGATATAAAGCGGGTCGGTGGGGGAGGGCCGGAAAAGTTTTGACCCTTGGGTTCACAGCCCTAGTTTTGAGCGGGTGTGAGTAAAGAAGGAGCCAGCCGTCTCTTTACAGAGCTCAAGAGAGGGATAGACCGGCTTGCCGGAGGCTTTTCTTTAATAATGTCCTCCGCGAAATCTTGTTTGGGCAGGGCTTCAAGCGCTGCTTTTTTCAACATGTTGTTGAAAGCCATTTGATCATCCACCGGGGAAGCTTGTCGAATCGGGGTGGATGGGGGAGAGTCGAGGCAAACGATATCAGAGTTGTGATCGTCCTGCTGGGTGTCCTCCCAGTTGTCCGTTGCTCCTTGATCTTCCCCATAGTTGTCCAGAAAAGAAGAAGACTTCTTCTGTATAGATGTCTATACGTGTCCATCTGGACATAATCTTCATAGTCAACTTGGTATTGGACATCTAGGTGTTGGACATCTTGTGTTTGAGGGTTGGGGTCTACCCAAGCTTTTTTCGGCGGAGATTGATCAGAAACCCTGAAAAACTGCTCCAGCCGATCCATATACCCCCACGAATCGCTCCGTGGTCCACTTGGATGACCCAAATGGACCTAGCTGAGTAGGAACCGTGTTCTGTCCTAAGGCGTTGAGAGGCTCTCCTCAGGGTGCTTGAGAGGGGTACCTGGCTTTCTTCATAAGTCTTTGGGATCGTCTTCCCAATCAGTGGAAAACACTTCGGCAGATTGGCCCATAACTGTGGGCGGAACCGGTACTAGGCCCACCGCCGTGCCAATCCTATTGATGCTCTTACAGATAGTCACCGAATCTTCGGGAGACAACGCCTCCAATGTGTCGGCAGTGAAAATGTCTTACGCGGCTCCAGAAGGGCCAGCGGATGGCTTCTCAGGTAGAGGCCTACTCTTAATTTTCGGGCCTGTACAGGCCTTGGAAACCTTGGAATCCATTGAAGTTTCTTGTTCTGAAACTTCGGCGTGTGTAATTTGGGGAGTAGCGCCCTTGTTATGTTTCTTATGCCCAGTCATGCGCTGCTGCGGATGCGGGGAAGGCTTCGGATCAGACCGATCCGTGGGTGCCGCCGAAGTTTCCAGCGGACCCGTTGGCGCTTTCGCCTTCTTCGACCAAGTCGTCGAGGAGGGCGCTTGGGTTGTGTGCTTTGTGCGGTGCGATTATATGCCCCTGTCACCGGGTGTGGTCCCTGTAGCAAGACCAGTGTCGAGCCTGGAAGGGACGGGCGTGGCGGCCCTAGAATAGTCTGCCTCAAGGTCAATAACGTCAGCGTTGGACGTTTGGTCATCCAATGTACCCCCGTCACTTTCGGCTGGTGTCGCGGCAGGGGCAGCTCCACGCGCGACATTCCATACGCGGCCCGGCGCTGTTTAAGGAGTTTACACGGCAAACACCGCTTTTCGTCGTGCTCTAGGGGGAGACAAGCGTTACACGACGGATGCTCATCTTTCCATGGATATCTGACCCTACACAGGGCAGAATCTAAATTGAATCCTTTCCATAGCAGAAGGGAAGGGTGGCCAGACCAAAAAGGAAAGCAGTGGAAAAGAGGAAAGACATAACAGTATGGCAAACCCCGATCCCACTCTCCCTACTGTGTAGGCAGGCCAGAAGAACCGACCACGTGGAAGTCCGAACGCCAGATCTTAGGTGCCGGAACCCACGGCCGTAGATGATTCCCCCGTAGTCTTTGTCGAAGATGCTTCTTGATGGGCGAAGTGACTTAACGGGGAACAACCGACAATTCGGTAAGATAAACAATGTCTCAAGAAGGGCTCCGCTATAGGGCGACCAGTTATCTGAGAGGAAAAAAACAATCTGAGGAACATCAGCGCGCGAGGGCCTTTGGGTACTACACACGTCACGATAGGGATAGTGTTTCAGACACGCCTATGCAGACATCCCCTTTCGGTCCCCCTAAAGACAAGATGCAATACTCCGCGGTTACCACTGGATGTCGGACCATATGCACAACATGTGATTCTAAGCAGATTAACAAGCATCAAAACTACTGTTTCCAGTGCCCAAGCATCTGAGGTAATGCCTGCCATTCCTTCAGATGCTGAGAGATCCTGCCTCCCACTGGGGTTTTGTGTACATGGTCTCGGAGTGATTTGGAGGCAGCTGCAGGAGCGGCTGAGGGCAAAGATGCTGTTACCGAGTTTGGCTTTGCAGTCTTCCTCGTCCACCACGAGTGACATTTCTTTTGCCTCTTTGAAAAGCCTGTCCTCTTCCTCTACCAAAAGAGGAGTAGTATCGAAAAGGACAACCCCTCCAGGAAGATGAGCCCGAATAGGGTTTCTGAGGCTGTTGCATGGAGGTGCTAAGAAATGTAGCTGCCGCTTTTGAGGTCTGTAGTTTTTCTAGGCTTTCATCAGCCTTACTACCAAACAGTCTCAAGCCATCAAAAGGCATGTTGAGAAGTCTGGCCTGCACATCTGGTGCAAACCCCGACTTCCTCAACCACGCAAATCTGCATAGCACAGTGCTTGCAGCCAAGGATCTGCTGATACTATCAGCATTATCCAGTCCAAACTGGAGACATTCCCCCATTGCCTCCTTTCCATCTTTGACAATATTCAGGAAGCCTTCCCTTTCCTCGCCTTCCAGAATATGATCAGCCGCCGCCGAAATGCAGTCCCACAGTGTATGGGTGAACCTGGCCAGGGTACAGGTGACATGGATTGACTTAAGAGCCAAGCTTCCCGAAGTAAAAACTTTACGGGCCAAGCATCCACCACCTTATCCTCTCTATCCGGGGGGATAGTAGGATATGCAGTCTGTCTTGAGGTAGTTTCAGCTTGAATAACCAGACTTTCTGGAGTGGGATGTCAGTTTAAATATTCAGGATCAGAACTAGACGGTCTATATTTTTTAGGAAAATTACTGTTTACAGCAGCAATATTATCAGGAACTTCCCAGTTCTGCTCCACTGTTCTCTTAAGTGTCCTATGGAAGGGGAGAACTGGATCCTTCGGGGGGCCCCGAACAATTATGTCCCGTCATACCGTCCTGTTCAAAAGTGGGTGAAGCTCTACCCCCAACCCATGTATTCCACCACTCTATCCATTAAACTCCTGTACCCCGAATCTGCATGTTCTGCAGGGTCAGGTTTTGCAAACTCTAGCTCAGGTGATGTATCAATGCCACTAGCAGAGTGAAGGGTGTCACAGGTCTCATTTTCGATTCGGGATCGATAAGTTCTTCTGGGACCTCTCTAGTACCATATTGTACTCCAAAAGGAGAAACATCCTCTCCTTCAGAGCCACTTTCTTCAAAAATTGAAGACGTAGAGTTAGTCGGATTTTTGTAAAGGAGTAAATCTCCTGTCTTGTTCATGAGGTTTTGACGAAGGGATCGGCATAACCTTCGATGGCATCGAAGGAATCTTCGAGGACACCGATGAAGTCTTCAACAAAGGCGTCGAAGATGCTTTTGGCTTCGATGTTGAAGCTGCCGGCGCAGATGGTGTCGACAAAGTCGTGGATGTTTGACGACTTCTGCTTATGTGGTGTCAGAGAAATACTCTACTCTCGATGAGTCTGACGACTTGGCGTGGACTCGAGTTTTTTGAGGTTCGTCCATACTACCGAGTTTTACCACAGTAGTTCCCGACTTCCCTATGTCGTCCGAAGGAGCAACAAGGGTCCGGCTCTTGAGGTTTGAGGGGGTCGAGGCCGCATTCTCAAAGACCTCCATCATCTTCATTCGACATTTTTTCCCATTTTCTAGGGGAATCCGACTTAGTCGGGGATTGTACTAATTCGGTCGATGAATCGGAAGATGACGAAGGAGATCTGTCTCCTTTTCATCCTTAGACGAGGAAGATGAAGAGCGCCTCGATCTACTACGAGATCGAGATCTCTTAGAGTGTCTAGGACTATCCAATTCTTTCGAATCGCTTGATTTTTTGTGTCTTTTAGACGAAGCCTTCGAAGTTTTAGAAGCTTCCCTCCTCAACGCCAGTTTACCTTTCCTCTCACGAAGGGCCTTCTCAGTCATTCACTGACAGGAGCCTCAGTCGCCGGTTCAATGGCTTGAACCGAGGCACCAGAGACAAACGCGGTGAGGATCTGTGATCGACATCTTCGATCCGCAGTCGATGCACTTTTTACACCCTGTCTTGGGAGTTAAAGGTGTTAAACGACATTTTCAGAAGAAAATTCCGAAGTGTGCCGGTCGAGAGTGAAACAATCGGAAAAACAGAACTGAAGCCAATGGGCGCGGCACTAGCTATTTATACTGACGGTGATGTTGACGCAGTACGGAGCCCATCGAGGAACATCGACGCCAAGATCTTGTGCAGAGCACCCTCTGGCAAAAACATTTTTCCAAAGCAGCGAAGCTGGAAGGATACCGATTTATCTTATGAGGAATATGTGGGAGGACACAATTCAAAGTTACATATTAAAAGTCTGAGCAAGAATGGAGATTTCAGAATTTAAGAGGCTCATTGCCATCAAGAAAATCAATGCGTTTCCCAGGAATAATTGTGGTGTCATTCTGTATTATGATCTTTGTTTTTTCCTCCTGATTATTTGGCATTTAGACAAATACAGAAACGGTGGAGGACAATGAAACATTAACTACTGCCCCTGATGAAATCACAAAAAGCATTTTTTTTTATATTCTTACTAGACATTTATTTCAGTTTAAAAGGGATGTTTTGGAAGATCATGTATATTTAAATATGTATCTTGATAAATCATCATTTAAAGAATAATCTATGGTATTAGCACATTAAGGTGGAATTCAGCACATGAGGTGGGATGGAGAAAGTCAGGCCAAAGCTGCTATGTGTGTTCCCTTAAACCTTATGCTTTGAGAGCTTCTAAAAAATCATATCAACAGAAGTATTGGTGAAAAAGACCCCTGGCACTCGGTTCGCACAGCAGCAAGTCAGTACAGCCAGCAGGGAGAGGAGTTCCACCAAATTTAGTCTTGGGGTCAGTTGGTCCCAGCAACCCAAGGGAAGAAGTCATTCGGTAAGATATTCATAGAAATGGTAAATCTTCCTGACCTGGGTCAACCCCAGAACTTTTTTGCTTTACTAGTGGGATATTTTTCCTTTATACCTCCGAGTGGGAACCTTTTTCCCCACTCGCAAACTTTTTTTATGGGTGTCCTTTTTTTGACTCCATGATGTCTTTTTAAAGTAATCCTCTAACATTTTGGCAATACGTGCCCGTTTCTGGGTTGCCCTAGGGGCTCCCCTTTTAACGTTCTCTGGCTAATCTTGAGTGAACAGTTCACAAGAGTCGAAAATATCTTTGGATTCCTTTTACATTTTATTTTGTGAAACCAGCACAGCCCACCTTAAATGGCGTGCTGGGAGGATACAATGTATCCCCTTTTACACTAGAACTAACCATTCTGTTACAGGGACAAGCTTACCTTCAATGGCTGGTGGCAGTGCTACCTTTTATTAATTTGGTGCACTTTTACCGTGGGCTGTGTTCACAGCTGCAGTAAAGGCACCCAAGGGAGCTTATTGTAACAAAAAGGCAACACCCCCTAACCCCTGTATTCTTTTTTGTCATTTTTGCGTTTGTCCTTTCGTGTTAATTCCTGTGACATCCAGGGCGGGAAATTGCTTTGTGCGATTTTTATCTTCGGCTGGAGTCCCCTGGACTCCCCACCCAGGCTGCAGTCTGGAGGAAGGAAGCCAAGGAGGAGTCCAGAACTCTGCAGCCCTTTGTCTTCCTCCTTACCTGAATGTGGACAAATCCCAGTGGGGGCTGGCTGTCTTGATTGGACAACCAGACCACCACTTGTAAAATGCAGGGAGAGAATTCAGAATTTGGGCTGTAGTTCCTGTTAAATACAGCGAACATGGAAGCTGAAGACAAGTCGACCACTGGAACCGAAAACCAAAGAGGATGAAGGAAAGGCAGCTAAAACGATTTCTAGCGACCGGAGAGCCTGCTGTAGCTCTTCCTTCCAATCGACCGGGGACTCTGAAAATGACAACCCCGACCCAAATCCTGGTGAGACCCACTAGATTCAAGAAGACCTGCATTTTGAGCCATTCCACGCGTTGCTGCAACCTTGCGTTGCTGCAATACCCTGGGACATCGGGCCAATGTGCGGTGCAGTCTTCCGAATCCCGCTGCAACTTAGAGGGCATCCTGGTGTATCTCCAGAGACACAAATCTAGTCAGAAAAGTCCCCTCAACAGAGTGCTGGACCTTCAACTAGAGCCTTATCCATTGATCCTTCTGCAGAATTCCTTCCGAGGTCTGGTTTTCAATCACCATGACAAGGAATCCACTGACCGGGTATTTGGCTACAGAGCCTGAAGTCCTGCTGCAAAATCATCTTAAATGCAGAGGTACTGTGTTGACTTGGGTGTGTATGTGTGGAGGGTCAAGGGAGAGAACCAGTCCATTTTACGGTGTTTTGAGGGTTTTGGTGCCATGAGTGAGGGTAGGGGGGAGATCAAGGGGTAGGAGGATGAAGCAACTGTCCTGCAAAGGGTGAGGCGAGCTACTTTCAGGGAAGAGATTAAGCGGGGGGGGGGCTGTCGGCAGGGGTAGAGTAGGGGTTGAGGGGGAGGGCGTTTCTCGATGGGTACAACGATGGCACGATAGGCGGGTGGGCGCAGGGAGAGAGGATGGGAGGTAGAATGAGAGGTTGAGGAGTTACACTGGGCAAAAGGATGGCGTGGTAGTGGAGTGGGACTCATGTTTGGAGCGCCAGAAAGTTCCCTTGACTGGAGTTTGATAATCCATGCGGTGAAGGGACAGGGAGTGAGGGGGGATCAATGGCTGCAAGAGGGATGATGGGTGGTGTGTTTTGGAGGGTTGAGAGGTGCTTGTGAATTTGGAGCGCCAGAGAGATCCTCTGGCTTGCGAGTACTGCGCAGGGTGTGTGGATGAGGGGAGAGAAGATGTTCTCAATAAATGCTAGAGGGAGGGTGGAGGTTGAAGTGTTCTGAAGGGCTGAGGAGTGAGGGATGAGCGTTTGAGGGGACAGAGGCATGGCGTACCAGGGGGGGTCTTCCGATCTCAGAATTGGGGTGGGGAGATGGTGGGGTGTGTGCAGGCGAGTTCCGGGTGGAGTGGAGTTCGGGGGGGGGGGGGAGATGGGTTCATGGGTTGTGGCCTGACATGGGGAGTACGGGTGGTTCATGAAGTTGGGTGCAAGGTTGCAGGCCATGAGCAGGGTGGATGAATTACAGGGAGAGGGTAACGTCTTGAGGCCGGGAGTGAAAGTGGGTAGGCAAGGAGGATTGTGGGGATGTGGGGATGTGGGGTCTCCATCCTGGGACATGTCAGGGGCAGCACCTGAGTCAGAGGATCCCCCTATGGCACCAAAAACTCCAAAACGCCGAAAGTGTGACTGGTCCTCTCCCGCAACACCTCACCCCTTCTCCATTGGACCAACCTACCAGCCTCTCCCAGCATTCCTAAACCCCCAAGACTAACCTCAAGCAATCCGCTAAACCCCCAGCTCATGTGCTCCACTCACCTCCCTTACATTCCCCTGGATCCTCTCCTCCTAGTCTCCCATACCTCCCCCGTAACCACCTCACACACCACCCAAAGTGCACATGCATCCAGTCCCCCTTGTAAACGCTGTCTCCACCACCCAGAGTGACCCTCCCACAGCGCTTTCTTCGCCTGGCACCCATGTCCCCCAAACACCCCGTGATGAGCGCCACAAAATCCACCTCCCCAAGTCACATGCATCCTTTTTAATGCCCGCTCCGTAGCATGAAACAGACAGCATCTTTGACCTCCTTTCCTCCGACAGTCCAGACCTTATTTTTATTACCGAAACCTGGCTCTCCGATGATTTTGTGCCAGTAGCGCACCAGGCCCCTCCCCAACCTTACCACCCCCCCACATCCTCCCAAACCCCTTTCCCTGGCTACTCTCTAATCACCCACAATAGACCCTCCAGAGGTGGCGGAGTGGCAATCCTCTACAAACCCCATTTCTCCATCCCTCTCGTCAAAACCCAGACATGCAACGCCTCTTGTGAATCCCTTCTGGTAACACTCGACGATCAACATTCACCCGCAGCTTCCTACTCATCTACAGACTCCGTATACGACAGACATTTTGCCAATAATCTGACTCCATTGCCACCATTCAGGTAAAGCACCCATCCCTTGCACTCTTGGTTTGATATGCCCAACAGCCCCATGACCCATCCACTGATCAGTCTCAATTTACTGAACCTCTCCCAACATACAAATGGTCCAAACAACTCAGGTGGGCACTCCCTTGACACGATCTTCAGCTCCTATGACCTGGTCTCTATATCCCATCCCAAAACACTTATCTGGGCAGACCACTTTGCCATGCCTTTCTCAATCCACACACAAGGCCCCACCCCCTACGGCCACCCTGGCCAACAGACATGTCCATAAATGCTGTAACAGAGTCAAAGTACTCCACTTACTTGGCTGAAGCCCTGCTACTCCATCCCATCTGCAACCCTGTCCCGTGTAAGACCCTTAACCATCGAATCTTTCGACTCATGGCTTGAAGAATCACTAATTCCACTCACCCCCCTGCAACCTCATGCAAAGGACCGTCATCCAAATGGTTCACTCCCCTCCTGAGGACACTCAAACAATAACTCTTGAATGCAAATGGCGAACTTAGAAAACCATCCCCACCAGATCATTGTTCGCCCTCCACCACCGTAATTACAAATCCAAGATCCGTAAGGCCAAAAAAGCCTATTACAATAAACAAATTCTTAACTGTGGCAGCAGCAGCAAAGAACTCCACAAGATCTCCGAATTTGTGAAACCTGCTTGCACCTCCGTCCAATCCACTAACACATAATCACTCTGCGAATCCCTCTTGCTACATCTCTACAACCTCGCACTTGACCAGACGGCAACCCTTCACTCCAAACTGTCCCTGCTGAAAACCTACCCCGACCCTTCCTGATTGCCCCAACGCCCACTCGACCAACCGTCGACTCTTTCAAACCCATCTCCAGAGACATGTTCCTTGACCTACTAACAGCCAGCAGACCCTCAGGATCACCCCTCAACCCTTACCCCGCCTCCGTTCTCAAAGATATTCTCCTCTACATGTGCAGGAGAGCATGCAAGAGCTATATTTAACGGCTCCCCCACCTCTGGCCTCTTCCCAGAAGCCTTTAAAACAGCGCATGTCAAGCCACTTCTAATAAAAGGCCTCCCCTCAACCCACTTGACCACAAAAATTACAGATCGATCTTCAACACCAGATTTCTAGTGAAACTGACCGGACTGCATACTCCCAGCTCAACTGCTTTGTAGAATCAAACAAGCTCCTTGACCCGCACAATCAGGCTTCAGACCTTGACACAGAACATAAAGCACTCTGATCTCGATCTGGGATGATCAAGGCCACGGCAGATTGAGGGACATGCAGCACTGATACGCCTATATCTCTCTGCAGCCTTTGAAACCGTTAAACATACAATTCTTGACCGCATCCATTCACTAGGCATCCATGGCTCAGCACTCAAATGGATTGCCTCCTTCCTCAGCAACAGGAAACAGTCTTTCTTCCCCCCCCCTTTTCTATCAACTGCTCACCCCGTCAACACAGGAGTACCCCCAAGGTGCATGCCTCTCTGCTATCTTCAACCTCTATCTGACCAATCTACCAGGAATCATCCGCGTACACAACCTCTTCATACAACTATGCTGATACCAAATCATCCTAAGAATCCCCAAGACTAACACCAACCCACGCACTGACCTTGAGGTTCATCTCTGATATTGACCAATGGATGACATCTAGCCACCTCCTTTTGAACCCTGATAAAACCAAAATCATGGTGTGTGGCAATACTGCCCTTCTTCCACACCACCTCACCCTTGCCTCCCTACCTAGATCCCCCTCCCTCCGATAGTCAAAAACCTAGGCTGCACTATGGAGTCAGGCCTAACCCTCTGTCAGATCAATGTTTCAAAATGGTGTCACCATCACCTCAAACTTCTAAGACACATTTTCCCTTATTTATCCTACCAACAGTCACGCCGCTGTTCTGTCTATTGTTCTGTTGAGAGTGGACTATGCCAACTCCTCATACCTGGGAGCAGTGGCATACCAACTCATACTACAAAGAGCCCAAAACGCTGCCGCCAAACTCCTCACCCTCGGGTACAGACCACATCTCTCCCGCTCTTCGAACCCTCCACTGGCTACCAGTCGGAAGAAGGGCCATCTTCAAGACTGTATGCATTGCGCACTGTGAGGTGCACAAGAATGGCCCCACATACCCACATGAAAAGATAAAACCCTACCTCCCATTACGCACCCTCAGATCAAGCACTGTACTCTTTCTAGCAATACCAACCTCCAACTATGCCAGGATTAGAGGATCTGGTTTTTCAACCTTGGCCCCTACTCTGTGGAACTCTCTCCAAGCTCATATCAGACAAACCCACAACTACATGGCCTTTCGCAAAGTTCTAAAAACTTGGCTCTTACCAAAATGCCAAATAGGACCATCTAAGACTACTAAATCCTTGCTATCTGAAGACAAATGTTCCGAAATCTGGAGCCATAACACCACTGAAGAAGTCTAATAAATTATTAAAAAATTCACTCTAAACGCAGCAATCGCCAACGCGGACCTTAATGCCTGAACAGCAAGCCCACTAGATCAAACCCTTCTCCCATACACTCACCTCTTATATCGCTTCCCTCACTCTTCTCTACACCGAAACAATTATAATGCAGCTATAACCCTCGTATTCAGCATAGCTGCACAGCTGTTCCTAAACAGGCCTAATGCAGCCAGAATCCAGTCCTGGTGACCATCCCCCTGACTGGACACATTCTACTGATATCAAATACCACCAAACCTAATGCTAGGATGCAGCAAACATCGCACTGGCACTTCAGCTGTACACAATCTGTGCACCCTATGTCACTCTCTCAACGGACCTGGACCACAGTCCCTGAGGGCGTTCTACCTACCAGCGCATTGAGGTAATACCAATGATATATACAGCGCTACATAAATGCAAAATAACATTTACTTACCTTAAGTGTTAGGATTTCTGTATAGCTGTGGGGCGTTTCCTATGATGGGGAGGCCTCTTCATTCAGTGCACCCAGTCCCACTGCTAAACTCCTGCTAGGGTGTCTTCTGTGGAGCCCCTGGACCCTCTTCTAACTCTAGAAGTTAAATACCCAAGGAACTCAGACTTGCTACTTAATAACCAATCCTGACACTGCCTGTTGGTCACTAGATCCCAGTGACCCCCCCCGCCGCCCTTCTGCCACTGAGAACACACATGCTCCAAGAATAAGGAAAAGACTTAAGGGATTGGGCCTTTTGCCTATAAAAGAGAATAAGAGTTGAAAAGTTACTTGTAAAAGAGTTAGTTGGTAACTGAGTGAACAGTTACAAAAGTTCTTACTTACCTTGGATGTGTGAGGCACTATTCTTAAAAGTATGGTTGACATCTTTCAATCCTTAGGAATCGTTATGCTGTTCTAATAGAAAGTAGATGTGAAGGCTCACCTGCAGTTAGGTTGTGCCTCTTCCCAAAAGTAAAGTGTTGGTTTCACCAGATTATGCCTATTAGGATAATTGTACAAGTGTCCCCCAATTGGGTCTTGCTTCCTCCGAGCTTGCTGTTAGCCATTCCAGAATAAGTCTGCATTACGTAGTTGCCTACCTAGAATAACTGAGTCATTCCGTAAAGTGTAACATTGGGTTTTGCTTTCCCTGTGCTGTTGTAGACAGACCCACAGAGTCTTTGGTTCAAACTGTCCCTCATAAATCATACATTAGGCACTTATATAGCTGGGAAAGACCTAACCTGGATTTCATTGTGAGGTTAAAAAGTATATGGTTTTACTTACCTTGAATTAGCTATGTGCCATCCAAAAATTATCTGACAAGAGTTACTGCTTATCTCAATCTGTTTCACTGATCTCAAAAGCACCTGTAATTGATTACTACATCCTTAAGTTACCTATCACAAAAGTAGTTCGTTTTTTACTGTACCTGGAATAAGTGTTCCACTAGTCACAAAATGTATACTGTCCAGTTGAATGATGTGATTTGTTACTGAGTCATTGTACAACTGGTAATGTTTGCTGCCCTTGCATTACTGAATGTAATTGTGAAAGTAACCATTGGTTTTTAACTCGCCAAGAATAGGTGTGACCTATACTGAAGGAAAAAGTGAGTCTTCCCTATAACTACTGTTAGGTGTTCCAAATAAAGTTTATGCTTTGGTATGTGTACCTTGAAGCACAGTGTGTTTATATAAAATTGTGATCACATATAATGTGTGATAAGGAACAAGTTACTTACCTGTAACTGTTGTTCTCCAGCATGGGTCTGGCATGGATTCACATGCTCACGAATATTCCCTGTCAGGCCGGGAATCCTCGGTATAGAAAAAAAAATCAGTATCAGTTTGGTTACTACTAAGAAAGACAGATCAGAAACGAATCACTGGTCTCTGGGTCATACTGCCCCCAGCCAATGACTGCCCTCTCCCTAAGCCCCGCCTCTGGCAGCCATCCTCAGATTTGGTAGCACGAAAAGCGGCAGTATGACCAAGTGAAGAGCCGCAGAGGGGTAGGTGGGAGGGTTCGCATGTTAATCCATGCCAGACCCATGCGGGAGAATAACAGTTACAGATAAGTAACTTGTTCCTTCTCTAGCATGGGGTCTGGCATGGATTCACATGCTCATGAATAAGAGAATACATAGCAGTATACACATGCACAACCACAGGAGGTGGCAACAGGCTCAACATTAAGCAATACAACTCAACATTAAGCATCTCTTACCTCCTCACCAGGCTCACCTTAAGCGAACAGGTTGCGCAGCACTGCTTGGCCGACCCTGGAATCCTCCCTGGAGTCCTGATCCACGCAGTAGAATCTTGTGAAGGTGTGCGTCGACCTTCAAGTCGACGCCCTGCAGATGTCCAGCAGGGGCACACCAGACAGGAACGCCGTGGTAGGAGCGATCGCTCTGGTCGAATGGGCTCTTGGACGGCCAGGCAGCGGTCGGTTTGCCAACTGGAAATGGAAGTCTTCGAGAGATCCTTCCCTTGATTCACAGTCCCAAAGTTCACAAACCGCTGCAATGTCTTCCGAAAACTCTTTGTGCGGTCCACGTAGAACTTCAGCGCTCTAGCTATGTCCAGCGAGTGCAGAGTCCTTTCAGCCGGCGACGAAGGCGACGGGAAGAAAACTGGCAACACCAAGGGTTCGTTGAGGTGGAAGTACGACGGCACCTTGGGCATTAATGTGGGGTGCATCCTCAGCACCACCCTAGTGTCGTGAAACGTCAAGCATGGCGGCTTGCAAGATCGGGCCTGGATCTCTCCCACTCGTCGTGCGGAGGTGATGGCCACGGGAAACGCTGTCTTCCACAACAGAAACTTCAACTGTGCCGAATGCATAGGCTCAAATGGGGGGCCCCATGAGCCTGGTCAGCACCACGTTGAGCTCCCACGCCGGGGCAGGGGCCTTCACCGGCGGGAATGATCGGAACAATCCTTTCATAAATTCCTTCACCAGTCGATGAGACCACAAGCGCGCCCATCCCGTAGTTCTGGTGTATCGTGAGATGGCGGCCAGATGTATCTTGATGGAAGCGTGAGCTAGTCCAGCCTTGGCCAATGACAGTAGGTACGGCAATACTTGAGGGGCCGTAATCTGCAGAGGGTTAATCTTCTGTGCACGGCACCAGACACAGAACCTCTTCCATTTATGTCCGTAGCACTTGAGTTGAGGACGCCCTGGCCGTTGCAAGAACCTCTCTGCAGTCGGCCGGGATGTCGTACCCTCCAAACTCTAGTGCTGCAGGAGCCAGGCCTGCAAGTTCAGCGACTCCGGGTTGTGGTGAAGAATGGCGCCTCCTTCCCTGGAGAGAAGATCTGTGTCCGTCGGAACCTTGACTGGTGTGGACGTTGACAAGTCCAGAAGGTCCGGGAGCCAGATCGGTCTCGGCCACGCCGGTGCGGCGAGGATCATCCTGCACCGGGATCTCTTGCGCTGGTTGATGAGCCGGAGCAGCAACGGCAGCGGAGGGAACGCATTAAGAAATAGGCCGTCCCAGGGGAACGAGAAAGCATCGCCCATGCTCCTCGGCGGGGAAAACCTGCTGCCGAACCTCCAGCACTTGGAATTCGTCGCCGTCTCGAAGAGATCGATTTGGGGTTCGCTACATCGTCGGAAGAGTCAATCCACTTGATCCTGGCGTAGTTCCCACTCATGGCACGAGTGCAGCTTTATGCTGAGTGAGTCGGCGATCTTGGTTTTTTTATTCGTGCCAGATGAAGAGGAACCAGAAACATCCTTTGGGCGACGGCCCAGTGCCACAGATACTGGGCTTCCTTGGATAGGGCAGGGGATCTGTTCCGCCCTGCTTCCGGATGTAGAACATCGTGGTGGTGTTGTCGGTGAAGATCCTCACCACCTTGCCCTTGAGGGACGGAAGAAAAGACCTGAGGGCCCAGAACGCTGCACGGAGCTCCAAGAAGTTGATGTGGAGTGACTTCTCCTCCGTGAGCCAAAGGCCTCTCGCGTGAAGATCTCCGGAGTGTGCTCCCCAACCTTCCAGGGAGGCGTCCGTCGTCACCGTCACCTGGTGAGCTGGGGTCTGAGAGTCCGTGCCGGCCGACAGGTGAGAGCGGGTACCCCACCACCAGATCGCCTGACGGAACGTCTCGTCGAGAGGGATCCTGTCCTCGAAGCTGCCCCTCGACTGGACCCAGCAGGCATCGAGGAACTCTTGCAAGGGGCGCATCCGAAGCCTGCAAAGGCGCACCAGATAAATGCAGGAGGACATCATCCCCAAGGAGGGACTTGATAGATCTTACCCTGGCCATGTCCGTGGCCAGCAGACGCTGCACCTTGCCCAGAATGGTCCTGGTCCTTTCTTCCGATGGCGAGGCCAGCCGCGCCACTGTGTCGAGCTTGGCTCCCAGAAACAAGGCGACTTGCGACGGAACCAGGTGGAGAATCCCAGGTCCGTGAGCGGCTGGACGGTCTTCGCAGTATGCTCCACGGCGAGCTCCCTTGTCCTTGCCCGGATGAGCCAGTCGTCTAGGTAGTGGTAGATTTGGATCCCCTGCAGGCGCAGCCGCGCCTCCACCGGTGCGAGGCACTTGGTGAACACCCTGGGTGCCGACTTCAAGCCGAACGGGAGGGCCTTGAACTGGTAGTGCCGCCCCTGGACCACAAACCTGAGGAACTTTCGGTGTCTTTTTAGAATGGGGATGTGGAAGTACGCATCCTCCAAGTCCAATGACAACAGGAAATCGCCCTCCTCCAGCTGTCTCAGCACGTGCTGGAGGGTGACCATCCGGAACTTCTGTGCCTTGATGTACTTGTTCAGTCGTCACAGGTCCAGGATGGGGTGCCATCTTCCTGTCTTTTTTACGAGGAAGTACCTTAAGTAAACTCCGGAGCCCCGAAGCCTCTTTGGGACGAGCACGATGGCACCCTTCTTGAGCATCGCCCTTACTTCCAACAGTAGAGGGACGTGATTTTCCTTCCTGTCCACGGGTGGAACGCGAGGGCACTTCTGAAACTCGAGGGCGTGCCCTTGGGCCAGGGCGTCCAGCACCCAACGGTCGGTGGAGATGGACTCCCACACGCTGACGAACGTCGCCAGCCGGCCTCCCACCGGGGTGCTTTGGCGGGGACCCGTCCCCACAGTCGGTTCAATCTTGTTTGGAGGCCGCCTTGCCTCCTTGACCTCCCTGTCGACGGGCACCACCTGACTTGCCGCGTCCCCTGTAGGCTTCCTGGGACGAAGATCTTACCGCTTGGCGGTATGTGGAGGCGCCACTGCCGGATCCCTTGGAGGCACCTTGGCTGCCTCCGGAGCTCCGAAAGGACGGCCGTCGTTGTTGGAGCACTCCCAGTGCCCGGGCAGTCTCTGTGTCTGTGTCTGTCTTGATGGCCTGAAGGGACTCATCAACTGCCTTCCCAAACAGGTTGTTCCCGTCGAAGGGCATGTCCAAAACCATGGTTTGTACGTCCTGCCGGAAATCCGTCGCCTTGAGACATCCTCGTCTTCTCAGGCAAACGCTGTTGTCCAACTGACGGAAACCGGTGTCGGCGATGTCCGTTGCCACCGTGATGGCGTGGTCCGAAGCAATCTCACCTTCCTGTAGGATTTCAAGGGCCTCAGCCCTTTTGGCGTCCAGAAGGAAGTCCAACAGAGGGGCGATTTTGAACCACAACTCCGTCGTAGCGGGCTACGATAGCCAGGGCGTTGGCCGCCTCGATAGTCGTCGCTGCGGATGAGATGATCCGTCGTCCCATCGTGTCCATCTTCCTGCCCTCGCCGTCCGGCGGGGAAGTTGATGTCGAGGCCGATGCCCCCCCCAGCTTTCTTCTTTGCCGCCGCCGAAACGACTGAATCCGGGGTAGGTTGTGCCCGAAGCACAAGGGGGCAGCGTCGGGGACCCGGTACTACTTCTCGTACCGGTCCCTCTTTGCCGGCGCCATGGCAGGGTTCTTCAGGAGGACGAGCCCCTCATCCCAGATGTCATCAAGAAGCGGTACGGCGAGGACCGTCTTCCTTTTAGCCTTGTGCCGTTGGTGAAGGAACCCTTCTTTCGTCTTGTCTTCTGGGCAGAGCTGAAAAAGCTCGGATGCCCTGGAAATCATGGCATGAAAGTATCCAATCTCGTCGGGCGGGGCGCCCGAGCAGGGGGCGACGGGGGACACGTCCCGTCACCTCTGTCGTCATCTGTACCTATCGTAGCCGTATCCATGCCTGTATCATCCCTGTGGGTAGTAGACCGGGGGAAGGCAGAGCAGGCCGCAGAGGTGGGTGAGGTGGCGTAGGATGCGTCGTCCTACTCTTATGCAGTGGACTCTGCCAAGGTCCTGGCTCCGGTTCCCCCCGTTGGGTCTGGCTCAGGTACCTCCGTCGGGGGAAGGGGCAACCTTGTCCTCATCTCCGAGCATAAGGATTGAATCGCTGACAAAATGGCCGCCGAGGTGTCCTGCGGCGCCGGAAACGACGGGCGCGAGGGCTCTTGAGGAGCCTTGTCGGCGACACCGTCGCTCTCGTCGTCGCCCTCGTCGGGATCCCTCCCGATGGGCTGGGCCTCTTCAACGACTTCGATTAGCTCTTCTTCAGAGGTCGTGTCCGTATCCACGATGGCCACCAGCCCCTCCCCCACCTTTTCCGAGGACTTTGTGGGGGTCTTCTCAATGGGCCTGAAATACGACTCCCTCCGCGGTGGCAGGGAGACTGGGTCCTGAGGGCGCCCACACTGGTGTAGCCTCCACAGGCTGAGCCAGGGCCGCGGCGACATCCTCAATCGAGGTCTTAGCGGGGTGAATTAAGGCCATCGCCACCTTCTGGACGCCAGGGGCCTTCACCTTGGGGGGGGGGGGAGGGGAGGAAGGGACCGAGCCTCGCTCCCTCTCTGCCGGAATCTTCGAGATCGACCGGGGCCTCTCCAGAAGAGTTCTCGGACTTCCTCTTACCCGAGCGAGCGTTGGCTCGTGGTTGATGGCGCCGGGGAGGATGCGCCATGCCTGGCAGCCAAGGAGCACAACCGTTCGGCGCTCCCGGTGCGCGCGGACTCACGGTGCTTAGCCTTTTGTTGGGCCCCCGTCGCCAGGGCGCCCTCACAGGACTTAGAAGACCGCTCGGACTTCTTTTTCTTCTTCTCACCTGACGGCTCTTCCCTTCCAGCCAGTTGGCGAGACGGAGGTGGCGATCCTTCATGGTCCGCTCCGACATGTTCCCACAAGTGCACAGTCCTTCTCTGTGTGCGTATTGTCCTCATGGAGAGAGGCATAACTAATGCTCGTCCTCCTTGAAAACATTCTGAAGCTGGCATCCAGGGCAGGTCCTGAACAGCTTCCCGGGCGTCGAGCTTCCAGTAGATTTATCTAGGCGTACCTGTATTTAAATAAATCCTTTATGTTTACAATACATAGTTTGTGTTTTTTTGGACCATTTGTAATACAATTTCATTTGTACTGATTCTACAGCCCCCTCTCCCTCCAAAGATAAGCCTGGCTGCTCTGTATACTATACCATGCGCTCAGGTGGTACAGCTTCATACCCAAGTGGAGTCTTGTACTGCCTCAGTTGAATGGTTTTACAAAACCCTTCGTTGGACTTCAGAAAAATTATCCTAACAATTGTCTGTTCCGCCCATCACTAGTCGATACGAAGTTGGAGCTTCAGCACTGCAGCAGGGCTTCGCCGGGCAGTTCAATGGTGCAGGAGGATGCAGCAAGCTTCTCTTCCAAGTTCTTTTTGTCAGATCTTTCTTTCAGTGGTCGGGTCTGCCTTCTATTCAAGAGACCTCTATTATGCCGGTTTCTCCCATTCATGCACAGCCTAGCTTTCACCAACTGCAAGGACAGCCAGCCAATCACGACTGGGTGCATTCAGGTAAACAAGGAGACTAAAGACAGATAGTTTCGGGCACCTCTCTAGCCTCCTGCCCTGCCAGATACACTGGAGCCGGAGCAAATTTCAACACTGAAGCCTACCAAAGTCAAAACAAAAAGGGTTAAACCTGGTTTGGTACGCAGAGTAAAACCCAAGAAAGACCAAGCAAGAAATGGTGAAAAAAATAAAACCAGGGCCATTTTGACAAAATGGGCACCCATGGGTGTAATACTGCAGCCTGCGGTAAAACGCAAAATGGCAGGAAAGTTAAACCACTGCCACCAGCCATTAAATGTAGTGAGGGTAACAAAAAAACAACAAAAAAAGGTGCACAAGTAAGCGGGTAAGGGGGCTACAAAGTAACCCCCCAGTACTTTAAAAGATGGGGTGTACCATACCTACACAGGAAAAAACAGGTAAGTACAGTCAATTTCACCTTACTACTCTTGGGAACAACAGTTTACCCAAGAGAAGGTATTTAAACCTTAAGAGAAATCCAAAGGACTTCTCGGACACTGCACAATACAAAAATTGATGCCTATGGAGTTTGTCAGACTACAAAACCAAAAGAAAGTCTTAATCAGATCAAAAATACGAGAGTGGGGAAAAAGGTCTCAATCACTCCAGGATAAAAATATCAAATCTTAAAGTCGAGCAAAAGAGCTGGGGGTCTCTAAGGTTGAAGAGAATTAGCACAAAAATTAGAATTCCCCCTAACAGGATGGAACTCCATGTAGCTGCCTTGCAGATCGCGTCCAGAGGGACGTTTGCAATGAAAGCTACGGTAGGTCCTGTAGTGTGCTCTTGGGGTTAAAGGTAGAACTTTCTTGGATTGGGAATAGCAGAGTTGCATGCATTTGACTATCCATCTGGAGATGGCGCTCCGATATGTGGTCGTGGTTGGAAACAAAGAGTTGGTCTCTTTTCCTTAGGGGTTTTATTCACATAGCACAAGACCGCCCTCCGTACATCAAGTGTGCAGAGGCTTACTTCTGCTGAGTTTGATGGATTCTGAAAGAAGGTGGGAAGTTCTATGGATTGCTTTACATGGAACTTTGAAATGGACAAGCTTGGCCTTGTGTATGATGAAAAAGGGGGTCTTGTACAGACAAAATCTGTAGCTCATGGACTCGTTTTATGGGGTTGATAGCTACCAGGAATGCCGTATTATAGTTAAGATGTTTTAGGCTGGCCTTGTGCATAGGCTCTAAGGGCCCCCTCCCCCCTCATGAGCTTCGCGAGAACAAAATTGAAACCCCAACCCGGGGGAGGGTCTGAAAGGGGGCAGGGGTCTAGCCTCTTTACCCCCTCCATGAATGCCTTAATGTTAAATGTTAAAGATATTTGTACAGCGCACTGTCACCAACTGCGTTGGTCCCCAGGCGCTCTAGCATATCTGCACACAAGAAGGTGGGATGGGTTAGTAGGGTGCAGAGGGAGTAGGATAGTGAGAGGAGTGGTGTTCTGTTGGCAGCTTCAACCCTTTATACACCAGGTGCTGAGCTTTTTGGTGCGACTATCTGGTAATGTCACTCCTCGTGTGCTGTTGGTGCGGTTTATGTATTGTGGCGGTGTGGTGAAGTGCATGCGGATTGCAGTGCGAGAGGTGGTTGTGTTTGTTTGAGTGAGATAAGTACATACAAAGTTCAGAGCTTTTTGGTTAGTGGGTTAAATGGTTTTCAGCCAATCACAGCATGGCTGAATGCCCGGGCCTCAGGATTCCTGCCTGGTGCTGAAACAGCTAGACAAGACCCGCACAGTGAGGTAGAGGCCCACACCCAACTGAGCAACTGAACATAGCAACCTACTTCGCTGGATTTCAGAGACAACAGAATAATTCAGTGCAGTCCCAAAATACAGCTCGAATTGAGATTCCCGCAAGGTGAGAGGGAGGCCCACACATGACATTCGGTTTTTTTGCACAACGCATTCCCTGTTGTGGTCTAATGAGCAAAGTCTACTGTAGTATTTTAATGAGCTATGTATAGTGAGGTTGGAGTGTCTGTTCTCCCCTTAACTTACCATCTAAGCGGGAATGTCTGCCTGAGCTTTCGGAGTGGGATGTGCCCTGATGCGGTAGGTGAGTCGATCGAGTGGTTTCGTCTTGGTCCGACTGTTTGGTCTGTAGTGTCCTCTTGTGACTATATCTTGAGATGTCTTATGGGGTGCATTCTGATCGACTTTGGTTGTTTAGTGGGGGTCGAGGTCGGTCTCTTTATTCGTCGATGAGCGGTGTGGGTGGTCTTCAAGCATTCTTGTCGGCTGGTGTAGTTGTAGTTTTTCTCAGGAATTCTGCACCTTAGTTGAGTATTGATCTGTAAGTGATACACATGGATTTTAATTTTGTTTTATTGGTTGCCAACGCAGTATTGTTGGCACAGGTGCGATGTGTTCTTGCCGCAGTAGTTTGAGAAGGAGTCTGGCCGCCGTATTGTGTATGCGTTGTAGTTTTTTTTTTTTTTTTTTAATAAGTCTTTCAGGTATAGGCTGTTGGCATAATCTACTCTGGACGTGACCAGAGCGATGGTGAGTTTTGTTGGCAAATGACAGGAACGGTAGGATCCTTTTTGCTTTTAATGACAAGGACTTTCCACCAGGACATCTTTCTGTGAAGTGGTGTAAGCATATAGGGCAGACAGGTGTACCTTTAAGGAACTGATTACTAGGCCAGAGTCTAGTAAGCTATGCATGTAATATAATTGATTACTGGGGCGGAGTCGAGTAAGCTAAGCATGTAGTGTAGAATGTTAGCTGGAGAACGTTCGGATGGATTGTGATGCGCACCATATCACAAATCTTTACTACTTATTAAAATAACTGTGCCTGGAGTCGGGGTTTCATGCCTCTTTGAGGATATCCATACAGCTTTGTGGAAGCAATGACCAAACTGACTTCAGGAGCCAAGGTGCCAAGTTCATGGATTGTGGTTGGAGGGATGCCCCCTTGTGTTGTGGCAACATGTTTTACGGGCACAGGAGCTCGATAGGGTCCACATCGCTAGCTTGAGCAAGGGTGAAAACCGAGGCTGTCTCGCCCACATAGGAACAACCAGGATCAGGGTTACTTGTTCCTGGTTAATCTTGTGCACTATTCTGCCCCAGAGTGGTGTCAGGGGTTTGGGGGTCCAGAGCATAAGCACATTTCCTTGACCCGTTCCCCTTGGACCCTGGCTGGGGAAACCTGGATGCGAAGTCTGGGCATTGTGCGTTTAGCTTTGTGGCAAACAAGTCTAGTGGGGAGGGACCCCATAGTGAGAACATTCTGTTTAGGATATCTATCGAGTTGCCACTCGTGTTCTTCTGGAAGAGCGTGTCTGCTTAAGAGGTCTGCCAGAGAATCGAGTTCCTGTGGAATATGTTGGGATGTTAGAAACATGTTGTGCTTGAGTGCTTACCACCATATTTTCCGGGATAGCTTGGACAGTGAGTGTGTCTGTGGGTGCGTCCCAGCTTGTTCTGATAGGACCTGCACCGTCTGACCCTGGAGATGTTGCTGAAAGGCCTGAAGAGCCTTGAGGACTGCCAAGAGCTCCATGAAGTTGAAATGTCTTTGGGCAGTAGCGTGTGTCCACTGTCTTTGGGCTGTGTGGTGAAGGTAGCGCGCCCCAACCGGCGAGTGAGGAGGCTGTAGTTCGGATCACTTGTGCTGGTGGAGCGCAAAAAGGTTTTCCTTTTAACAGGTTGTCCTTGAACCACCAGTGAAGAGCCTGAACCAGGGTTAGCGAAACAGCCACTAGATCATCCCACTCTCCGCTTGCCTGAACCACTGTTCACAAACAATTCCTGCTTTGGATGCATGCGCAGGTGCACATGAGGAACTAAACGTTAATGTTAAAGGATATTTATACCGCGCACTATCACCACCGGGGTGGTACCCTGGCGGACCAGAAAAGAAAGGGGTTGGTTGATACACATTAGTAGAACAAAGTTTGGAGAAAGACCAAGGGACCTTTGATGCGCTGTTGGCAGCTCCAGTTCGGTTAGCACAGTGCAGAGGTTTTTGGTGTGATATTCATTCGGTATCAGAGTGCTGTTGTGTAAAGCTATGGGTGGGTTGTTGCTGCAGTGAAGTGCGTGCGGTTTGCAGTTTTAAAAAGGTATGGTTGTGAGAGGTGTATGCAGATGGGTGAGATTTTAGTAGGGTTGGTTATTAGCATCGTCGTCTGATGAGACACTCATTTTGTGGGTCCCATCTCTGTGCAACTCAATGTAATATCCACAGTCCTCTCCAAATATGACTCAAGGCAAGACTCAATTCCCAACTGATGCGACACAGGCAAACATTTACATTTCTATATTAGTGCGGCAGAGGACAGTAATCACAGTCCTCTAGGAGTGACTCGAGGCAACACCCTCAATCCTCTGGGGATGCGACGCAGGCCAATATTCACAGCTCAATCCCAATGTGGCACAGGCTAATATTCACAGTTCTAGCCCAGTGTGGCACAAGACAATCACAGTCTCCTCTAGGTGCATCCCACGATAAAGTTCACAATCCTCTCTGGAAGCGACACGTGCCATCATTCACAGTTCTATCTCAGCATGGCAAGGGCCAATATGACATGCATTACTCACCATTAAAACATTTGATGATTGTATTCATGTCTTAGTGTGGCATAGGTTAATATTCACAGTCCTCTCTAGATGTGACTCACGTTAAAATTCTCAGTTCTTTCCTGATATGGCACCAGTCAGTATTCACAATCCTCACTAGTTGTGAAGCTGGTTTAGTACTAACAGTCTGGCGTGCTATGTTCTGAGGGTAGGTAGAGTGGCTGTGATTCTGGATTATAGTGAACAACCTACTCCTCACCTAGGCCACACCTACCTTGATGGTCGCTGACGGGTGATGGCTGGCCACTGGCCTGCCCTGCCGACACCTGCAGACAGTGGCTGGATCCCAGTTGGAGGAGTGCCCTTTGCCTTATAACCCTTAGCGGCAGTAGCTGCCGGGCATGGGGCTTGCCCTGGTTGGATTGTCCATTATGGGAACGTGGACCAATCAGGGAACGTTGGAGGGCTGGGAGGCAGGCTGGAAGTGGATTGGGAAGCAGGTCGGGGAGAGGGGACAAGGAACAAGTTACTTACCTGTAACTGTTGTTCTCCAGCATGGGTCTGGCCTGGATTCACATGCTCATGAATATTCCGTCGTCAGGCTGGGAATCCGCGGTAAAGAAATAATCAGTTTCGTTTCTGATCTGTCTTTCTTAGTAGTAACCAATCACTGATCTCTGGGTCATACTGCCCCAGCCAATGACAGCCCTCCCCCTGAGCCCCTCCCCTGGCAGCCATCCTCAGATTTGGTAGCACGTAAAGTGGCAGTATGACTAAGTGAAGAGCCGCAGAGGGGAAGGAGGGAGGGTTCGCATGTGAATCCATGCCAGACCCATGCTGGAGAAGAACAGTTACAGGTAAGTAACTTGTTCCTTCTCCAGCATGGGGTCTGGCATGGATTCACATGCTCATGAATATAAGAATACATAGCAGTATACACATGCACAGCCACAGGCTCAACATTAAGCAATACAACAACTCAAATTAAGCATCTCTTACCTCCTCACCAGGCTCACCTTAAGCGAACAGGTGCAGCACTGCTTGGCCGGCCCTGGACTCCTCCCTGGAGTCCCGATCGACGCAGTAGATTCTTGTGAAGGTGTGCGTCGACCTCCACGTAGCAGCTCTGCAGATGTCCAGCAGGGGCACACCAGACAGGAACGCTGTGGTAGCAGCGATCACTCTGGTCGAATGGGCTCTCGGACGGCCGGGCAGCGGTCGGTTTGTCAACCGGTGAGTGCATGATGCAGCCGGAGAGCCACCTGGAAATGGAAGCCTTCGAGAGAGCCTTCCCTTGATTCACAGGTCCAAAGTTCACAAACAGCTGTGATGTCTTCCGAAAACTCTTCGTGCGGTCCATGTAGAACTTCAGCGCACTAACTACGTCCAGCGAGTGCAGAGTCCTCTCGGCCTGCGACGAAGGGAAGAAAACTGGCAACACCAAGGGCTCGTTGAGGTGGAAGTCAGATGGCACCTTGGGCATAAAGGAGGGGTGCGTCCTCAGCACCACCCTCGTGTCGTGAAAAGTAAAGTATGGAGGCTTGCAAGATAGGGCCTGGATCTCTCCCACTTGTCGTGCGGAGGTGATGGCCACGAGAAATGCTGTCTTCCACGACAGGAACTTCAACAGCGCCGGATGCATAGGCTCGAATGGGCTCCCCCCCCCCCATGAGCCTGGTCAGCACCACGTTGAGCTCCCACGCCGGGGCAGGGACCTTCACCGGCGGGAACGATCGGAATAGTCCCTTCATAAATTCCTTCACCAGGCGATGAGACCACAAGGACGCCTGTCCTGTAGTTCTGGTGTATCGGGAGATGGCAGCCAGATGTATCTTGATGGAGGCGTGAGCCAGTCCAGCTTCGGCCAGCCACAGTAGGAACAGCAATACTTGAGGGGCCGTAATACGCAGAGGGTTAATCTGTGCACAGCAGATAACCTCTTCCACTTATGTCACGAGCACTTGAGGACGCCATGGCTTTTGCAAGAACCTCTCTGCAGTCAGCCGGGATATCGTATCCTCCAAATTCTAGTGCTGCAGGAGCCAAGCCTGCAAGTTCAGCGACTCCGGGTCGTGATGAAGAATGGCGCCTCCTTCTCTGGAGAGAAGATCCGCGTCTGTCGCCAGCTTGATAGGTGGAGACGTTGACAAGTCCAGAAGGTCCGGGAACCAGATCTGTCTCGGCTACGCCGGTGCGACAAGGATCATCCTGCACCTGGACCTCTTGAGCTGGTTGATGAGACGGAGCAGCAATGGCAAAGGAGGGAACGCGTACAGGAACAGGCCGTCCCAAGGGAACGAGAAAGCATCGCCCATGCTCCTCGGCTGTGTGAACCTGCTGGCGAACCTCTGGCACTTGGGAGTTTGTCGCTGTCGCGAAAAAGGGTGATCTAGAGTTTGCTCCATCGTTGAAAGAGCTGATCCACCTGGTCCTGGCGTAGTTCCCACTCGAGTCGGCGATGGTGTTTTTTATTCCTGCCAAGTGGAAGGGAGCTACAAACAACCCCTGGGCGACGGCCCAGTGCCACAGATCCTGGGCCTCCTTCGATAGGGCTGGGGATCTGGTGCCTCCCTGCTTCCGGATGTAGAACATTGTGGTGGTGTCGGTGAAGATCCTCACCACTTTGTCCTTGAGGGACGGAAGGAACGATTTGAGAGCCCAGAACACGGCTTGTAGCTCCAGGATGTTGATGTGGAGGGACCTCTCCTCTGGGAGCCAGAGGCCTCTTGTGTGGAGATCTGGGCCCCCCCCCCATCCCTCCAGGGAGGCGTCCGTCTTCACCGTCTCCCGATACGCCGGGGTCTGAAAGTCTGTGCTTGCCGTGAGGTGCGCACGGGTACCCCACCATAGAATCGCCCGACAGAACTCCTCGTCGAGCGGGATCCTGTCTTCGAAGCTGCCCGCCACTTGAATCCAGCGGGCGTCAAGGAACTCTTGTAGCAGACGCATCCGAAGACTGCAAAGGGGCACAAGGTAGATGCATGATGATATCATCCCGAGGAGGGACTTGATGGACGTCACCCTAGCCACATCCGTGGCTAACAGGCGCTGCACCTTGCCGAAAATGGCCTTTGTCCTTTCTTCCGACGGAGATGCCAATGGCTCCACTGTATCGACCTTCGCTCCCAGAAACAGCGCTACCTGCGACGGAACCAGGTGGGATTTGGGATAGTTGATGGTGAATCCCAGTTCCGTGAGCAGGCGGACGGTCCTCGCTGTGTGTTCGACGGCGAGTTCTTTTGACCTTGCACGGATTAGCCAGTCGTCCAGGAAAGGGGTAGACGTGGATCCCCTGCAGGCGCAGCCGTGCCACCACTGGAGCGAGGCACTTGGTGAACACCCTGGGTGCCGACTTTAATCTGAACGGCAGGGCTCTGAATTGGTAGTGACGCCCTTGGACTACGAATCTGAGGAACTTTGTGTCCTTTTAGAAAGGGGATGTGGAAGTAGGCATCCTCCAGGTCCAACAACGATAGGAAGTCACCCTCCCTCCAGCTGTCCCAGCACGTGCTGGAGGGTGACCATCCTGAATTTCTGTGCCTTGATGTACTTGTTTAACGAACGCAGGTCCAGGATGGGGCGCCAACCGCCTGTCTTCTTTCTGACAAGGAAGTACCTTGAGTATACCGGAGCCTTTTGGGGACGAGCTCGATGGCACCCTTGAGCATCGCCCTGGCCTCCAACACCAGTTGAGGGACGAGATTCTCCTTCCTGGCCACGGGAGGAATGCGAGGACACTTCTTTTGAAATTCTAGCGAGTGTCGGCGGGCCAGGGTGTCTAGTACCCAACTGTCGGTGGAGATGGACTCCCACACGCTAATGAACTTCACCAGCCGGCCTCCCACCGGGGTGCTTAGGTGGGGGCCCGACGCTACGGCCGGTTCAGTCCTGCTTGGAGGCGGCCTTGCCACCTTGGCGACGACTACAAGATCCTCCTGACTTGCCGCGTCCTCTTTAGGCCTCCTGCGACGAAGAGCGGGCTCCTGGCGGTACATCGAGGAGCCATCGCCAGATCCCTTGGAGGCACTGCCTCTGGCGTTCCGAAAGGGCAGCCGTTGTTGCTGCAACATTCCCAAGGCCCGAGCCATCTGTGTCGGTCTTGATGGCCTGAAGTGAATCCACTGTTTTTCCAAACAGGTTGTTCCCATCAAAGGGCATGTCCAAAACTCTGGTTTGCATGTCCTGGTCGGCAATCAGTTGCCTTGAGCCATCCCTGCCGTCAAAGGCAAACACTGTAGCCCAACTGGTGGAATCCGGTGTCAGCGATATCTGTGGCGAGCGTTATGGCGTGGGCCGACGCCACCTCACCTTCCTGTAGGATCTCCAGGGCCTCCGCCCTCTTGTCGTCCGGTAAGAAGTCCGGCAGGGGAGCGATCTTGTACCACTATGGACGACCGAATCCGGGTCAATCTTCCTTTTGGCCGCGCGCCGCTGATATAGGAAACCCTTCTTCTGTTCCTCCGGCAGAGCCGAAAAAGTTCAGATGCCCTGGCAATCATGGCGTGGAAGGAGCCAATTTCGTCGGTCAGGGAGGCCCGAGGGAGTGGTGATTGAAGGCCTATTCCGTCGTCACCACCGTCATCCGTCCCCGTCGTGGCCGTATCCGTTCCCATGTTATCCCTAGACTCAGGGGAAGGAGGCGAAAGCTGAGCGGGCCACAAGGGCTGGAACGGCGGGGGAGGGGGAGGTTTTATGAACTCTCCTCCGCTTGGTCAGAGGGATTCCAGATGGGCCCGGTTCTGGCGGGTCGTCCGTAGGGGTGAGGGTCAATCTCGTCCTCATCTCCGTGCATAAGGTTTGGATTGCCATCAAAATGGCCACCGAGTTGTCCTGAGGCTCAGGCACTGGCTGCGGCGGGTGTGACGGTTGCTACTTCCCAGGAGTCTCGGCGCCACCGTCGCTCTTAGTCTGCCTCCTCGGGGTTCCCCTCATGGGACCGGACCTCCTCGAACCTCTTGTTGAGGCCCTTCACGACTTCAACCAGCTCCACCTCAGAGGCTGTATCCGTGTCCGTGACAGCCACCGGGCCCCCCCAAGCCCCTTTTTCCACAGGGGTCCTTATCGATGGGCTGTAAAGAAGATTCCCTCTGTGGTGGCAGGGAAACTCTGGGCCCTGAGGTTGCCTCCACTGGGTTAGCCTCCACAGGCTTTGCCAAGGCCGTCGCGACTCCCTCAATAGAGGCCTTCACTGGGTGGATCAAGGCCTTCACCACCTTGGGCGCGCTTGAGGCCTTCACCTTGGGGGAGGGGGTCACTGCCTCGCTCCCCTTCGGCTGATCCCTTTGAGATCGACCGGGGTCTCTCCAGAAGGTTCTCGGATTTTCTCTTCCCTGAGCCAGAGTGTTGGCTCGTGGTTGCTGTCGTCTGTGAGAGTGCGCCCTGCTGGCATCCAAGGAGCCTGACCGTTTCCGCGCCCGGTGCCCGCGGACTCGCAGTGCTTTGCCTTCTGTTGGGCCCCCGTCACCGGGACGCCCTCACAGGACTTAGAAGACCGCTCAGACTTCTTCTCACCTGCTGAGCCCTTCTCTAGCCAGCTGGGGAGGCGAGTCCAACGATCCCTCAGTCCGTCCGACAGGTTCTTGCAAAACAGTCCATTTCAATGTGCGTCTTGTCTTCGTGAAGGCAGTAGAGAAATCTCGAATGCTCATCCTCCTTGAAAACATTCTGTAATCCGCATCCAGGGCAGTTCCTGAACAGCTTGGATCCGGGTGTCGAGCTTCCCTTGTCCTGGGCCATGTCCACGAGGTAGGCCTCAGATCTTCTGGAATCCTCCAAGAAGCACAGCTCGACAAAACTTCGCCCTTGAGGGGGCGTAGAAAATTCCGAAACAGGTCCCTGTTGATCAGAAGTAGAAACGGTGGAGCTTGAGGCTCGTTTGACCGAAAAAAATGAGATAAAACTTTGAAAAAACGCAGAAAAAGCTCGAGAGCTATAGCACAAGGACTCCCAACACTTGAACGTGCATTACAAATCTGAGGATGGCTGCCAGGGGCGGGGCTTAGGGAGAGGGCAGTCATTGGCTGGGGGCAGTATGATCCAGAGACCAGTGATTGGTTACTACTAAGAAAGACAGATCAGAAACGAAACTGATACTGATTTTTTTCTTTACCGAGGATTCCCAGCCTGACGGGGAATATTCATGAGCATGTGAATCCATGACAGACCCCATGCTGGAGAAGAACTAGTTACTCTTACCTTGTAACGTTCTTTCGATGGGATGTTCCTCCGACGTATTCCTTATCTTAGATAGAAATCCTTCAGCTTTGCTGGCCTCGGAAAATTTTTTCGCCAGAGGGCGCTGCGCGTCGATGATCGCCGAGTCGATGACCCTCGACGGCCTCCGTGCCGACGTCGACGTCATCCTGCCTATAAAGGCCGCGCGCAGCGTCCGTTGCTCAGTTCCGTTTTGTAGTCCCCAGTAATGTTTTTGGATTAGACTAATCACCTTGAAGGAGCATAGGCTGCAAACCCACAGGAAGTCATACTGCGGGGATGGATGGGAGGGTCGATAAGGAATACGTCGGAGGAACATCCCATCGAAAGAACGTTACAAGGTAAGAGTAACTAGTTCTTCGAAGGGATTGTGTCCTCCGACGTATTCCTTATCTTAGATAGACTCCCATAGCAGTGGTATTGTGACTGGAGGCGGGAGTAATAAAAGTTATGTTACCCTTCCAGAATGGACAGAGTGTAACACAGCCTTGCCGAATCTAGTTTCTTGACTAGAGGAGGAATCCAGGCTATAGAATTTGGTAAATGTATGTGCGGACGACCATGTGGCAGCCGCACATATATCTCGAATTGGCACCCCTCTTTGAAGGGCTGAGGATGTTGCGATACCCCTGGTAGAATGAGCCCTTAGATTTTGAGGAGGCTCCTTTCCTGCCAATTTGTAGCACTCCAGAATGGCTAAAATAATCCATCTGGAGATGGTTTGTTTTGTTATTGGAAGGCCCAACTTATGTCCTGCATAACCTACAAAGAGTTGGTCTGCTTGTCTGATCTTAGCCAATCTGCTGATATAGAAGCTCAAGGCTCGCTTAGGGTCCAGCCTGTGCAGTCTCTCTTCCTCCTTCCCCGGATGAGGAGGAGGGTAGAAAGAAGGTAATATAATCTTCTGAGTGATGTGAAACTCCGAGACTACCTTCGGGAGGAAGTTAGGCTTCACCTGAAGAACAACTTTGTCCTTGTAAAAGATTGTATGTGGAGGTTTACACGATAAGGCTTGCAACTCGCTAACCCTTCTAGCAGATGTCAATGCTATTAGCAAAACAGTTTTGAGGGTGAGAAGCTTCAATGAACAAGAGTGTAGTGGTTCAAAAGGGGCACCCTTTAGGAAGTTTAAAATTAGGTTTAAATCCCATAAGGGAACTTGAAAAGGTTTCGGGGGATAAACATTAGTTAATCCTTTTAGGTATTGTATTACCAATGGAATTTTGAAGTATGAAGGCTCCTCTGCAGTGCGCTTAAAGATTGATAGCGCTGCGAGATAGCCCTTAATTGTGCCAACCTGTAGGCCTGAATTAGCCAGGTAAAGTAAGAATGACAACACCATAGGTGTACCACAAGAAAAGGGTTCAATATTCTTTTCTCTGCACCAGCTGCAAAATTTGTTCCAACGGCAGCGGTATAGAGTTTTAGTTGCCGGCCTTCTGGCCGAAAGCAACACCTCCATAACATCATCCGGAAGGTCCCAATCCTTGTACCTCAACCTTTCAGACACCAAGCGTGAAGGTTGAGGGTCTTGATGGCTGGATGGAGAACCTGACCTTCCTTCTGCGAGAGAAGATCCTCTCTGTATGGCAGTCGAATTGGAGGGCAGATGGACATGTCTAGAAGGTCCGGGTACCACGTTCTCCTGGCCCAATCCGGGGCAATTAGGATCATGGTCTTCCGAAACCTTCTCAACCTCCTGATCATTTGAGGAATGACAGGGACCGGAGGGAACGCGTACAGAAGTGGGAACTCCCAGTCCACTACGAACGCATCTCCTAGAGCTCCTCTCGGGGGAAATTCCCTTGAGCAAAATCTGTCGCACTTCCTGTTGATACTGGTGGCGAACAGATCCACTTGAGGGGTTCCCCAAAGGGCGAAGATCTCTTGAAGGACTTCCTGAGCTATCTCCCACTCGTGAGAGACTGTGCTCTGCCTGCTCAGAGCGTCCGCTGTCAAGTTCTTCTCTCCGGCTAGGTGAATTGCCGATAGAGAGATTCCTTCCTGAATTGCCCAAAACCAGAGCTGCATCGCCTCTCTGCACAGTGGTAGTGAGCCTACGCCTCCTCTTTTGTTGAGGTAGTGCATGGCCACTGTATTGTCCGTCATTATTAGGACGTTTCTTCCCCGTACAGACGGCAGAAAAGCCTTCAGCGCTAGTCTGATGGCTCTCAGCTCCAACAGGTTGATATGTAGTCTGGACTCCGATGGAGACCAACGACCGCTGATGGTCAAGTCGTTGGCGTGAGCTCCCCACCCCGTGAGTGAGGCATCCGTGACTACTGTTATCTCCGGCCATGGTTGCCAAAACATTTCTCCTTTCAGGATGTTCTCCCGACAGGCCCACCACTGAAGGTCTCGGGCTACTTTGACCGGGATCCGAAGGAGATCTGTCATCCTTCCTGAGAACTGTGACCACTGAGTTCTCAGTGCCCACTGGAGGGATCTCATTCTCAGGCGAGCCTCCGGCACGAGGAATATGCAGGATGCCATGAGGCCTAGCAACCTCAGAAAGTCGTAGGCTGGGAGATATTGGGCATTCTGAAATCTGATGACCATCTGCAGAATATCTCGAGCCCTCACCTCTGGTGGCAAGGCTTTTCCCAGGGAAGTGTCCAGGACTGCTCCAATGAATTGGAGTCTCTGTGATGGTATCATCTGTGACTTCTTTAAATTGAGGGAGAAGCCCAGCTTGTGAAGGAAGTGGCAAACATAATCTAGTTGTCTCTGAGCCTGTTCCGAAGATACAGCTCTGATCAACCAATCGTCTAGGTAAGGGTAGACATGAATCCCTTCCCTCCTTAGACTTGCAGCCACAACCGACATTAGCTTGGTAAAGACCCTCGGGGCGGAGGTTAGCCCAAATGGCAGAACTCGAAATTGATAATGAGAGCTGCCAATTGCGAACCTCAGGTATCTCCTGTGCCTGGGATGGATCGGCACATGGAAATAAGCGTCCTGGAGGTCTAGAGATACCAACCAGTCCTGAAGCTGGAGGGCCTGAAGGATCTGAGAGAGAGTCACCATCTTGAACTTGTCCTTTCGGAGGAATTTGTTCAATTCCCGTAAGTCTAAGATGGGTCTCAGTCCTCCGTCCTTCTTCGGTATTATGAAGTAGGGGGAGTACCAACCCTTGTTCCTTTCCGCTACAGGTACCAGTTCTATGGCACCTTTCTCTAGCAGGTCTAAAACCTCCTGCAAGAGGAGCGGATCTGGAAGCTTCAAAGGGTTGTTCCCCGGTGGATGACTCTGAGGGATATGTAGGAAGGGCAGGCAGTAACCTTGGGCCACTGTCTCCAGAGCCCAAGCATCTGACGTAATAGCCTGCCATTCCGTCAGATGGTGAGTTAACCTGCCCCCTACTGGTGTTCTGTGAGGGGAGACCTCAGAGTGGTTTTGAAGCGGCTGATGCAGTTGCCGAAGGTAAAGTGGCTCCTGCTCCTGCGGGTGCGGCTTTCTTTCCCCTACCCCGTCCACCACGGGTAAATCTTCCTTGGCCTCTTTGAGCCGGTCGTCCCCTGCCCCTTCCATATGAGGAATAGTAACGAAAGGACCGTCCTCTCCACGATGATCCCGAAGGACGAAAGGTATTCTGACGGATAGCAGCTCCCAATGACTTGGCTGCTGCCTTGGACGTTTGCAGTTTCTCCAAACTGTCATCCGCCTTCTTTCCAAAGAGGGTAGAACCGTCAAAGGGCATATTCAAAAGCCTGGTCTGCACGTCAGAGGCAAAACCAGACTTCCTCAACCACGCATGCCTGCGGATTGTGGTACTTGCCGCCATGGCCCTGCTGATACTGTCAGCAGAATCTAGGCCAGTTTGTAGGGTCTCGCACATCGCATCTTTACCATCCCTGATGATGTTTAAAAATGCGTCCCTTTCCTCTCCTTCTTGGAGGCAGTCAGCCGCTGATGAAGCGCACTCCCAAAGGGTGTGGCTGAACCTAGCGAGCGTACAGGTCGCGTTAATAGACTTTAACGCCATGCTACAGGCAGAAAAAACCTTCTTAGCCATGGCATCATACTTTTTGTCATCCCTATCCTGCGGAGCAGTGGGGTATGCAGATGTGCTGCCTGATGAGGTTGCAGCCTGTACAACCAAGCTCTCAGGAGTAGGGTGTTTTGACAAATATTCAGGGTCAGAACTAGCCACCCTGTATTTTGTTGACAGTTTTTTATTTACTGCCGGGATAATTTCTGGCGTTTCCCAGTTTGTCAAAATCCTTCTCTGTAGAGCAGAGTGAAATGGAACCACAGGATCCTCCTGTGGGCCCTTGTCCAGTATGTCAGTGAGGTCATCCTGCTGAAAGGCAGGAGAAGGTGCAGACCAACCCATAAATTCTATGATTCTAGACATCAGAGCTCTATATGGAGTCTCCGCATGTTCTCCTGGGTCTGGTTTGATAAATTCTGCTTCAGGAGAAGTGTCCAAGCCACTAGCTTCCTGAAGTGCATCCTGAAGATTTTTTAATCTTCCTTCCTCAGAGGCGAAAGTCTCTGGCTCTGGTGATGTGGTCCTCTGTAAATCAATATCTTGGTCTGAATTCTCCCTTTCCTCAAAAATCGAGGTTAAAGGGGGATACATTGGTTTTTGGAATGGTATAAACCCCATTTCCAATGCAGAAGGAGCCATCATCACAGGCCTTGAAAACGTCGATGTCGTCGACACCGACGTGAAAGTACTCGAAGGCGCCGTGAAAAGCGTCGAGAAATGTGTACTAGGCCTCGAAGAACTCGAAAGGATCGGAGTCCTGCTCGAGAACGACGTCGACGTTCTCGGCGTCGAGTCGGAGGTCTTTTGTCTAACCGTTGGCTGTGGAGTAGCCGTGGTTCTTTCCTTCACCGGCGTCGATATCGGCGTCGACGTCGGCGTCGACTCGATCGACTGATGCGCCGATGAATCCTTCGACAACGGCGTCGATGGCGCCGACCTCTGTTTCGAAGGAGTTTTCGACGATGGCGTCGATGATGCTTTATCTCCCGATGGCTCGAGGCGCTTTCGGGTTGACTTTTCCGCCGGGTACTGCGACTCGCGGCGTTTAGATTTTTTGGGTTTTTTACCCGGGGTATCACCCTCAGCTGTCTTCGAGGGGGACGAGGCCGCTTTCTCGAAGACGCTTAGCATCTTTTTCCTGAATTCCTCCCACTCAGCTTGCGAGCTGCGTTTTGTGGGGCAATGAACTCTCTCAGGAGAACTCGACGAAGATGACGAAGGGGATCTCCTACGTCTCTTCTTCGAGTGTCTCGATGTCGACGAGTGGTGGGAGCCACTTCGTGATCTAGATCGAGAGTGTTTTTTATGGTGAGGAGACGAACGTCTCGACTCTACCGAAGAAGCTTTCGAGGAAGTTAAAGTTGACCTACCTCTCTCGAGCTTCCCCCTACGCTCCTTCAAGGCTTTCGCCGTCATGGAAAGGCATTCCTCACACTCCGAACTCTGGTGCGTGATTCCCAGACACCACAAACAGACCCTGTGAGGGTCCGTCAACGACATTTTATTCCCGCAGTCTCGGCACTTTTTGAAACCGGACCGAGGGGTCGTCGGGTCGGAGGAGGATGCCATCGATATCGAGGTAAATAGTAGTTATTATATACGTTATCTTGACGAGAACTGAGCAACGGTGTTCCGAGGCACAACGAAGCGCGGAAAAACGGAACTGAGCAACGGACGCTGCGCGCGGCCTTTATAGGCAGGATGACGTCGACGTCGGCACGGAGGCCGTCGAGGGTCATCGACTCGGCGATCATCGACGCGCAGCGCCCTCTGGCGAAAAAATTTTCCGAGGCCAGCAAAGCTGAAGGATTTCTATCTAAGATAAGGAATACGTCGGAGGACACAATCCCTTCGAAAGAAAACATCTGCAAGAGCCAAGCATTGGATAATGTATAAAAGTCTATTCAAGGTTAAATGAGCAAGTCTCTAGAGACCAAGAAGAGCAAGGCCACTCAGTATGATTAAATCGCATTAAGAAGCCGAAGTCGACAAATTTGTGGTCTCTTCACATGCAACTCAGAAGTCGAAAACAAGGGCTATTCATTAAGCCTTGGATGAAGATCGTAATGTGCTTGCACTCCCTTGAATGTCCCAGAGCAGGATACAAGGTCAACCACAGACAGGAAACATTGGCTCATCGCAGGACTGATGAGATGGACGCATTTGGGAAAGAGGGGATAATCTGACTTGATACAAGCACCTGTTTCATTTTGCTAACGTGCTGCTAGCTGAGCCAAAAGTCCAAGGTTGGGTGAGCATGCCAACCAATGAGTGGGTCTATGGGGCAACCTGCTGTATAACGTTGCAAAGACCTAACCACTGCCAGTTTGTACCCTATAATCTGTATTCTACGTATAGGGGAAGTTGGAGGCATGCCTCACAGATCAGCCAATGATGTACTAACCCTTATGTATTCTTAAAGTAGACATCTTCCCCTAACCAATCCCCTCCAACTAATCAATCCCTCCCGCTAATAAGTTTTATAGGTTGCCACGTAGGAGGACGTCCTAGATAACGCATATTGGGATACAAGACTAATCCAGTTTGAGTGTGCAAGCATCAGTCCAATGTCTTCCCGTTGACCTTGCATTTTAAAGAATAAAGTTGTACTTTGCCATATTATTTGAGTTTATCCAGTTATTTGGACAAAGATCTTGATAATTCCATGTAGCACAAGAGACGCTTCAAGGTGCTTGAGCACACCAAAAACAGATACAGCTCTATAAAGTGGAAATCCTAAAAGCAAGGAAACTGCACTACGCCAAATGCATCTCAAAAGCGAGCAATGCTTAAAATGGATGTTCATCACAAATGCAATACGAAAACCAACATCTTGCAGTAACGCCATAAATAACTTGCAAAACAGTTTTGCAAGTCAAACCATCGTCCACACTATACCCATGGACATGAGCAACAATATAACCAACAACCCCACCCCAGAGGCAACTACAATACTCAACAACTTTACACAGATTTTACAGAAGATAACACTAAACTAGTGAAACAAACAAGAAATCTGGCTCGCTAGAAGACCCCTACAAAATAATTCTGCAACTTCATGAACCAATTGCTGGAAACAAGACTTTCCACGAGTTTCAAAGCTACCTAAGTTGACCTACTTCACAAAGATCCCTCAGTAAACATACTATCCCACCAGCGACCAGGCAAACTGCTAGAAACCGGTGTACAAGGGCAAATCATGACAAACACAAACCACCTACTGGAGTTGACTTCAGGCCTACAAGAGGAACTGAATCACCTCTACGCTATCTTGGAAGACCTTTCCACCCCGATACCATTAGAACCCTGATACCATTAGAACTTTCTGCAGCTTTTGATAGTCAACCATACAACCCTCAGTAAAACTATAAGCAGCAGGGATAAGCAACACTGCACTACAATGAATGAAATCCTTCCTGACAAACCCAAGCCACCCGTCTACCACCCTTGAGCTGAACATCACGCATTACCGGTGGGGTTTAACAAGGCTCATCCCTTTCACCACAACATCAAGACAGGACCCCACTCAAACTCATCAAGGGACAGACTTGCATGCTACAACTGTGCAGAGGACTTGTTATGCTAACGGAAATTTGTATAGCGCCTTTCACCATTAGTACAGTATCAATGATCTGTGGGTTGAACCCGAGTCCAGCTCAGTGGAGCTAGTCAGGGCAGTAAACTGTGTGCTTGTGCACTCTATGTGCGCAACTAGACCATATTTTTTGTGATGGATAGCTGCATATGAAATTTGAATAGGAGTGTGGGACCACCTCTGAGAACAAACATGGGTCAAATACCCAATTCTATGCAATTTCTTCCATTTAGGAGGGCCTACAACCATGTTTAGTTAACTGCACTCTTCAGGGGAACAATATACATCGACATATCTGTCTTTGTCCCACTAACAAGAGCAGTCCACCACCGAAATGCTAGGCAAGGTGGTATATAATTATGTGTGCAGCTAGGCCTAATGGATCATGGTGGAAAGTTGCATTCTAGTGCTGTAGATGCTGAGCAGAGATTCAGGGTACTGGGAGATATGCTGCCAAGTATCCAGAACACAGAAGCAATTAGACTAAAAATTCAGTAACAGAACATTTCATACCAGCACCAAGTTCCCTACATCGGCTACAAATCAGGAAAAGGATCTTACTTTTTCAAAAGCCTTCGCCTAGTTCAAAGAGCAATCCACAGCAAGGCGCAGGATTCCAGCAAGAAAGATTCTGCCGAAAGACCTAGATGAATGAGGTGTAGCAATGACATACGTCTTGAAACCAAACCATATTAGAAAGAGAAATATGGTGGGTATCAACAAAACATTTCAACTCCCAAAAATAAGTTACATAACAGAGGAACACCCAATCTTCAGAAAAGCACTAAAGATGGCTCTTTAATATGCCAACCAAACTCGCCAAACAATGGCCTGGGGTGAAAGTGTGCAGAGGTACAGCATCAAGTACTGGTTCTTGGTTCTGGATTCCTGGTACACATGACTAAAATGAGTTGACCTACCAGTGAAAGAGCCAAAATAGACAGGTTTCCGTTTATTCAACAGTCACAACAACGATGCAACCCAATACGCAGAAACAGCAAACACCGCCAAATTCTCCCACTAAAGCTCTCCATACTACTGCAAACAATACACTGACCAACTATGCCACCCTCTCACGGCAATAACTAGCTACAGAGACAGACCCCAAACAGCAAAACTCCACACTTCCAATACTCACAATAGTCGTATGCCTGTGGAGTAGGGAGCATCAAGGCCACCTATACAGACTAGCACCATCACCAACATACCACTTAGAAGCGAAACCACAGTAAATGGTTTTTCCAAACTTAAACTACCAACACAACAGCAAAACAGACTATCCCTCCCCTCACACTAACAAACCCATCGAGTCCACTTCAGATCTGCCGAGCACCTGCAAACGATGCAAACCATGCAAACAGTAGCAGTGTGAGGTTTGTTCCCAATTTACATACTTCTGGAAACCTTAAGTGCCGCAGACTTCCATTCACACATTGCACAATAAAGATTCTTCATTTGGCATATAAAGGCAGAGCCAACAAAATGTTCACTCTTTAGCTAGAAATAGATTAACAGCAGTTCAACAGTGGATACACAAACATCTAGGAATCCCAACCTAATGACCAGATACTAGTCATAAAAAGCCCATCTAAAGATAAAATGCTAGAAGCCGGCAAACCCCTTCAATTGCATGTAAAAAGGTACAGCTTTGTTTCCACTGATAATTGGGATAAAGCTGGAAAAAAAACACCAAATAAGACAAACATGCATTTTATGTGCTTAACTGGTTTCCTTTGTAGTACAAGGTATTTCAAGAGCATAAACAATGCTTACCCATACTGGGGTGCTCCAGTTTTAATATCTCCAATTGTGACATGAACATCATCATCATCGTCATCACTATCTGTTTCACTATCCTCTTCGGTCTCAGTCACCCTCTAGTAAAAAAAGAAAATTAAAGTTATGAAATAGTGCCTACCTTTTTTAATCTATTACAGTAAACAATTTAAGCAAAAAGTCAAGAAACAAACTATTTGCATCCAATGCTCTCCTTTGGACTCCCACCAAACTACCATTTCTGGCATCAAGAGGAAATGGAAACACTGAAAATTGACGTTTTTGTCCTTTTAGAAATAAATTTACAATAATGGTCCTATAACCTAGCAAAAACTCTTGTAACTAGTCCCCTCAGAGTCACACGACACCTTTGAATGGTCAACAGATCTTCAGCCACTTTTTGCACTTCTATATGGGGAACAGACCAGTATTGAACAACTTTGGTACTACATTTCTCATATAGGATTGGATTTTTTCCTAGTTAACGGGGCTTAACATTTGCACTGGTCATTGACAATATCTACATACACTAGTATCCATTTTTTGCTGCTTTGAACGGATATTCAACCTGTTGTGTATTGGTAATTGATGACTTAAAAGGTTTAAAGTTTCCCATTTAACTTGCCAACACAATGCAAGGGAATGTTTTATTTATTTTATGTTTATGGATTCTTTTACTAATCTGAATAAACTAATCCTGACTGACGGCACTAGGTCTACTTCTGGGATACACAACATACAGCCCGGGGGCCAAATGCAGCCCTCCATCCCGAGATGGGCAGCCACAAAGAGGGTATATTTTGTAATGAGAAACGAGCCACTTAAATCAATCTGGCTCCAGACCACTCAAGAACGGAATCCTCCCGATTGTCCTTCTGAGAGGACATAAAAAGAGCCGATACCGAAGGCTGCGCTCCACTCATCCTTGACCTCTCTACCGCCTTCAATACCATCGATAACACCATCCTCCTAGTCAGGCTACACTCACTAGGAATCAAAGACCAGGCCCTCTTTGATCGTCTATTTCATCTCCAATCATTTAAAAATAATGCTCCTCCACCCGTTCATCTCCACCTCACGACCAGTAACTAAAGGGTTCCCCTGCATTTCAACAGCTAAACCTACTGCACACACTCATCTGCTTCCACAATCTTACCTGCAATAACTACGCAGACACACAGATCATCCTTAGAATTACAAAATCGCCAGGTCTGAAGTGCTCAGATCTGCCATGCCTCAATTATTGACTATGGATGACGGCCAACCACCTCATACTCCATCCTGGGAAAAATGAAATTCCAGTCTCCTGGAAAACATCGCTGCTCCTGAGAGGACTCAAGGAGTGAAAGAAGCCCAACTGGTGTCCAAGATCTGCAGTGGTGCAGTTTACCGAGCGCTGACACCGCGAAGTACCGCTATTCTGAAAAGAGCCCATAGTTGCTGCAAGAGTTAATGTTAATGTTAAAGGTCATTTGTACCGCGCACTATCACCACCGGAGTGGTCCCCTGGCGCTCTGGCGGCTCTGAAAGAGGGAGGGAGGGGTGGGTTAGTGGGTGGAGGCTGGAAAAGTGCAAGATTGCAGTGATGTGCTGTTGGCAGCCTCAGCCCGGTGGTTCCGTCGGCTGGGCCTGGGGTGTATGCGGCCGGTAGTCGTCGTGTGCTGATGTGCGAGTCTATGTGTGTTTTTGTTTTGTTGTTGCAGTGTAGTGAAGTTCGTGCGGTTTTCTGTGCTGGAGGTTTGTGGTTGTGTTTGGTTTGGAGTTTGAGAGGTGTATGCAGAGAAGGAAGTTGTTAGTGGTATTGGTTAGTTGGCATCTCTATCCTGGATTGAGCCGGTTGGGCTCGTGTAATCTTACACGACGGGATGCTTGTACACCCTGTGCCTCAGGAGGTACGTGCTCGTTTTTTTTTTTCTCCATTCGAGGCCGTTTGAGGATTTAGCTGTCCCCTCCGCCCGCTCCCTTAATAACTTTGCATGCTCCTCACCCCCCCACATGACTAGCGCAGCTGCTAGTGTCCATACTTCCGTTTGTGTGGTGATTAGTTGTGTCTTGTCCGTTCCACAGCTCGTGGTACCTAGTTGTGGCTGTACGGGTGATGGGGGATGGTGAGGGTTGGCTGGAGTCGTTGCCTCCGTCTCCCTGGGTCTCGCAGGTGGACCCCTGTGTCAAGGTCCTTTTTGTTGATTCATTTGTCTTATTGTTGTTTCGGTTTTAGTCTCTGGTTTTGAAGAGCCGGGTTTTTAGTAATTTTCTGAATTTGAGGTGATCTTTGGTGTTCCTTATTATTTTTGGGATGCTGTTCCAGGTTTTCGCGGCTAGGTGGTAGAAAGCGGTTCCTCCGAGTTTCTTCTTGATGTAAGGTTTTTGTTCCAGTCGGATTTCATTGGTTGACCTGAGCGGTCTCGTTGGCTTGTAGATTGTTATTTTCTTTTGTAGGAATTCTGCTCCTTGTCCGCTGATTGCCCTGTGTTTTATGCACATTGTTTTGAAGATGATGCGCTGTTTTACTGGGAGCCAGTGTAGTGTTTTTAGGGCCGGGGTGATGTGGTCTCTTCTGGATAGTTGTGTTTTGGATCCTTTGTAGCTTCTTCAGTAGGTATTCCGGTATACCGAGGTAGAGGCTGTTTGCATAGTCGATGCTTGACATGATGAGGCCGACGATGGTGAGTGTTGTGTGTGTGAAGGAGAGGAAAGGTAGTATTTTTCTTGCCGTGTGGAGGAGGAAGAAGCATTTCTTGACTGTTGCGTTTATTTGCGGTTCTAAGGTTAGGGTGTTGTCCATCAGGACTCCCAGATTTTTTACTACCTTAGATGGTGATGGTGCAGATCCCATTTCCGTTGGCCACCGGATGGCGGTTTCCTTTTGTTGGTTTTTGGATATGATCATGATTTCGGTTTTACCTGGGTTGATTTTCAGGTTGTTGGCATTCATCCAGTTGAAGACTTCTTTTAGACAGTCGGTTAAGTTTGAATGATCGGCTTGGGTGTCTTCGATCTTGTAGATGATTTGAGTGTCGTCTGCGTAGTTGTAGCATTTGATGTTGTGTTTCTTGAAGATTCTGATTACTGGGGTTTGATAGATGTTGAAGTACAGTGGTGATAGTGAGGATCCTTGTGGTACTCCACAGTCGTTGACTCGTGGGGTAGATTTGAATGGTTTGATCCAGACGGTTTCAGTTCTGTCTGCTAGGAATGATTTAGTCCAGCGTAGCGCTGTGTCTGTTATGCATATGTCTGCTAGTCTTTTGGTTAGGGTGTCATGGCTAACTGTGTCAAAGGCTGCAGAGAGGTCGAGCAGGATAAGGGCAGATGTTGTGTCGGAGTCTGCGTTTGTTTTTAGGTCATCCCAGATGGATAGTAGTGCTGTTTCTGTACCTCTTGTGGGTCTGAAGAGTCCCCAGACATCCTCCCCACGACTGAGGCCCAAGAACACAGGATCTGCACCGCTGCAACCAGACAGAAGCCAGCTGGGCCCTCTTCTAAGCAAAGGCACTGTTCAGACTTTGGGGTGCTTACATTAATGCATGTAGCTTGCTCTTTAGGAAAGCAGCTACTGCAAGTCTGAGTTGATTTCAGCTTTAACTACACACGTGTAACAGCTTGTGACTACAGTGATTTCTCTCAACAAACTAACTTTGTGCAAGACATCTACTATCTAAGAAGTACCTCAACTCCATAGACTTTGCTCCAATTGACTTTGGCTGTCCTGGCTCCCTGCAGACTCTTGTATTCCATCGACTGATTCCTAATGTCCTCCGTAGGTGATGCATTGGTTTTAAACTAATATTGCTTTGAAAGGTTTTTGTCTAGACTTCATAGGAATATTTAAAGTGCTCACATGCTCCGAGAACCTGTTTAACTTTTTTCCTTCCTTTAATCTTTCCTTTCTACCAACCTCAGAATTTACAAAGTGATCTATAAATGCTAGTACTGTCCTAGTTAGTGATGTCACCTCAGGGTGTAGGAAGTGTATGAAGCATCTCTAAAGAGTATCTACTTGCTTTGTGTTGATTCTGAGAGTATTTTGAAGTGTATTTGATTGCTATATATATTGCCCTTTTTAAAGAATGCTGATTTAAAAACTACTGTTTTATTATTTTAATTACAAACCTTCAGCATAAGTGTTACTTGGCTACTTGTATTGGTGGATTTCATTACTACAGCTCACATTTACCCCTCTTGAGATAAAGTGGTGTCCAGTCATTTTATCAAATGTAAAAGTTCCGAAAGGCAAACTTTGAATGACAATTTTTGAAAAAAAATGTGAAAGTTCCGTCGAAATGGGTTGGGAGGGTGGCGTGGGGGTTGGGGGAATGGGGGGGAACCCCCCATCCCCCCAATATACACCAACTTTGAAACGTTACATGGAGCTGTCCAGTGCTGAAATTCCAGCACTGGACAGCTCCATCCAATGTTTCAACGTTACAAAAAAAAGCAATGAAATGCTACTTTTAACATGTAAAAGTGCATTTCAATTGAAACCAGTCCAAGACTATTGTCGACGGATTGTTTTGAAAGAAATGCACTTTTACATGTTAAATATAGCATGTCACAGCTTTTGTTTTCGAAACTATCACTATAAACCAAGTCTGGCTGCTCAACCACATTACCAACTTGTGTAGTACAGACCTATACCAATAGGTGGGTTACCTAATACAAAGAGGACAACGGTTGTGTAGTCTCCCCCAGGTTTACGACATACATTCTTGCCCAACAGCTCCCATTTGTCGACGCACTACCTTCAAAGCCATGTGCATCACCCACCAAGCCATCCAAAACACTGGGCCTGAATTCCTTCAAGACAGTCACCCACTACCACCACTCAAGGACTCAGATCCTGCACAGTTTGTCTCCAGGTGGTCCCACATTACAACTACACCAGACTCGGCAGATCCTCCTTTGTCCGTCCAAACTCCCAACCCCTGCACATTGGTAATATTGACTATCCCCTGACACTCAAAGTCAGTCAAGACCTGGCTTTTCCCTCCCTCTTGAAAAGCTCCCCACTAGATTGGTGCATAAAAATAGTGACCCAAACACTCCTACCCACAGATGCCGGCAGCATTTGCCGAGGCACACCATAACAAACCACACGCCCCCCATCCCCCTTTCCTGCTGCTCAGACTTTTGTTCCAAGAAGACCATGAATAGCAAGACCAGCCAATCACATTGGACCAAGAAAGAAAAAAAAAACACTGCAGTCGAACTCCAGCCAAGCCTACGGTACGTATACTTCACACCACGTCTGGACAGTCACGGCCACCAATCTATGCACCATAGAACACAGATATGGCGATGCTATTCCGGTCGAGCAGCACAGAGCCAGCAACACAAACCCCTGATGTATTTCAACACCTCTGTCATTAGTATACAGCGACAACCAACTAAAATTTGATTTGGTTTAGCTGGGCGCACATTGAATCTTCAGCACTAGCTCTCTATCCTAAACCACCAACAGCACCCACCCACATGCCTGACCTCCAGGCTGCTTATTGGAGCCCAGTCCTAACCTGCCAAAAAAGTGCACACAAGCATCTTTTCATTTAAACTCTTAGAACCTCCTACACATGGACTGCGCTCACAGAGCATTCGAACCACAAAGTTCTGGGTGGTGAATAATTAATCAAGTGTGCTGCCCAGTGCTTTCCACATTTCGTTTTTGCATCTGTACTCTTTTGGGCCTTTACCCTTTTTTTGCTCTGTTTCCTCGTTTCCCTCCCCTTTGAAGCCCCACTCTGGCACCACCCCCCTCCAACTCCCGAGCCATGTGATTGGGCCTTGTAGATCGTAGTATCCCAGCCAAGGATCCTCCCTCACCGACACCCACCAAGCCACTTTAGCTCCAGCTGGTGACAGGGTCCAGCACTGGCTCCTGCTGCAACCTCATTCAAGGAGGTGGTTGCAAAGGCATAATTCCACCCACCAACAAGCAGTAGCAACCGGCTGCAGTACCCAGAGGAGTCAAACAAAGAAAAGACTGCTGTCAACCAGCACCAACAGATAAGGTAGTCCCAATTCTTGCACAAACATGTACCAATAACCACTTTAGCATTCACCCCACCATACAACACTACCACTGGAAAGAAGTACACCAACCACTCACACCCATCACTGGCACTAGGAAATCCACTGTGAAGACAAACTATTTAAGAACTGTATTGTAAAGCCTAGGCCTCGCTCCCACTATACAGGATTCTCTAATCTAGGTGCTGTATTACCGTCTGCCATTCTGTGAAACCTATGCCTTTATCCAGTTACCTAGGTATCTCAAAACTGGGTGAACTTAATTACAGACAGCCATCCCGGACCATTTTGGTCCCTGGTGCAGGTCAGCGTGGTGCCTTAGTGCTGCCGCCCCTTGTTAGGTCATTTTTGTAGTAAAGTTGGGCCCCCAGCATGCACACCACCTTGCAGGCTGTGTTTCCTGTTGTAGCCCCCACCTCCAGTCCCTCCCTCCTCGTCAGATTGGTCCATTCTCTATCTTAAAACCCTTTAGGGCAGCCCTCAGCCTCGGGTCCTTCGCCGCAGAGACTAAACAGGCCGAGTACGACGCTTGCAGAGACAGCCTCATACTGTGTTGGCCTGGGATGCCTGCAAATAGCAACCGACAAAGCAGGTGGGGTCTGAACAGTGGGGGGTCCAGCAATTGCTGCCCCTCTAAACTGTCCAACCCCTACGAAAATCATCATTTCTAAAACTGTTGAGTCCAACTAAAGTTAGATACAGCCCTCAGCCAAACTTTGCATCTAGACTGCTCCCTAGCCATATCTACCGTTATGCCCCCGTGTTAAGCCCTCTCTCCAGCTCCAGGTGTCCTAAATGTAGCTGCTGCTATTGCATTAACTCTCACTAGATTTGCTGCTTAGTCTTCGGTGCATCGACCCAGAAACCTTCTGTCCTAACCCTATATCTGCGGATGTATACGAATTGTTCGAACTACAATTGTTCGAATTACAATTGACCTTTGCACAATTGACCCAATTGTGAAGGTCAATTGTTACATATATGCGGGGGAAACCCTATATGGGATACATTACTCACCGTAATCGTATTTCTGATGCTTGTATCTGCTTAGATTCACATGCTGTGCATAGGCCGACATCTAGTGGAAGCTGCGGAGTATTACAGTTTGTTTTTCGAAACTCGAAAATGGGCGTCGACACAGGGCGTGCCAGTAATACTATCCCTAGTGTGACGTCCACTGTACCCAAGATCCCTCACGCGGCTAGGATCCTCAGATTGTATTTTTTTCTGACATGAGGTAGCATGAGGAGTAGCGCGAGTACAGGTAATCCAAGCAGATAGATAGAAAGGTAAGACTACAAGCAACCATGCGCCTTCTCTCGGAGGGGAGGAAGGGTGGGTCGCATGTGAATCTAAGCAGATACAAGCATCAGAAATACGATTACGGTGAGTAATGTATCCCTTCTGAGGCTTGTGGAATCTGCTTAGATCACATGCTGTGCATAGATTAGCGAGCAGTACCAGAAGAAGGAGGTGGGATGTGAGAAGGGTCATGAGCAAAAAAATGTCTTAGAACCGCTTGTCCCACTTGTGTATCTGCCTTGGAATGGGTGTCAATGCAGTAATGCTGAGTAAAAGTGTGAATCGAGCTCCAAGTAGCTGCTTTGCAAATGGTGTCAAGGGGTACATTTGCATGAAAGCCAGAGTGGCCCCAATGCCTCTAGTAGAGTGGGCTCTTGGCGTGAAAGGCAGAGTTCTTTCAGAGAGTGAGTAACAGCTGGATACAGTTAATAATCCACTTCAAGATGGCACCTTTAGAGACGCGATTCCCCTCTCTGCCTGTAGCTATGGAGACAAACAGCTGATATGTTTTCCTTAGCGGTCTGGTTTTATTTACATAGTAGAGGACTGCCCTACGCACATCTAGGGTGTGTAGTTTCACCTCAGCCGAGCTTTGAGGGTCCTGGAAGAAAGCCGGAAGCTCGATGGACTGGTTTAAGTGGAATTTAGATATAAACTTAGGTGAGAACCTAGGGTGTGTGCGTAAAACCAGTTTGTCTTTATGGACAGTAAAGAAGGGTTCCTGCATTGACAGAGCCTGAATTTCACTGACCCTTCTTATAGAATTAATAGCTACTAAGAAGGCCGTTTTATAAGTCAGGGGTTTGAGACTGCTTTTGTGCATGGGCTCGAAAGGGGGGCCCATGAGCTTAGATAGCACCACATTTAGGTCCCACCCTGGTGGTGGGTTTGAAATAGGAGGGTGAAGTCTCTTTACTCCTTCCATGAAGGCTTTAACTACTGGTACTTTCCACCACAAGACCTCGTTATGGGAAGTGGTGTATGCCGACAGGGCTGCCAGGTGTACCTTCAGTGAGTTAAAAATCAATCCTGCATCTAGCAGGTGGAGCATGTATGTAACAATAGTGGAAGGAGTGCAATCAACTGGGATGATTTGTCTACTCTGGCGCCAGATAACCAATCTCTTCCACTTGTCGAAGTAACAGTGCCTTGTGTTTGGTTTCCTAGATTCCTTTAGGATGTCCATACACCTCTGTGGTACATTGAGATGTCCAAACTATGACCTCAGGAGCCATGCTGCCAGGTTCATTGAGTTGGGTTGCCGATGCACTGTTTGACCTTGGTGCTGGGACAGTAGGTTGTACCAGGCTGGAAGTTTGATGGGCTCGCACACCGCCATCCTGCGTAGGTGTGGGAACCACGGTTGTCTTGCCCACATGGGAGCAACTAGGACCAGCGTCATCGACTCTGTTCATCTTGTTGTCCACCTTCCTGATGAGGAGTTGGTGGAAAAGCGTACGCAAACATCCCTGACCAGTTCATCCACAGGGCGTTTCCCTGGGAGTCTGGTTGGGGGAACCTGGATGCAAATCATGGTCAGTGTCTGTTTTCGCTTGTGGCGAATAGGTCTATAGTGGGGAAACCCCACTGAGAGAAGATATCTTCTACGACCTCTCTGTGTAGAACCCATTCGTGTTCCCCTGGGAGGGAGTCTCTGCTCAGAGCATCCGCTAGGGAATTGAGCTCCCCTGGTACATGATGTGATGACAGGAAGATGTTCCGTCTGAGTGCCCATATCCAGATTTTCTGCGCAAGCTTGGACAGATTTGGCGAACAAGTCCCTCCTTGCTTGTTCAGGTAGAACATGGCTGTTGTGGTGTCTGTCCTGATTTGCACTGACAGGTTAAGTAGGTGGGGCTTGAACGCTTGAAACGCTCTGAAAACTGCCAGAAGCTCTAGCAGGTTGATGTGGTTCTTGGCGACTGAGGGAGACCAGAGACCCTGTGCAGTGTGGTGGAGATGGTGAGCTCCCCACCCCGTCAGACATGCATCTGTAGTGACTACTGCCTGTACTTCGGGATCGTAAAAGGGTTTTCCCTGTGCAAGATTCACTCTTGTCCACCAGTGAAGGCTTTGTACTAGTGTTGGCGAAACGACCACTAGATCGTCCCACTGACCACTTGTCTGAGACCACTGTTTCGCCAACCATTCCTGCATGGGAGTAATGCGCAGGCGTGCGTGGGGGATTAGGTAAATACATGACGCCATCATGCCCAGCAAACGCATTGCTTTGCGTACCGTTATTTGGTGACCGGACTGATATTGCGGAATTTGCAGTAGTATATTCCGAATTCTTTCCTCTGAAGGAAATGTCAACCCCTCTTGAGTATCTAGGATTGCTCCTAGGAACTGTTTGGAGGTGCTTGGCACCAGGCTTGACTTTCTCGTTGATTGAGAAGCCTAATTCGTGGAGGAGGTCGATAGTCCTTTGGATGTTTGTTCTGCAAATTACTGTGGTTTCCCCAGTTATGAGCCAGTCATCTAGATAAGGGTACACTGGGATTGGCTCCCTGCGTAGGTGTGCAGCCGCCACCGCCAGTACCTTGGTGAATACCCTTGATGCCGAAGCTATCCCGAAGGGCAGTACCTTGAACTGGTAGTGCCGACTGTCCACCTTGAAGCGCAAGTACCTTCTGTGCGCTGGGAACATGGAAATATGAAAATAGGCATCTTTCATATCCAAGGTTGCCATGTAATCCCCTTTTTTAGGAGGGGGATTACCTCTTGTAGCGTAGTCATACAAAACTTTTGGGGCTTGACATACTTGTTGGCAGGCCATGAGTCCAATACTGGGCGCATTGTCAAATCTTTTTTTGGCACAAGGAAGTAAGTTGAATAAATACCCTTGTTTACCTGGTGTCCCGGGACGAGTTCTATCGCGTCCTTTGCTAGCAGATTGGCGATCTCCTCGAGGAGAATCTTCTGATGTTCTAAAGAGTATACTTTTTGTCGTGGAGGATGGTTCTGGGGACGCTGCAGTAGTTCTATACAGTACCCTGCAGATACTGTTCACAGCACCCATCTGTCTGAGGTGATCCCTTCCCAAGCCTGGGTGAAGTTGGAAATGCGTCCCCCCCTACTGGGGTTGCGTGAGAAGGGACCCTGAACTGAGTGTCACTGCTTTGGTGGAGGCGTGCCGCCTCCTTTACTGGGGCTGCCTCTGCCTTTACCACGTCCTCTATTACCCCTGCCGTAACCCTGGGTAGACTGTTGGCTGTTGTTCCACTATGTACCCAGCCCCTGGGAATAGTTTGATCCTCTCTGGGAAATTTGGCCACGGGGGCGACGAAAATTACTATTCCCTCTCTGGTTAGGGGGTTTATTGGTTAACTGTCCAACGGACTCGAGTGTCTCGTATTCGTCATTGGCATTCTTCAGCGCATCCTCGACCGCCTTACCAAACAGATCGGCTTCCACCGGTTTGTCCAATAATGATGCCTGGGTTTCTGCCTTAAAACCAGACTGCCGTAACCACGGATGTCTCTTGATAACAGTACCTTCTGCTATCAATCTGCCTGCATTGTCCGCGGCGTCAAAAGTTGCTTTTAAAATGCAACCAGACACGGCTCTACCCTCTGCGGAAATTCGTGCTAACTGGCCCTTTAAGGGTTCTGGTGCAGAGGCTATGAGTGCCGCGACTTCTTCCCACCGATGGCAGTTGTAGCTGGCCAACAGGGTGGTGGAGTTAGCAATCCTTGCCTGATAAGCGGACGTTGAGGCTACTTTCCTGCCAAAACCATATAGTTTTTTGCGCTCCTTGTCTGGAGGAGCTTCAGACAATGACAAGGGTGTTCTAGCCCTCTTACGAGTGTTAGTGACAACTAGGGAGTCTGGCTTCAGATGTCCTCTTATATAAAGAGGGTCAGACTGGGCTGCCCTGAAAAGTTTTTCAACTCTGGGATTGACTGCTCTGGTGAGGTTCGGGTTCACCAGGGACGGGTCTATTCTTCGCTGAATAGACTTAAGGATAGGGATGGTCTGGACAACGGGCCTCCTTTCTCCCACTATTTCCTCGGCGAAGTCCCTCTCTTCCTGGACACCGTGGGTGTCAATATGGAAATGTTCTGCAGCAAGTGCGAGAACCTCGTTCAGGAGGGGTTGTTATCGACAGGGGAGTCGGTAACCGGGGCTTCCTTCTCTACCGGGGAATCTACTCTGTAGGTTTCAGGGTCTTCCTCTTCCTGGTCCTCCTCATCCCCATAGTAGCCCGTCCCGGTTTGCTCTTCTACCATGCCAAATTCTTGGTCCTCACCAAAGGAAGTCTCTCCTTGATACAGTGAGTATGTCCGCGAGTATGGTTGTACCTCGAAGGGGTCTGTAGACCTCATCGGTGTCTCAAACCGGGGCTTCTTACTCGGGGGGGATAGGATCATTAGAGCCTGAGGGTGTAGCCCCTTGTGGATTATATGAAAGGAAATGGTCTGGATTTTTATCGTAAAAGTCTGCCAAAGAAGACATCCTTGACATGACACTATCTTTGTCATCACTCGACCATTTTTTGGAACTGGGAATGACTCAGAAAGTCTAGGAGATTTATCTTGAGTAGATTTGCTGGTTTTAGAAATATCAGCAGACCTGGTCTTGCCTGTCTGTTTAGGAGGAGTTGAGTGTTTCACAGGTGTGGAAGAGTGCAGAGGCTGCTTCTTCTGCTGTTTTCCCCCCTCCCCTTGAGTAGAAAAGTGTTTTCCCTGTCCCTTTGTGGCTCCGGAGGTTTTCGACGCCTGGGGCCGCGCTGATCTCGTCTGCGGGCTCCGACTCCTGGAGCGCGGCCTGGGGGTGGAAGTCGTCTTCATCCTCCGACGATCGAACTTCTGTTAGCCTAGGGAGCAAGGCACTCTTGGCAAGAGTGGATGATTGCCTGGAATCATGCGGCGATCTCGATCGAGAACGCCCAGAGGACACTGATTCGGACCGTTCTGTTTGTGCCTCTTTCCGAGAACTCGACGTCGTCGAGTCTCGGTTGGACTTCATGTGTTTAGTGTGAGTGGTGTGTGAAGCGCTTGTGTCGCCGGGGGTCTTCCCCATAGCCGCCCTGTCGGACGACCTTCCGAGGTCGGGGACCTGCGCTCGGCTGTCTTTCGACGCCGTAATGCCCTCGCCGTCCGAAAGCACGGCGTCACTGCCATCACTGACGGCGTCCTCCGCTGCCATGGCCGCCTGCCTGGCGTGGTGGGCCCAACGCTTCGTCGAACGGTCCTTAAGTGTCTTAGGTTTAAACCTACTACACGCTCTGCAGTTCGCTTCGGGGTGGTCCCTCGGCAAGCAGAGATTGCACGTGGCGTGCCTGTTGACCCAAGGGTATTTGCGATTGCACTTGGGGCAGAATTGAAAAGGGGTACCCTCCATACGCACCTTGAGGCAGCGGGCTGGTAAGTGTAGGAAATGTATAAGGTGTACCTATATACAAAGAGTGTAGAGTATGTGCAACCCCCCACTCTCCCTACTTGCAGGGCTGACGCCAGAGGCCTTCCAAGGCCCAGGCTGAGGCAAGAGGCCTTCCGAGGTCCAAATCCGTCGTGCAGCAGCCGACTGTCGATTTCTTCTCCAAGCCGACGTCGAGTGTCGAAGTTCGACGTTGGGATGGGGAAAGGATGTAAATTAATCAATATTTTAGCAAAAGTATGGCTAAGGCCAGGGGACTCCGCAAAATGCTTCCGACCAGTATGGCGGAAAAAAACAATCTGAGGATCCTAGACGCGCGAGGGATCTTGGGTACAGTGGACGTCACACTAGGGATAGTATTACTGGCACGCCCTGTGTTGACGCCCATTTTCGAGTTTCGAAAAACAAACTGTAATACTCCGCAGCTTCCTCTAGATGTCGACCTATGCACAGCATGTGATCTAAGCAGATTCCACAAGCCTCCGAAATATATGACAATGCATTACTTACCGTAAAAGCATTCTGATGGTTGTACCTGCTTAGATTCACATGCTGTGCATAGGTCCGAAATCCAGTGGTCACTCAAGAGTATTGCATTTTGTTTTTCGTAGTCGAAAAGGGGACCTCGACAAGGCGCGTCTAACACTATCCCTATAGTGACGTGCGTTGTACCCACAATCCCTCATGCGTCGAGGTCCCTCTGTTTGTATTTTTTCTGCCCTGAGGGAGCCTTCTATACGTGAGTGAGTACAGAAAAGAGAGATATGTAGAAAGATGTTCATGTTCCTTCCATCCTAGCGCGGAGGAAGGGTGGGCGCATGTGAATCTAAGCAGATACAACCATCAGAAATGCTTTTACGGTAAGTAAGGCATTGTCTTCTGATGTTTGTTAATCTGCTTAGAATCACATGCTGTGCATAGCCTAGCGAGCAGTACCCGGAGTTGGCGGTGGGTTATGAGAAGGAACAGTAGAGAAAACATGTCTTAATACTGCCTGTCCCACCTGGGAGTCAGATCTAGAGTGTGCATCTAGACAGTAGTGTTTTGTAAAGGTGTGCACAGAACTCCAGGTAGCAGCTTTGCAGATGGACTCAAGGGGAACATTTGCAATGAACGCTATGGATGCCCCAGTGCCTCGAGTAGAATGTGCTCTTGGCTTGAAGGGTAGTTCTCTCTTAGCAAGAGTGTAGCAGAGAGTGATGCATTGAACAATCCATCTAGATATAGGGGACTTCGAGACTGCATCTCCTTCTCTTCCTGCTGCCACCGAGACAAAGAACTGATTAGTCTTTCTCAGTGGCCTGGTTCTTTCCATGTAGAACATGACATCCAGTGTATGCAGACTTTTCTCCCAAGTTGGAAGGGTTTTGAAAGAACGTTGGTAGTTCTATTGACTGGTTTACATGGAATTTCGAGATGAATTTCGGTGCAAACCTTGGGTGTGTGCGTAGAACCACCTTATCTTTGTGAACTGTTACAAAGGGGTCTAGAACAGAAAGAGCCTGTAGTTCATTTACTCTCCTAATGGAGGTGATAGCTATTGGAAAGCAGTCTTAAGAGTGAGGTCCTTAAGAGTTGCCTTGTGCATGGGTTCAAATGGCGAGCCCATGAGTCTGGAAAGTACTACATTTAAATCCCATCCGGGAGCTGGGTTAGCTATCGGGGGGTGTATTCTCTTTACTCCCTCCATGAAGGCCTTAATAACAGGGATCCTCCACCACGACACTTTGGGTTGGGAAGTGGTGTATGCGGAAAGTGCCGCTAGGTGGACCTTAATGGAGTTAAACACTAGACCTGAATCCAATAGGTGGGTCAGGTATAGGACCACATGTGTGGGAGAGCAGTCAATAGGGTTGATGCTCTTACTCCTGCACCAGATGACAAATCTTTTCCACTTGCTAGAATAGCAGTGGCGAGTGTTCGGTTTTCTGGCTTCCCTGAGGATGTCCATGCATATTTGCAGGAGTTGTAGATGTCCGAACTCTATGATCTCAGGAGCCAAGCTGCTAAGTTCATGTTCTGGGGGCATGGATGCAGAGTCCTGCCCTTGTCCTGAGACAGCATGTTGTACGGGCAGGGGAGTTTCACTGCGGGAGATAGAGACATCTCCATCAAGTGAGCGAACCATGGTTGTCGTGCCCACATTGGGGCCACTAGTATCATGGTCACTTGTTCTTGGTGCATCTTGAGAAGGGGAGTCGGGGGAAAAGCGTAAACAAATTTCCCTGACCATTGCATCGACAGACCGTTCCCCTTGGATTGGTTCTGGGGATACCTGGAGGCGTAACTTAGGCATTGTGAGTTTTCCAGGGTTGCGAACAGGTCTATCTCTGGGAATCCCCATTGTTTGAAGACGTCGAAGACGATGTCTTCGTGCAGGCGCCATTCGTACTCTTCGGGCAGGGGGAAATCTCTGCTGAGTCTGTCTGCCAGCAGATTGAGTTCCCCGGGTACATGTAGTGACAGTAGTAACATGTCCTGTTTGAGAGCCCACTTCCATATATTCTGGGCCAGTTTGGACAGGCCTGGAGAGTGGGTGCCCCCCTGCTTGTTGATGTAGTACATGGCTGTAGTGCTGTCTGTAAGGACCATTACTGTCTTGCCTTGTAGGTGTTCTTGGAAGGCTTTTAGCGCCTTGAACACCGCTAGTAGCTCCAATAGATTGATGTGTTTGGATGCTACGTTTGGAGTCCACACTCCGTGAGCAGTCTGATGGGATAGGTGCGCCCCCCCATCCAGTGAGGGATGCGTCTGTGGTTAGAGTGGCTTCCGCCGCGGGTGTGGCAAAGGGTTTTCCTTTTCCCATGTTTTCCTTTGTCCACCACCGTAGCGAGAGAACCAAGGCCTGCGAGACCACCACTAGATCCTCCCATAGTCCGCCGGCCTGACACCACTGGCTGTTGAGCCACTCTTGCATTGGGCGCAGGCGCGCGTGAGGTACTAAATAAATACAGGACGCCATCATTCCTAGCAAGCGCATTGCTTTGCGTACCGTCACCTCTCGCCCGGTTACATATTGAGGGATCTGAAACAGCATGTTTAGGACCTTCTCTTTGGAGGGGGAGACGAGGCCGTCCCTTGTTTGAATTAGAGCCCCTAGGAATTGTTTGATTTGACTGGGGTCTAAACTGGACTTCTTTTCTTTGATGGAGAAGCCCAACTGGAACAAAAGGTCTACCGTCTTTTGGGTATTGGAGAAGCATGTTTTGTAAGAATCCCCTGTTATGAGCCAGTCGTCGAGGTAAGGGTAAACTGGGATGAACAACCTGCGCAGGTGGGCCGCTGCCACTGCCAGCACCTTCGTGAATACCCTTGGTGCTGATGCTATACCGAAGGGTAGCACTTTGAACTGGTAGTGTTTGCCCTCTATCATGAACCTTAGGTATTTTCTGTGCGCTGGCAACATTAAAATATGAAAGTATGCATCTTTCATGTCCAACGTTGTCATGTAATCTCCCTGAGAAAGCAGTGGGATCACTTCCTGTAAGGTTACCATACGAAACTTTTGGGGTTTGATAAACTTGTTCGCTGGGCGCAGATCTAATACAGGGTGCATGGTTAGATCCTTTTTGGGTACAAGGCAGTACACTGAATAAATACCTTCCGTTACCTGAGAAAAAGGCACGACCTTTTTCCAGCAGTTGTACTTCTTGGAGAAGGATGGCAAGATGTTCCGGTGTCATGCGACGTCCCCTCGGGGGTCTGTAGGATGGGGAACTGTTGAATTCGATACAGTATCTGTGGGGTACGGTGGAAAGTACCCAACGGTCTGACGTTATCTCCTCCCATGCAGGAAGAAAGGATGTTATCCGGCCCCCGACCGGTGTTGCATGGGAGGGGACGCGAATCTTCGCGTCACTTGGAGTTGTTGGGGGCTTGGGAGCCTCTGGGGGTGGATCCCCGACCTCTCCCCTTACCCCGGCGTTGGCCTCTTTGGCTGTACTGCCCACTATTGGTTTGGTAATTGGTGGCAGGGTATTGTTGATGTTCACTTTGTTGTTGTTGCTGGCGTTGGCCACGAAAAAAGCGTTTGTTGCCATAGCCGCGTCTGGTAGTGGGCCTAGAGATCTGGTCAAGAGTCTTGATCGTATCGAACTCTTTTTTAGCCATCTCTAGAGCTTCATCCACCGCTTTTCCGAAGAGGTTAGAGTCATCGACAGGTTTATTTATTAAAGACGCCTGCGTCTCCGGTTTAAAGCCTGAGTTGCGCAGCCATACATGGGGTTTTAGGAGTATTCCCTGCCCCAGGGAACGTCCCGCTGTTTCTGCCGCGTCCAGAGAGTTTTTTACAATGCTCTGGTTCACCTGGGTTCCTTCGCCAATAGTTGAAAGTAGGCGTGTACGTAAAGGCTCCGGTGCTTCCTCGGCGTCCTTGCGCAGTTTGGTCCACTGCGCAGCTAGCCAGCAAGGAATTGTTGTTCGCAATTCTTGCTGAGAAGGCAGCCGAGGAAGTTACTCTCTTTGCAAGGGCATATAGCCTCTTGCCCTCCTTGTCAGGGGGTGCCTCACTGGTGGAAAGTGGTACCCCTGCCCTCTTTCTAGTATTAGATACTACTAGGGAATCCGGTATGGAATGTCCCCTAATGTAGAGCGGGTCTGAGGGTGAAGGAGTGAAAAGTTTTTCAATCCTCGGATTGACCCCTCTGATCACTGCGGGAGTGGACAGCGAAGGGATGATTCTCCTCTTCACTGAAGCGAGGAGGGGAATGGTCTGGCTGACCGGGGGTTTCTCTTTAATAAACCTTTCTACAAAGTCCAATTCTGGAGAAAGCTCCCCAGTGTCCAGTTCGAAATGCGCTGCTGCTCTGCGCAACAGTGCATTGAAAGTGGGTTGATCGTCAATTGGAGACGTGTTCCTAACCGGAGAATTGTCCGGAGGAGTTAAGTTTAGGACATCAGTGTCGGAATATACTGATGGGGATTGCCAGGGGTGCGAAGGTCCTTCTGGGTTTTCTTCGAAGCCTTCTTCTATAATGTCTGGTCTGTCTTCCAGACATTCCTCCTGGTTTTGTCCTTCATTGTCCATGAAATCATCTTCTTCCTCCAAGTATTGTTCCTCCCCAGTGAGGTCGTATACCCTATGGAAGTCTGAGGCAGTGTCCTGCTGGGGATCGACTAGCCTCGGATTTTTGGCCCTGGGGTCCTCCCGAGGCCCTTCTCTAATCCTCTTGTGAGTTAGAGAGGTCTGGGTGCTAATAAACTTTTCCATCCTCTCCATACAGAGGTGGAGTCTTTCCATGGTTTCAAGGGGTACCCCAGAGCGGTCTGGCGGGGGAAAAATAGAGTCATCTAGTTGGAAATGGCTCGACCTCTCCCAAAGTGTTGAGGAAAGTGTCTCGTCGCCCTCCGAAAAACCTTCAGGTGTGCCGGGTGACCCCCCGATTGAAGGGGTAGTCCCTGCCTTTCTTCGGGTTTTTTCGGCGTGTCTTTCGACTTATGCGTAGCGCTAGACGTGTTCTTCGGCGTACGCTTCTGGGCGTCGGCTACAGCGATCCTCGCCAAGCTGTCGGCGACTCGTTTGTCGGCGGAAGCTTGTGTTTTCGACGCTATGGGTGTCGAACGCTCTACGGCGGTCTGCGCATTCTGTTGATGAGCGCCGGCTGACGGTTTGGGGGCGGCGCCCTTATTTGCCGAAAGCCCAGTCGCTGGTCGCGGCTGCGGTTGCAAGAGGGGCTTCGAACCTGAACGGTCCGAGGAGTCCGCCGGTGGAACCTGCGTCTCCTTGGGCGCCGAAGCTCTTTTCGTCTTAGACGAAGAAGAGCCGTGGGTTGTGTGCTTATGTGAATCTTTGTGTGCGTCAGTGTCGCCGGGGTGTTCATCCCCATAAGCAGGACGTGAGCCGAGCCCGTCGGGGCCGGGGACAGACGACGAAGCGCGCAAGCGCTCTTTAGAGGGGGTTTCGACTTCCGTAGCGGAGGTCGTGTTATCGCGTTCCTCGTCACTGTCGGTGGTAGCAGCGGCGGGTGAACCTTCGGCCTTCGACATCGCGTAGGCCGCCCACCTTTTAACCCTACGGTCTTTTAGAGTTTTAGGCTTAAGAAGCCGACAAGCCGCGCAACCTTCCTCCTTGTGATCGAGGGGCAAGCAGCGGTTACACCGTGAATGCTTGTCCTTCCAAGTAAATTTGCCTTTGCAAAGCGGGCAAAACCTAAAGGGTGTCCTCTCCATAGCCGAGGCAATAAATCGCGATAAGCACCCCAAGGGAAAGGAAGTGGAAAGGGAAAGGCATTCTCAGAAAGACCCAGAGATGTCCCACGACCCCACTCTCCCTACTGTATATGGCCTGCGAGGCCAGGCCACGTGTTCGGCAGCGCCGAAGGATTTCCTCCGCTCGTCCCTCCGTCGAAGATTTAGCTCGGCGGAGAACAGCTACAACTGCGTTGAGGGAGGGTTTATTAATATGAGAAAAAAACAACCAAAGGTCGAGGGCTGCAATGTCTCTCGAGGAGCTCCGCGTGAAGGCGACCAGAAGCTGGGCGGAAAAAAACAATCTGAGGGACCTCGACGCGTGAGGGATTGTGGGTACTACGCATGTCACTATAGGGATAGTGTTTCAGACACGCCTTGTCGACGTCCCATTTTCGACTACGAAAAACAAAATGCAATACTCCGCAGTGACCACTGGATGTCGGACCTATTCACAGCATGTGATTCTAAGCAGATTAACAAACATCAGAAAAGAATATATAGCAGTACACACATGCACAACCACAGGAGATGGCAACAGGCTCAACATTAAGCAATACAACAACTCAACATTAAGCATCTCTTACCTCCTCACCAGGCTCACCTTAGGCGAACAGGTTTCCCAGCACTGCTTGCCAGACCCTGGACTCCTCCCTGGAGTCCCGATCGACGCAGTAGAATCTTGTGAAGGTGTGCGTCGACCTCCACGTCGCAGCCCTGCAGATGTCCAGCAGGGGCACACCAGACAGGAACGCCGTGGTAGCAGCGATCGCTCTGGTCGAATGGGCTCTCGGACGGCCGGGCAGCGGTCGGTTTGCCAACCGGTGACAGTGCATGATGCAGCCGGAGAGCCATCTGGAAATGGAAGTCTTCGAGAGAGCCTTCCCTTGATTCACAGTCCCAAAGTTCACAAACAGCTGTGACGTCTTCCGAAAACTCTTTGTGCGGTCCACGTAGAACTTCAGCGCTCTAGCTACATCCAGCGAGTGCAAAGTCCTCTCGGCCTTCGATGAAGGCGACGGGAAGAAAACTGGCAACACCAAAGGCTCGTTGAGGTGGAAGTCCGAAGGCACCTTGGGCATAAAGGAGGGGTGTGTCCTCAGCACCACCCTCGTGTCATGAAAAGTCAAGTATGGAGGCTTGCAAGATAGGGCCTGGATCTCTCCCACTCGTGCGGAGGTGATGGCCACGAGGAAAGCCGTCTTCCATGACAGGAACTTCAAAGGCGCTGAATGCATAGGCTCGAAAGAGCCCCCCCATGAGCCTGTTCAGCACCACATTAAGCTCCCACGCCGGGGCAGGAGCCTTCACCGGCGGAAATGATCGGAATAGTCCCTTCATGAATTCTTTCACCAGGCGATGAGATCACAAGGACGCCCATCCCGTAGTCCTGGTATATCGGGAGATTGCAGCCAGATGTATTTTGATGGAGGCGTGAGCCAGTCCAGCTTTGGCCAGCGACAGTAGGTACGGCAGTACTTGAGGGGCCGTAATCCGCAGAGGGTTAATCTTCTGTGCACGGCACCAGACAGAGAACCTCTTCCATTTATGTCCTTAGCACTTGAGAGTTGAGGACGCCCTGGCCTTTGCAAGAACCTCTCTGCAGTCGGCCGGGATGTCGTACCCTCCAAACTCTAGTGCTGCAGTAGCCAGGCCTGCAAGTTCAGCGACTCCGGGTTGTGGTGAAGCATGGCGCCTCCTTCTCTAGAGAGAAGGTCTGCGTCCGTCGGCAGCTTGACTGGTGTGGACGTTGACAAGTCCAGAAGGTCCGTGAACCAGATCTGTCTCGGCCACGCCGGTACGACTAGGATCATCCTGCACCGGGACCTCTTGAGCTGGTTGATGAGCCAGAGCAGCAACGGCAGCGGAGGGAATGCATAAAGAAATAGGCCGTCCCAGGGGAACGAGAAAGCATCGCCCATGCTCCTCGGCTGGGGGAACCTGCTGGCAAACCTCCGGCACTTGGAATTTGTTGCCGTCGCGAAGAGATCGATTTGGGGTTTGACCCATCGTCGGAAGAGTCGATCCACTTGATCCTGGCGTAGTTCCCACTCGTGGCACGAGCGCAACTCCCTGCTGAGTGAGTCGATTGTGTTTTTTATTCCTGCCAGATGAAGAGGGACCAGAAACATCCCTTGGGCGACGTCCCGATGCCACAGATCCTGGGCTTCCTTGGATAGGGCCGGGGACCTAGTTCCGCCCTGCTTCCGGATGTAGAACATCGTGGTGGTGTTGTCGGTGAAGATCCTCACCACCTTGCCCTTGAGGGACGAAAGAAAGGACCTGAGGGCCCAGAACACTGCACGGAGCTTCAAGAGGTTGATCTGGAGCGACACCTCCAGGAGCCAAAAGGCCTCTCGCGTGAAGATCTCCAGAGTGCGCTCCCCAACCTTCCAGGGAGGTGTCCGTCGTCACCGTCACCTGGTGAGCTGGGGTCTTAAACTCCGTGCCCGCCGACAGATGGGAGCGGATACCCCACCACCCGATCGCCTGACGGAACGTCTCGTTGAGGGATCCTGTCCTCGAAGCTGCCCGTCGACTGGACCCAGTGGGCGTCGAGGAACTCTTGTAAGGGGCGCATCCGAAACCTGCAAAGGCGCACCAGATAAATGCAGGAGGACATCATCCCGAGGAGGGATTTGATAGATCTTACCCTGACCAGCAGACGCTGCACCTTGCCCAGAATGGTCCTGGTCCTTTTCTCCAACGGCGAGGCCAGCCGCCCCACTGTGTCGAGCTTGGCTCCCAGAAACAGGGCGACTTGCGACGGAACCAGGTGGGCTTTTGGAAAGTTGGAGAATCCCAGGTCCGTGAGCAGCTGGACGGTCTTCGCAGTGTGCTCCACGGCGAGCTCACTTGTCCTTGCCCGGATGAGCCAGTCGTCCAGGTAGGGGTAGGCGTGGATCCCCTGTAGGCGCAGCCGCGCCGCCACCAGTGCGAGGCACTTGAACACCCTGGGTGCTGACTTAAATCCGAACGGGAGGGCCTTTAACTGGTAGTGCCGCCCTTGGACCACGAACCTGAGGAACTTTCAGTGTCTTTTTAGAATGGGGATGTGGAAGTACGCATCCTCCAAGTCCAATGACAACAGGAAATCGCCCTCCTCCAGCTGTCCGAGCACGTGCTGGAGGGTGACCATATGGAACTTCTGTGCCTTGATGCACTTGTTCAGTCGTCGCAGGTCCAGGATGGGGCGCCATCCTCCTGTCTTCTTTTTTACAATGAAGTACCTTGAGTATACTCCGGAGCACCGAAGCTTCTTTGGGACGAGCTTGATGGCACCCTTCTTGAGCATCGCCCTTACTTCCAACAGTAGTTGAGGGACGTGATTTTCCTTCCTGGCCACGGGTGGAACACGCGGGCACTTCTGAACCTCGAGGGCGTGCCCTTGGGCGAGGGCGTCCAGCACCCAACGGTCGGTGGAGATGGACTCCCACACGCTGACGAACCTCGCCAGCCGGCCTCCCACCGGGATGCTTCAGCTGGGGCCTGACCCCACGGTCGGTTCAATCTTGTTAGGAGGCCGCCTTGCCTCCTTGACCTCCCTGTCGACGACGACGGGCACCACCTGACTTGCCGCGTCCCCTGTAGGCTTCCTGGGACGAAGATCTTGCCGCTTGGCGGTACGTGGAGGAGCCACTGCCGGATCCCTTGGAGGCACCTTGTCTGCCTCCGGAGCTCCGAAAGGACGGCCTTCGTTGTTGGAGCACTCCCAGTGCCCGGGCAGTCTGTGTGTCTGTCTTGATGGCCTGAAGGGACTCATCAACCGCCTTCCCAAACAGGTTCTTCCCGTCGAAGGGCATGTCCAAAACCTTAGTTTGTACGTCCTGGCGGAAATCCGTGGCCTTGAGCCATCCTCATCTCAAACAAACGCCGTTGCCCAACTGACGGAAACCGGTGTCGGCGATATCCGTTGCCACCGTGATGGCATGGTCCGAAGCAACCTCACCCTCCTGTAGGATTTCAAGGGCCTCAGCCCTTTTGGCGTCCAGAAGGAAGTCCAACAGAGGGGCGATTTTGAACCACAACTCCCCGTCGTAGAGGGCTACGATAGTCAGGGCGTTGGCCGCCTTGATAGTCGTCGCTGCGGGTCAGATGATCCGTCGTCCCATCGTGTCCAGCTTCCTGCCCTCGCCGTCCGGCGGGGAAGTTGATGTTGAGGCCGATGCCCCCCCAGCTTTCTTCTTTGCCGCCGCCGAGACAACCGAATCCGGGGTAGGTTGCGCCCGAAGGCACAAGGGGGCAGCGTTGGGGACCCAGTACTTCTTCTCGTACCGGTCCCTCTTTGCCAGCGCCGTGGCAGGGTTCGAGGAGGGTGAGCCCCTCATCCCAGATGTCATCAAGAAGCCCTCCTCCTCCTCGCAGAGCTGGGATGCCCTGGAAATCATGGCATGAAAGGATCCAATCTCGTCGGGTGGGGACGCCCGAGCAGGGGGCGACGGGGGAACACGTCCCGTCATCGCCTCCGTCGTCATCTGTACCTGTCGTAGCCATGTCCGTGCCTGTATCATCCCCGTGCGTAGTAAACCGGGGGGAAGGCAGAGCAGGCCGCAGAGGTGGGAGAGGTGGCGAAGGATGAGTCGTCGTCCTCTTATGCGGTGGACTTTCCGAAGGTCCTGGCTCCGGTTCCCCCGTCAGGTCTGGCCCAGGTACCTCCGTCGGGGGAAGGGGCAACCTTGTCCTCATCTCCGAGCAGAAGGACTGAATCGCTGACAAAATGGCTGCCGAAGTGTCCTGCGGCGACGGAAACTACGGGCACGAGGTCTCTTGAGGAGCCTTGTCGGCGACACCGTCGCTCTAGTCGTCGCCCTCGTCGGGATCCCTCCCGATGGGCTGGGCCTCTTCCACGACTTCGATGAGCTCTTCTTCAGAGGTCGTGTCCGTATCCACGATGGCCACTAGCCCCTCCCCCACCTTTTCCAACAAGGACTTCGTGGGGGTCTTCTCAATGGGCCTGAAAGACAACTCCCTCCGTGGTGGCAGGGAGACTCTGGGTCCTGAGGTCGCCTCCACAGGCTGAGCCGCGGCATCTCAATAGAGGATGTAGCAGGGTGAATTAAGGCCATAGTCACCTTCTGTACGCCTGGGGCCTTCACCTTGGGGGGAGGGTCCGAGTCTCGCTCCCCCCTCTGTCGGAATCTTCGAGATCGACCAGGGCCTCTCCAGAAGCTTCGCCGGGTTCGCGGACTTCCTCTTACCCGAGCCAGAGCGTTAGCTCGTGGTTGATGGCGCCGGGGAGTATGCGCACTGCCTGGCAGCCAAGGAGCCCGACCGTTCGGCGCTCCCGGTGCCCGCGGACTCGCAGTGTTTAGCCTTTTGTTGGGCCCCCGTCACCGGGGCACCCTCACAGGACTTAGAAGACCGCTCGGACTTCTTTTTCTTCTTCTCGCCTGACGGGCTCTTCCCTTCCAGCCAGTTGGCGAGACGGAGGTGGCGATCCTTCATGGTCCGCTCCGACATGTTCCCACAAAACGCACAGTCCTTCTCCGTGTGAGTCTTGTCCTCATGGAGACAGAGGCATAACGAATGCTCGTCCTCCTTGAAAACATTCTGAAGCTGGCATCCAGGGCAGGTCCTGAACAGCTTCCCGGGCGTCAAGCTTCCCTTCTCCTGGGCCATGTCCGGGGTAGGCCTCGGAACTTCTGGAATCCTCCAAAAGCGTAACTCGACGAAATCTTCACCCTTGAGGGGCGTAGAAAACTCTGAAACGGATCCCCGTTGATCGGATGTAGAAATGGTGGAGCTTGAGGCTCTATTTAACCAAAAAATTAGAAAAATCTCCTGTAAAAGCACGAAAACGCAGCAAAAGCTCGAGAGCTACAGCACGAGGACTCCCAACACTTGAACGGGCGGTAAAAATCTGATGGCTGCCAGAGGCGGTGCTTAGGGAGAGGGCAGTCATTGGCTGGGGGCAGTATGACCCAGAGACCAGTGATTGGTTACTATTAAGAAAGACAGATCAGAAACGAAACGGATACCGATTTTTTTCTATACCGAGGATTCCCGGCCTGACGGGGAATATTCATGAGCATGTGAATCCATGCCAGACCCCATGCTGGGGAATTAGTGAAATCCTACCTACAGGAACCCTTAAACTAATCCCATCCACTAAAAAATGCCTTTACACTGTAAAACAAAAAAATGTTGAGACCTAGGCTTCCCAATAGTATAGGACTCAAGTCTAGGCCTGTTCCTCTGCTGCACTGGACAAAGATCACCCCAGCCAAACAATTTCAAAGCTTACAGTACTTATATCTCACACCACCAGTGTGGACACAGGCCACAGGCACGGCCAAGCATCCATGCACGGTAGAATGCTGCTATGGCTATGCTCATCCGGTTTAGTACCACAGCTGTCCAGACTGAAACACTTGACGTACCACAACACCTCAGCCACTAGCATATAGGGAACACCACCCGAAAGGAATTCAGTATAACACATTGAAGCCACAAAAGTGGGGGACGAGCGCTATATAAATAACCAAATCCAATACAGAAACTTAGTTCTCTTGACGATTTTGCACCAGTGGCGCACAAAGCTTTCCGCCGGGCTATTCCCTCATCTCCCACAACAGAACTTCAGGGGTGGCAGAGTAGCGATCCTCTATAAAGCTAATTTTTTCCATCTCAGTCACCGAAAGCCAGCCATGCAAAGCTAACAATCCCTTCTTGTAAAACTCACTGTCACTAACTCACAGCTTCCTACTTGTATACAGACCCCCTGGAAAGGACATTTTTCCAACAATCTGACTCACTAGCTACTGTTCAGTAGTGATTGTGTTGGGTGGGTTACCTGGGGGGACGTCCAACTGGCTTGATGTGCCAAAATCCTCCATGAGCCAACCCCCTGGTCGACAGTCTAGAGGCACTCGACCTCTCACGACATACCACTGGTCTAACCCACTCTGGAGGTCACACCCTTAATGCAATCGTCAGCTCCTATGACCTTGTCTCTGTATCTAGACCCAAACCGCTCATCTGGACAGACCACTCTGCCATCCGTTATGTCCACAAGCCACCCAAGGCTCACCCTGCCCGCACTCATCACAAATGCTGGAACAAAGTCCAGGTACTCCCTGGCCTAGCAGTAGTCCTGCTACAGTCTTCCAGCACCGCAGACCTCAGATAGACCATTAAGCAATGAATCCCTCGACAACTAGCTTAAAGAATCACTACTTCCTCATCCCCCCACAGCCTCTCGCGAAGGACCGTCCCCCAAATGGCTGATGCGCCACCTAAATACCTTCAAAAACCAAAATAACTTGAGCGCAAATGGCAAACATCTAAAACCACTCAGATTTTTTAGTTAGTTACCTGTAACTGTATTTCTCCAGCATTGGCATCTTTCATAGATTCTCAGGATTCAATATTCCCCATCAGACAGGATCCTCAGTGATTTAAATAAATATTAATATATACATTATTTCCATAGAAATGCAATGTAGATTGTCCCTTATGGCCTATGAGCTATTCACTTGTGTAGTCCCTCCACCTCACTTTGGTCCTTATGGCCCTAACCAATGAGGTGGCAGGGTTTAAGCTCCGCCCCAGCAGCCATCTTCATATTTTGAGCCGTAGAAGACTATAGGAAGGATGGCTGCAGGAAGAGGGAGAAACCTTTCAGTGGAGGCCGACGGGTGCATGTGAATCTATGAAAGATATCAAGCAGCATTGGATCTTTCATAGATTCAGATGCTTTAAGAGAATACGAAGCAGTTAGGCCATGCCCATATCATAAGTCCATTCTGCAGATCCTACTACTCGCCTTACTGTACAATAACAGGTTACATTACCAGGGAAGCGGGAAGAGAAGGCTGCTCCTACCTTACGCAAAGATGGCGAAGAACCGCTTGTCCCACTGCAGACTCTTTGTTGTATTTTCTGCCAGGCAGAAATGTTTGGCAAGCAGATGCAGAATGCTCCAGATTGCAGCTCTGCAGATGTCTTTCAATGGTACTCCAGCGTGAAAAGCAACCAAAGCTGCCCTCCCTCTGGCAGAGGGAGCTGAAGGCGGTCTAGCAAGTGGATCGTCTTTGGACTGATGTAGTGGCTTATACATTGGAAACCCAATGTGCCAAACTCTGCGTTGAAATGTACTGTCCTTTAGTCCGGCCAGCGAATGCAATGAAGTCTCTAGTCGAGGAGCAGCATTCTTTAGCTCTCTGGATGTAGAACTTTAGGACCCTTGCAACATCGAGTGAGTGTAAGGACCTCTCCGCATCGGAAGAGTAATTCATGAAAAAGGTAGGCAGTACGACGCTCGGTGAGCGTCATTTGACAGTACGTTGGGTAAAAATGTTGGGTGCATCCTTAGTATGACACGGTCTCTAAGAAACAAGGCGAAGGAGGTTCTGAAGACCAGGATTGCAGCTCGCTAATCCTCCTGGCTGACGCGATAGCTACTAAGAAAGCTGCTTTGCAGGATAAAAATGTTAAGTCACACCTGTGAATTGATTCGTATGGTGGATCCAGGAGCGCTGCTAAAACCGTGTTCAGGCTCCATGTAGGAACTGGTGTAGGAGTTGACGGGAAAGTACGCATCAATCCTTAAGAATATTTTGATAGCCGGTCTTGTGAGTAAAGATGGTTGACCTGGGTTAGTCGTGTATGCCGATATGGCGGACAAGTGCACCTTGATGGATGAAAGGGAAAGCCCTTTTGCTAGGTGCAACAGGTACGGTAGTATTTGCTCAATGGAAACAGCAGGTTCACTGAAGATTTTGCACCACTTGGTGAAACTTGTCCCTTTCCGGACGTTCCTATAGGCCTCAATTACGTCCCAGCATTCTGCAGGATAATTTAGATCTATTAATATTCACTGCTCAGGAACCATGCATGCAGTGACATGCTTGCTGGGTCGTGGTGGAGCACTGTCCGACCTTGTTGCATCAAGAGGCTCAGATGAACTTTGAGGCGAATAACAGACATGTGATGCAGGGTTGGATACCAAACATGGCAAGCCCAATCCGGTGCTATCAGGATCATCGAGCAGGCCTGTTTTTCAGTCTGCGTAGAAATCACGCTATGAGTGGGATAGGAGGGATGCATAAAGGAATTTGCCCGGCCAGTCCACTGAGAAGGCGTCCCCCATCGAGAGGTGTTTGATACCTGGAGGCGAGCCTGTGGCATTTTCTTTTGGCTTTGGTGGCAAAAAGGTCGATCTGTGGAAGATCCGCCGGGTTTCAGGTTCGTCCAGCTCCCATTCGTGGGATGCTGAAAAATCTCTGCTTAACTTATCTACCAGGACATTGTCCACTCCCGGTATGTGTTCCGCCTTGATAGGGACCTTATGATGCAAAGCCCAGGTTCATAGCTTTTGTGCCTCAAGGTTGTGTTGTCCGTTTGAACGGTCACTGCTGCCCTGCCAGTACTGATAGGAAGGCTTTCAGCGCCCATCGAATTGCCCTGAGCTCTAACACATTTATGTGCAGCTGAGATTCTTGGGTGGACCAAGTGCCTTTGGTTTGTAGATCTGTTAAGTCTGCTCCCCAGCCAGATAGCGAGGCATCCGTCCTGACAAGGGTTGACGTTGGAGCCTGGAAAGGCATTCCCCGTAGCAGGTTCTGAGGTAAGCTCCATCATCGGAAGGCTTTGTTAAAGGCTGCCGGTAGTTATATGGTATCTTCCCATGAGCTGATTGCCTACTTCCATTGGTGGTCCAGGGTCTCTTGGATTGGCCTCATGTGCAGCCTGCAATTTAGTAGGAGGAATATGCATGAGGACATCACGCTCAGAAGAGATTTGAGGGCGCGCACCGTGGTCGCCCTGTTGCTTTGAAACCATGAAGACTGATGAGTTAATGCAGATATTCTGTCCGCTGACAGTCTTACTCTGTGTATGCTGGTGTTCATTTCTGCCCCCAGAAACAGCACTGTCTTGTTGGGAACAGAGAAGGATTTTTCTTTTTATCGAAAACCCTAACTCCATTAAGAGTTTTATTGTTCTCTCCACTGCGGCACAAACCAGTCTGAGCGAGCTGGCCCTTATGGGCCAATCGTCTAAATATGGGAAGACTTCAGTTCCCGACCTTCTGAGGTGTGCTGCCACCGGTGCCAGTCACTTGGTAAACTTGGGCAGGATGAATGGGAATGAGGAAATATGAGTCCTCCAAGTCGAGGGTGGCCAGGAAGTCATGTTATTTGAGCCACGGGAGAACGTTCTGAAGAGACGTCCTCTTGAATTTGATGCGCTTGATAAACTTTTTGAGAGCGCTCTAATCCAGAATCGCTCTCCACTGACAGTTCACCAGAAAATAGTTTGTCGGTATGGTACCGGCTCTGTAGCTGCTTTTAGGAGTAGCTTGTGAACCTTCAGTATGACCTGCTTCTGGTGATGCACCTTGCGTGGAACGGGGGCAAGGCACGGAGGTTGGTCCAGGAATTAGATGGTGTGACCTTTGCGGACCAGGTGTAGCAGCCACCTGCCTGATGTTTTTAGCCAACGTTGATAAAAACTGCTTACTCTCCCGCCCACTGGGGTGCGTCGTGAGCGAGGAGGAAGCAGTCTGTTTTGCTTGCTCTGGGTCTTGCTGTGGCTGGGGCCACGCTTGCCCTTATGGGTGTACCCGTTTTATGACTGGTGGTATCTGTCTTGAAAGGGGTTACTCTGCGTTTTTTGATTGTAGGAGGGGCAGCTGAAATCCCTATATTTTGAGGATGCACCTACAAAGGATCTACGATCTTTGTCCTTAGGGGAACTGATGGCATGTGCCGTATTGGTATCCCCTTTAACACCCTTGAGATGGTCGTCAATCTTTTTACCAAAGAGGTCTTGCCTATCGAAAGGCATAGCTAAGATCTGAGCCTGAACCTCTGGTGTAAAGTTCTTAGCCTTCCATTCAGGCTTGCCTTCTTAAGACTGCATCAGGGGCCATTTGTCTGAAGCCCGAATATCTACAGCCATGTCGATCATATGGTCGGAGGTGGCCTCGCCATCCGATATGATTGCTTTGGCCTCTTCTTGCAGGTCCTCAGGCAAATTCTTAGTTTGGATATACAGAGCCACAGCTCACGGTCCAGCAGTGCAGCCATGGCCAGGGCGTTACCAGCCCTGATGTAGAGGCCGAATAGGATACCTTCCGGCCCATGTACTCCAATTTACGTCCTCCTGTCCGGTGGAGCTGAAAGAGGCTAGTATGGATTAGCCAACCTTTTCCTGGCTGCGACCGTGATGTAATTCCGGTTTGGTATGACCCCTTAGGCATAATGGTGCCGTGTTCGGTGCCTTATACTACTTCTCAGGCCTTGAAGAGGGCCGGTGTTTACAGTGGGGTAACCAAAATGTTTGCTCCAGTGCCCCATATAGTGTCCAAAAGAGGAAACGTAGCGACTGTTCTACGTTTATCTCCACGTTCATAGAGCATCATTTTTTTCTCTTCCGATGCAACTTGTAAATTAAAGAGGTCAGCCGCTTTACCAATTATGGTATGAAAAGACACTAGATCTGGTGGTGAAGCAACTCCTGGGGAGTCGCCCATACTAGGCTCCTCTACAATGTAATCGTCCCACTCGCTCTGCACGTCTGGCTCCTGAGTAATCTCCCCTTCCTTCAGGGTCTGAAAAATCCCTGAAAGGATTTTCTACCAGTCGGAAACTGATGAGGTGGATGGGACTATTGTGGGGTCCCTTGTAGGTGGTCTCATAGGATCCCTTGTGGGTGGTCTTGGCATAAGAGATTAACTAGAAAGGGAGACCCTTGTCAGCGAAGCAATGAGCGTGCTGTGCTGCTCTTGGACCTGCGGGGAGGTTCCGGCAAGCGTGCTCTCTTCTGACATCTGCTCCTGCTGAGGCGGTGAAAACGGCCTTTGAGGAGATGATCTCATCGGTGTAGAGGAACGATGCCTCTGTCTGACGCCTATTGAATAAATCTATGATCTTCTGCATTGAAAGCACGAGTTCTGGATCATATGGGTCTGTGGGTTCCCCTGGAGAGAGATGCCAGGGAGGACGGTTCTCCTTGGGAGGGATGTCGGTTGCTCAAGAATGAGTTCGGAATCCGAGAAATCCTCCTGTAGGATGATGTCAGGAAGTTCTGCCAATATATTTAAAGGAGATGGTTGAGCTATTGGTAGAAGGAGGTCTTCCAGTGTATGTAGGCCTGTGTCCATTGGTTTGAGCGACTCGCTTTCCTTGGAGGACATGTCGGGGACATTAGTGGACGGTGCCTTGGACTTGTTTTTCTCCGTCGACAAGGGGTCAGTAGTAGCCGACGGTATCTTCATCAACGATGGTTTGGACTTCGTCAACCAGGATGTCACTGATGAGGGTTTCGTGGAGTAAGGCGGCTTTGTGGACGACTAGGGCGTCGTGGACGGATGGTGCTCCTTGACCGTCGACGATAGCTTTGTTGACGAGTGCTGAGATTCTTCCGTCGACGATTGCCTGGAAGTGGCCGATTTCAACGATGACAGTCATGGACGACGAGGTTTGAAGAGTCACCGTTGACGTCTTGGGTTTCGTCGACAGCTTACTCGTCGACGGGCCTCTATTGCCAATGCGGCTCGTAGACTGTTTTAGATGACGACCTGTGCCCCCCACACCCTGGAATTTTTGAAAACCTCTGCTTACCTTTGGAGGAGGTTCTAGTCAGGGTGCTTTTTCTGTCTCCAGATCCAAGGGATGGAGAGAGAGGACACCATCTTTTTCTTGCTCCTATGTCAGAGGAGCTTCCTTCCACAGAGATGGCCCTTCTTTTTGAAGTTTGCCTCTCTGAATGTTTCATAGATAGCACAGGGGCTGTCTTAGCTGATCCTTCATCAGAGTGTCCTATAGAATCCAAATGTAGGAGTCTGTCCAGGAGTTATAAAAAGTATTACAAATATCACTTTTGTGAATTTCATGCGGAGAGACAGTAAATGCACTGCTCATTAGGGTCTTTCATGTAGACCAGCTGCTTCTTGCATCCAACAGTCCCTGAAAAGGGAAAGCTTCTTGGTAGAAGATTCCTCTGACATGGTGTGAAGAGATGATTCACTCGAATTCTGAGTGAAAACAAGTGTTTTCTGGGCCCAGAAACAGTGTACATAAAGAGTTTGATCAGAAGATCAAAGCAAAACTTTAAGAAAACATTGAGCTAAAAGCAAAGAAAAATCTTAAAAGATAAGAGAACTGATGATTCCCTCCAGTCTGTTAGACTGCGGTGAAACATCTGAAGATGGCTGACAGGGGAGCAGCTTAAACCCTGCCACCTCATTGGTTAGTCCTATAACGACCAAAGTACTACACAAGTGAAAGGTGCATGAGATTAAGTCTGATTCATTGTAGGGCAATATTAGAAAAACGAAAACAAGACTAAAGCAAAATAATTGTGTATCATATGCATAAACTCTACCAAGCAAACATTAAAACATCGATTAATGGACTGTGAAGGTTCATGGACACCGTCTAAGACTAAGAAATTTGTGCGCAGAGAGGAAGACAGACTTTTTTTGGGACGGACTGGTCTCCGGCACAAACGCTGCTCTGTCATTGGCTGCTCTAGAGGTGTTAATGAATTGCGAAATAGTCATTTAATTTGTAAAACTCAGGAAATAGATCACCACAATAATATGGACCTTGATGGTACTTGAAACGTGGCAGAGTTTTTGGTAAAGAAAAGGATTGTTTTAATTTTGTAAAACTGAAAAAGTGAAAAAATGTGCATCTTTGGGGGGCGTGGCTTGGAGCGCCATCGATGTGGTCGCTCCTCTGAGGCCGCCCGTGGGATGTCCGCCGCCGCCGTCGAAATCTGGCGGTTCTAGGCGGGGTTTCGTGTCGCTAATGCCATCTACAGCGACCGGAACCGACATGGCATAGCCTGGCTAAACACCGTCCTCGACCATGGCGGCGTTCTACTAGAAATTTGAAGCTGAACTTCTCGCCCGTACCCGACGGACGAAACTAAGATGGCCGCCATACCGGGGCTCAGCGGCACGCTCCGCACCTGTCGGTAGCGGGACCTTGGGAGGCAGAAGAACCGGAGAGGGGGAGCAGTACCTAATATAGAATCCCCTGATTTTGGTTGGGCAGCCTGGATTCCTCCTGGGTTGCTACCGAGATCAGGTCCCCACTCCTCTCTCTACTTTGCAGATCAAGTCGGGACCACTGCGGCCATCTTGGATCAGCCCTACCGAGGTCCTTCTCCCCGTTCCACCCTTCCTGGGGCGCCCCTGCCCACCCACCTACACCTGACCCGGAGCGGAGGCCAGGGTGATGGAGTTCTCCAGCTGCCATCTCCCACCGTCCTGGGCCTTGCCGCTAGTCTCCCGACTGGAACTGTTTGGCGCGAGCAACATGTCGAGACAAACAAAAGTGAGCAAAGGCACGGATATCTCCGCCATGTTTACGGCTACAGAGAAACCCAAGAAACAGGAACCTCCCAAACTGACCCCACAGAAGCAGCAAGAGGACAGGGGCGAGCTTGCCACTAAAGGAGACCCAATAGCCTTCATGGCGGACATCAAATCTGAGTTCCGCACTTGCCTCTCGGAACTCGCCACCAAAGTTGACCAAACAGATCAGAGAGTCACAGAACTCGAGCAGAGGGTTGGAGAGATCGAAGATCATGCCCAGGAGCACACCACCGCTCTGGGGGAAATGCAAAAATCGATTCCCTGCATCACAAATGCGAGATCATGGAATTTAAACAGGAAGAACTCGAAAATAGGGCCCGGCGCAATAATCTCCGCATCCGGGGCATCCCATCCTCCATCCCCGATAACAAGCTAGCGGACTACGTGGCAAATTTCTTTGAGGCTCTACTTCCGGATCTAGACAAATCTCGGCTCATATTGGACCGCACCCACAGGCTTCGCCAGTGCCGCGGGACAGATTCGGACCCCCTTCCAGACGTGATCACCAGGGTCCACTTCTTTACAACGAAAGAAGCGATATCAGCGATCAGCCGCCAAGATGAAGAGATCACTTTCCAGGGCACCCCTCTTCAAATTTACCAGGACCTTTTGGCACTCACGCTCCAGAAAAGAAGAGCACTTCGGCCTCTGACATTATTCCTCCAGGAGCAAGAGATCCGTTACAGATGGCTGTTCCCGACAGCTCTTCAATTCACATATAATGGCACCCTACGCCGAATCAGCCACCTGGAAGACGCAGAGAAAATCTTGCATTCGACCGCTCCCCGGGACCCTCCCACGCCACTCTTAGAAGGGACTGAACCCTGGTCCGCCTCCCTCCCCAAAAGCTAAACGCACGCCTTGGTTGTCGATACAACGAAACAACAAGAAGTGATGAACGTGGACGCCTCCACGGTCCCAGGCTCCGTCAACGAGCTAGCCGGGACACAGATCTGCTCGTCTGAATTAGAACCCGCTACCTACTTGCCAACTTCTTTTAAGTACACGACGACGGCGGGGCATTCCCATGGCTCATACCCACCCCAAGGATACTTTCCATCTTCTGTTCCTTGGGAACCCACAGTATGGGACAATTGGCCCTGTTGGCCTTAGGTACGACCGCACTGACAAAGTCGGTCTACCGCCCTGTTAAAGTTGCGATCCCCCGTTGGGATTTCGCGTTAAAACCTCAAGTGCAGAATGATTTTGTGAGTGCTTCCATCAGTCATGGCAGTTGAACCTCCACCCCAGGACCCCCCCCCTAACGCAGGGAACGGAGAGTGAGCCTTCAGAGGACTTTCAGTCGCTTCGGATCCTCTCCCTGAATGTTAATGGCTTGAATTCTCCCAACAAGCGAAAGGCAATTCTATTAAAACTCCGCGACGAGGAGGCCGCGATCGCCATGCTTCAAGAGACCCATCTGTTGCCCGCTGATGTATCCCGCCTTCGGTCTCGGCTATTTCCGCTTCAATTCTTTGCCTCCGGCACAAGCAAAAAAGGAGGCACGGCGATTCTCTTCAGGAAAGACTTGAACCCACAGATTCTGGAAACAAAGACATGCCCAGAAGGCCGATTTATAGCGATCAAATGTCTCCTGTTGGGAGACTTGTATACCCTCGTTTCAGTATAAGCCCCCAACTCTGGACAATCACATTTTTATGACGCCTTGGGCACATCGCTCGCCAACTTCGTGGAGGGCCAAACGATCGTCGGTGGGGACTTCAACGGGGTCCCTGACCCCACTAAAGACCGGTCACACCCCCCGACCCCAGGCGACTTCGCCCAAGCACTCAGACTCCTTCGTCTCTTTAGGACCCTGGAGATAATAGACTCATGGCGGGTGTTTCACCCTGATAAGGACTTCTCCTTTTACTCGTATGTCCACCGCACCTTCTCAAGGATTGACCTATTCCTGCTTTCACCTCACTCGTTCCCTTCAGTTAAGAAGGGAACTATCGGCACAAGAGCGATCTCCGACCACGCCCCAGTGCTCCTGGAGCTTCGGGTTCAGAACCCTGACCCCACCACTCCACGCAAATGGATGCTATACGACCCAATCCTCAACGACATGGCCACCAGAGACAAGATTGCAACGGAAATAAAGAACTTCTTTGTGGAAAACCCGGCCTCAGACACCTCATTAACAAACAACTGGGACGCCATCAAGGCAGTAATCAGGGGCTCCCTGATAGCCCAGGGTGCGGCCTACCATCGAGATAGACGACGAACCCGGACGGCCCTGGAGCTTGAATTGAGAGAGGCCGAGGCACTCCACAAGGAGAAAGGCTGGTCCCCCAGAACACAACGGGCCAGTCGCACGGCACGGAAAAGACTGAAAGCCCATTACGCGGAACAAACCGCCCAACTAATGGCGAAGGTCAAACAGTCATATTATGCGAAGGGCAATAAAGCGAACAGGTTCCTGGTGGCCAAATTAGCCAAGCAGAGACGCAGCATCGCGATCATGGGCCTGCGAGACACCAACGGGGTCATACTATACTCAGAACCCGAGAAGCAACGCCTCGCGATTGAGCACTTGGCCCAAACCGTGAAGGCAACCCCACGAAACCCAGCACAACAGAAGGAATACCTTCGGCAGGCAGAGGTGCCCCAGCTCTCCGACGCAATGAGAGATGAACTGGAGGAGCCCATCACGGGGGAGGAAATTGAGGACGCCATTAAATCTCTCAAAACACGGGCCCCTGGCCCGGATGGCTTCTCAACCAGGTTCTACAAGCTATTCAGGTCGCAACTGACCCCCCATCTCACCACCCTATTCAACTCCTTCAGGGAAACGGGGGCGGTGACCCCATCGATGCAGGAATCGACCACCATCCTTCTGCCCAAACCTGGAAAAGACCCAAGAAGCATAACTTCTTATAGACCCATCGCACTCTTGAACATAGATGCGAACATTTACTCGAAAATTTTGGCGACCCGCTTGAATCGCATCCTGACGAACATCATTCATCCAGACCAGGCTGGGTTTATCCGGCACCGGACCGCAGGCGATAATATCCGGAGAACCCTGAACCTGGTGGACCTCGCCTCCCGGAACTCCCAAAAACTAATCCTGGTGGCCCTCGATGCAGCCAAGGCGTTTGATAGTGTGGATTGGACGTTTATGGGACACACTTTAGGGGCCTTCGGCTTCGGACCGGTGTTCCGAACGATGGTGCTGGCCAACTATGATCGACCTACAACAAGCCTGAGGATCAACGGCCACTTCTCGGCTCCAATCCCCTTGTCATGCGGGACTCGGCAGGGCTGTCCTCTGTCGCCCTTACTTTTTGCACTCACCATGGAGCCCTTCGCACAAAAAATTAGGCGGAATGACCAAATCAAGGGCATAACAAGCGGCCCTTCACATCATAAACTTGCCCTATATGCGGATGACATTTTACTTACGATCTCGGAGGCCCCCTCATCGCTTGAACATGCGATTCGCGAAATCACCAGCTATGGCGAAGTCTCGGGCCTCACCATAAACTTCGATAAATCTTCCGCCTTGGGCATTGGCCTCACCCCAGCAGAGCGAGAACCGCTGACTAGGATGTGCCCGATAGTATGGGAAAGGAGCGCCATCCCCTATTTGGGGGTTTACATTCCGGCTGATCCAAAGGAGACGTACAAATCCAATTTTCCCCGATTTTTCAAGGAACTAGAGGGCGACTTGAAGCGATGGGGGACCCAGGAGATTTCGCTGCTTGGACGCATCACGGCATGCAAGATGAACCTTCTCCCGAGATTTTTGTACATATGCGCCTCACTGCCAGTGGCAATCCCCACTCCGATTCTCAGAGGGATCCAGAGGAAAATGCTGAACTTTATCTGGAGAGGTAAGAAAGCGAGAATCCCTCTCAGAACTATGTTGGGGAGTCCCAAACTGGGGGGACTGGGGGTTCCAGACCTTCAGGCCTACAGAGTGGCAGCCCAACTGGCCCGGGTCCAGGCCTGGCAAAATACGACAGACCGCCCGAGATGGGTGGAGCTGGAACAGTCGCGGATCCCCCTGCCTCTGCGATTTCTGCCACACATCCCGCCCCCCCTCAGGTCCCATGGGGGAGAGCTCCTGCTGTCGACCAAACACCCTGAGCACTTGGGACTGGGCGCTGAAACGAAAGGGAGTGCCAAGAGGACTGAGCCCACACTCCCCGGTCTTTCTCAACCCAATGTTCGCACCGGGCATGCATCCCCGCAATTTCCAAAATTGGACCAAGGGTGGGCTAGAAACCATAGACCAGCTGTATACAGGGGAGAAACCGCTCACTTTCGCCCAATGTAAGGAGAAGTTCCAACTTCGGGAATGTGACAGATTTACTTACATCCAACTACGCCACTGGTGCTCACACCCCCAAACCTTGCAAGCAGCGACCCGTCCTCCCACTGCCCTGGAACTCACCCTAGGAGACCTTCCGACTCGCGGCAGCGTATCCACCCTCTACAGACGCTTCTTAAGCGACTTCCTAACCACAACAACCCGATGTATGGCTCAAAGGGAAGCGGACCTAGGACACCCGATAGAGGATCAAACCTGGGTGGACATATGGACCCGAACACATACCGCATCCACCTGCATCACCAACAGAGAATGCGCATACAAAATCATGCTGCGATGGTACTATTCGCCCCTCAGACTCCACCATATGAACCCCCAGATAGACCACGCTTGCTGGAGAGGATGCGGCCTCCCTGGCTCTTTCTTCCATATGTGGTGGGACTGCCCGAAGATCCGACCATTCTGGAAAGCTTGTCTAGAGTCTATTTCGCTGATTACCGGAACAATGATTCCCTCGAAACCGGAACCGATCCTGTTAGGAGCTCCAATTCCCGGGATCTACCCACGCTCTGGACCCAGAACGAAACTATTGACTCACTGCCTATTGGCAGGGAAAACGGTGGTGGCCCGAACCTGGAAATCCCCGGAAGGCCCCCACATTGCCCAATGGTGGACCAAAGTATGGGACATTCTGATAGCGGAGAAGGTAACGGCAGCACGAGCGGGGATGCTACACCGCTTTCAGAACATCTGGGCCCCAGTCCTGGAATTCGACCAGCGCTTCCCCCGCCCTGACCTATAGGCCCGCCAGAGCCCTCTGGATCTTGACGAACCAGGCGAGCCCGGAGGAAGACTCCTGACCGCTGAGGCTCCAGCCGGACCGCCCGGGCGGGAGGAGCCCGCTCGCAGAGCCTGTGGGACTGATAACCCAGGGAGGAGGATAGAGAGAGAAGACACAGAGGGGGTCTAAAGACTGGGGGTCAACTTGCTGAGATAACCCTTGCATATAATGTCTGTATTTATCATTCTGCCTTGATTTAAAATAAACAAAGTTAAAAAAAAAATGTGCATCTTTGTCTTTTTGGTTTCTTTTTTGTAAAAAAAAAATTAAAAAAAAGTTAAAGGCTCATAGGCCATAAGGGATAATCTATACCGTATTTCTATGGAAATGTATATATTAAAAAAAAATGTATAATGATAAAAATCACTGAGGATTCCCAGTTCGACAGGGAATATTCAAGCATCTGAACCTATGAAAGATCCAGTGCTGGAGAACTATGTTCGCCCACCACTAATCACAAATCCGCGATCAGAAAGGCCAAAAAGGCCCATTACATTAAACGCATCCTGAACTGTTGCAATAGCAGCAAAGATCTCCAAAGGATCATCTCTGAATTTGTGAAACACTCCTGCACCTCTGCCCTGACCATGCAAACGCTCTGACTCCTTCTCCCTCCATTTCTACAACACATCACTAGACAGGTTGGCAACCCTTAATGCCAAACTTGCCCTCCTGACTCCACTGCTCCGACCACCGCAATGCAATCTTTCAACCCCATCTCAAGAGACTACTTTCATGATTGACTATCTGGCAGGAGACCCTCCGAATTCCCCCTTTGGACCCTGTCTGGCCTCTTCTGAAAGAAATATGCTCCTCCACATGTTCAGAAGAACATGCAAAATTCCATATTAAATGACTCCCTCACCTCTGGCATCTTTCCCAAGGCCTTTAAAAAAGTGCATGTCAAAACACTTGTGAAAAAGGCATTCCTCGACCCCCTTGAGCTGAAAAATTACAGGCAGATTTCCAACACCGGTTTCTTGGCCAAACTGACTGCACTGCGTACTCTGCTGAACCGTTCGCAGGACCCATCAAACTACTCGACCCCGCTCAATGAGGCCTCAGGCTGCACCATCAGTGCCAAAATCGAAGGAGAAGCCATCAACGCCACGAGTGTTGACCACAGACGCCATATATTCCAATTCCTTCAACACTATAGAAGACCGACTTTTACTTCAAAGCCATCAATGACTTTGTGCAACCCTTCCAAGTCGGTGAAAGCTTTGTCGAAGCCATCGCCTATTTCGACACTCAGCTCCCATTATGACACCTACAGCGCCACCTTCTTTTGAGAAGATTTATGCACCACAACCTCGCTCAGAGTATTTTAAAACCTTCAATTTATGAAGATGCAGAAGAGTCATCTGAGGAGCAAAGACCATTTGAACTAGAATATGGTACACCTTCTGTACCAGAGGAATTCATATTAAAAGGGTCTTGTATGAAAAACCTGCAGGACTGCCTTCATGAGGCAAGTGGTACCGACAATTCCCCAGAAATTGTTTTAGTAAGGCAGATCCAGGAGAGCATACCGAGGGGGACATATAGACAACTCCTGACAAGTCATGGAATACATGGGATGGTCCAGACCCACATCTATTTTCAAACAAGACTACTTAACTGACATATTGGATAAAGGACCACAGGAAGACTCAATTGTTCCATTTCATAGGGCTCTGCAGAGAAGGGTAGCTTCCAACTGGGAAACACCCAAGGTTGTCCAGGCAGTGAATAAGAGGTTGTCCGTCAAATACAGAGCTTCAACTTCTGATCCTCTATACCTTTCAAAACATCCAACACCAGAAAGCCTGGTTAAAGCCAGCTGCTACTTCTGGTAGACATGCCTATTCCACAAGATGGGGATGATAAAAGATAGGATGCCATGGCCAAGAAGGTTTTATTGGCCAGAAGTATGGTGTTAAAATCTGCTAATGCTACATGCACGCAGGCGAGATTTACCCACACCCTTAGGGACGCTTTCTATGGCTGCTGACCACATCCTCGAAGGGGAGGAACAAGACTTTCTTGAAGATTGTCAAGGATGGGAAGGACTCCATGTGTGAATACCTCCAGACTGGTCTTGACTCTTGACGGCATCAGCAGAGGCATGGAGGCTAGTACACTGATCTGCAGATTTGCATAGTTGATAAAGTCAGGATTTGCCCCAGACGTTCAATCCAGACTTCTCAACATGCCCTTTGATAGCACATATCTATTTGGGAATCAAGCTGATGAAAGTTTGGAGAAGCTGCAAACTTCCAAGACAGCGGCCAAGTCCCTTGGAGCTGCAACATGGCAAACTCCAAACCACCACACAGGCTTGCCCTGGAGGGTTTCGGTCCTTTTGCTATTCCACATTCGTTAAGGGCAGAGGACAGCCAGCTCAAGGAGGTCAAAGACCAATCCCCTGTGGTGGATGGGGTAGAGGTACTTAGACTGCAACAGCAGGGGCTGCCTTAACTTCAGCAACTACGTCAGCTGCTCCAAAACCTCAGAGGTCTTCGGTCACAAGACTGCAGTAGGAGGCAGGTATTCACAGCATCTGACCGAATAGCAGGGTATTACTTCAGATGCTTGGGCATTGGTACCACTTACAAGGTTACTGCCTACCTTTCCTGCAAAAACCTCAAGAGTCATCCACCGGGGAACAAATCTTTGTAGGTGCCGGATCCACCCCTTATGCAGGAGATTTCTACCCTGCTGGAGAAAGGTGCAATAGAACCAGTACCTCTAACTAAGAGGAATAAGGGTTGGTACTCATTTTCTAATTCCAAATAAGGACGGAGGATTGAGACCCATCCTGGATTTAAGAGACTTGAACAAGTTCCTCAGGAAGGACAGGTTCAAGATGGTAACCCTTTCTCAGGTCCTTCAGGTCATCCAGCTTCAGGATTGGATGGTATCATTGGACCTCCAGGATGCTTACTTTCATGTGCCGATCCATCACAAGCACAGACAGTACCTAAGGTTTCCCGTTGGCAACTATCAGTTTGGGGTTCTGCCAGTTGGGCTAACCTCCGCCCGAGGGTTTTCACCAAGCCAATGGTGGTTGTGGCAGCAAGTCTCAGGAGAGGTGGGGGTAAGTGGGGGGGGGGGGGGTGATTCATGTCTACCCCTACCTGGACTATTGGCTGATCAGGTCCAGTTCCCCAGAACAAGCCCTAGATCATCTTAGCTATACTTGCTGCTCCCTCAATTGGCTGGCCTTCTCCCTTAAATTCAAGACGTCCCACATGGTACCATCACAAAGACTCCAATTCATCAGAGCAGTCCCAGATGCATCCCTGGGGAAAAGCTGCGCCACCAGAAGTGAGGGCTCAAGACATTCTGCAGATGGTGACAAAAATCCAGAATGCCCAACATCTTCCGGCCTTCTACTTTCTAAGGTTGCTGGGTCTCATGGCATCCTGCATTTTTCTGGTGCTAGAGGCTCGCCTGGAGAATGAGATCTCTCCACTGGGCTCTCAGGACCCAGTGGTCACAGTTCTCAGGAAGGATGTCATATCTCCTACAAATCCCAAACAGTCTCACTGGATCTTCAGGGGTAGGCCTGTCGGGAGAACATCTTGAAAGGAGAATTGTTTTGGCAACCATGCCGGAGATAACAGTAGTGGCAGACTCCTCACTCACGGTGTTGGGAGCCAATACCAACGATTTGATCATCAGCGGTCGTTGGTCTCCATAGGAGTCCAAACTACATATCAACCTTAGAGCTGAGGGCAATCAGCCTAGCACTGAAGGCCGTTCTGCCTTCTGCACAGGGAAAGAATGTCCTGATGATGACAGCCATGTACTACCTCAACAAAAAAGGTGGTGTAGGGTTACAACCACTGTGCAGAGGCAATGCAGCTCTGGGTCTGGGCAATACAAGTGTTATGGGGAATTCTCAGAAATGTGCCAATTCAATCTACCTTAGAGACCCCCAGCAACTTTGCTGGATTTTGAGGACGTATTATTTTTTACCTGGAGAGAGCGAGGCCCTTTTTCCCTCTCTCATGTATTTTAATGTGATTTTCTGTACTCTGTTACTTTTGGTTATGGAGTTTGACAAACTCCATAGGCATCATCTTTTACATTGCGTCACACAGCACCTTTAGTGCAGTGACACAGGGAAGTCTTCCAGATTCCCCAAAGGTTTAAATACCTTCTCTGGGATAACGTATTGTTTCCCAGAGCAGTAAAGTGAAATGTACTTTACATTTGTAACATTCTAGACCCAGCACACTATCTTACAATAGGGTGCTGGAGGGGTTAACTAGTATCCCTTTGTCTAGCTTCTCAGGTAACATTTTTATGTTACCCTTTCCTCACTGAATGGCTGGTAGCAGTGGTTTCGTTTTTACTACCGTGGTGTGCATTTACCACAGGCTGTCAAAATGGCACCAGTCTTTGCCATTTCATTGTGGAAAGGTCCTTGAGATTTACTGTGCGCGCCAAACCATGTTTTGTCCCTGTGTTCGTTTTGCCTTTGGCAGGATTCACGAGTGAAGCCTGCTTCTGGCTCCAGGGTGTCTGGGGTAGGCAAGAAAGGAGGAGGTGCCCGAAACTGTGCTTAGTCTCCTAGGAGACCCAAATGCACTCTGATTGGCTGGCTGACTGTCCGGCAAGGACAGCCACCCTGCTGGGTGACCAACAGCTAGGATGGAATGAAAGGGAGTGAACTGAATAAAAGGCAAGTCTTTTGGCTTGGAAGGAAGGCAGAGTCGACCACTGGACGAAGGAACCGAAGAAGAACTTGAAGAGAATGCCTGCTGCATCTCCTGGACCGTTGGTTTGCCCGGTGAAGCCCTGCTGCTGAATTTCCCACGAGAGGTGGTCTAGGAGACACGTTCATGGTGGCCTGGAGGTTCCACTTCTCTACGAGTTTCCTGCAGTCCCTGTCATTCCTCACGTAATGAGGTTGAGAAGGTTCAGGAAATCCATGATCCCAATTGCCCCGGATAGGGGCAGGAGGATGTGGTACCCGAACCTTTTGGACATGTCCATCTGCCCTGCGATTAGTCTTCCACAAAGAGTACCTTCTCTAGAAAGAGGAGGGTCAGGTTCTCCATCCGGTTGTTAGGACTCTCAGCCTTCACGCATGGTTTCTAAGAGGCCGATATACAAGGATTGGGAACTCCCGGACGACGTAATGGAGGTTTTGCTTTTGGCCAGAACGGCAGTAACCAAGTCTCTATACCACTGGTGTAGAAATAAGTAACTCACTGTAGTGACTAACATACTCTTAGTCCTTAGTCACCCTTTCCTCCATACTGCAAGGGCGTCCCTTCCTAGGGACGGGAGACAGAACCTTTGTCACCAGAAAAAAAAACCTTCCCCTTTAAATTTAGAGGCGTGCAGGGGTGCAGCCCTGGGAGCAGGCACTGCCCTGACTCTGCCCCCCAGCGCCACACCTCAGTCCCCATAGACGCTTCGACAATAGACTAACATTGACTAATGACAGCAGTTTTATTAGGGGGGCAGAGGGGGAGGATGGTGGGATGTATGGAGGACATAGGACTAAAGACTAAGAGTAGGTTAGTCATTACGGTGAGTAACTTATAATTACTTACATCCTTTCCCCTTTCCTCCATACTGCATGGGCGATTACAACTGAGTGTAGCCCCAGGGTGGAGAGGAAACCCTCCTTAAGTATAGGTTTCTAAGAACCGCCTGTCCGAAAAAGCCATGTTTGAGCTAGAGCCAGCGTCCAAACAGTGCTTGCAGAAAGCCGTAGGGGTGGCCCATGGGGCCGCCCTGCTTATGACTTGCCAGGGGACATGCTGCTGGAATGAGATGGCCGTAGCCTTGGCTGACCACGTGGGCGCACATGTTGGCCGCAGTGGCTTATGCGGACCCTTGCAAGCTTCTTTGATGGCCGAGACCATCCAACAGGCAATGGAGGCCCGATACCCCAGTCTTCATCCGCCTAAGATCAGTGCGTCTGACTTGTGGAAGCCATTGGTCCTATCCAAGTAGAATTTCAGGGCACGCCGGACATTGAGGCAGTGCAGAACTCTGTGCCTCGTCCTTCCGCTCAGCGAAAAACGTAGGCAGCACCATTTCCTCGTTCAGATGGAATGCGGAAGGCATCTTGGGTAGGGGCTGCTGGGTGTTCACATGACTTTAGCCTTGTGAAACGTAGTATAGGGCTCTGAGGCGACCAGCACCTGTATTTCGCTGACTAAGCCGAGGTGAAAGACTAGCAAGGCCATTAATGGGGACCAGCCTGATGTCCGAGGACGACATAGGTTCAAATGGTTTGTGCGCCAGGGGCCACAACACTAAGTTAAGGTTCCACACAGGGTGTGGCCTCTTGATGGGCGGGTAGATTCTGGCGAATCAAATACCTCTTGACAATCAGGTTGGACGATAAGACATGGCATTCATAGCGCGCCTATACACAAGTGTTTCAAGGCGCAACAAGGGAGGGGGAATAGAGTGAAGACAGACAACGATCCTACTAGGCCAGGTGTCATTCGGATCGTGCAAGTGCATGGGAAAGGGCTAGTGCGGGGGGGGGGTACAGTGCAGTACATGGGATAAAAGAACAAACAATAAGTAGAAGTACGGCTAACAGGTGGCAAGTGCAAGTTTAAGTATAGACAACAGGTAGCAAGTGCTGGTAGTGGAACCGAGGGATAGAGAAAACAGCCCAAGTGCAGGAGTTGCCAGGAAGACAGCAGTTGAGCTACTGCAAGGGAGGGGACCTGGGCCCGAGATCAGAGGGTAGCACGGTAACCAGTGCAGTTTTGGTTTCAGCCAGGAAGTCAGCAGGGGAGAGGAGGAGAAAAGGCTGAAGCAAAGAGAAAGATTCTGAGGTGCTTCCGGAACCGGAGATGATTCTCCTCAAGTTTCAGGGAGGCTGTTCCAGAGGGAGGCCCCAGCTGAAGAGCTACCAGCTCGTTGCTTGGAGAAGCGACTGACCCTGAGGGAGTTGGAGGCGGATGAGAAAGAGTTCTAGAAGCAAGATATTTAGGAAGAAAGAGTTGAAGGTTTGGAGGCTCCAGGAGGCCTTGTGGACAATGCAGAGGGTTTTGAACTTCATCCTCGCAGCCACTGGGAGCCAGTGCAGAGATTTCAGTGCTGGAGCGATATGATCCCTGGGCTTGAGGCCAAGGACAACTCGTGCAGTCCTGTTCTGGATGAGTCGTAGAGGGCGGAGAGTAGATGCAGGCAGATTTAGAAAGAGGGTGTTGCAATAGTCTAGCCTAGAGAGAACCAGAGCTCTGCAGACGGTGAGCTTCTGGCGGAAAGAATGGAAAGTAACAATACCTCTGAGGAGGTGCAGCAGGTAGTGTGGTTTCTTAGAGACAGATGTGAGGAGAGAAGGAGAGTGTGGAGTTAAATGAGGCCAGCCAGAGAGCGATAGGAAAGGAGGGAACAGGTGTGCCGATGAGGAGAATCTCGGTCTTACTGGCATAAGGACCTTTACCTCCAAGTTTCTGTAGGGCCCAATGGCTGCCAAGTACATGCAGCAAAAGGGTACCTGCACACCCGAGTGGGCGAGGTGCGCTGAGAAGGAAAGCATGTAGTCCAATGTACATGTGAGGGGCTTAGAGTCTGCCCAGTGGCAGAACCTGGACCACTTGCTCTTATACTGGATCCGGGTAGCTTTGCTCCCAGCCCCCTGTATGATTTCTAGATTACCCTGGTACAGGCTGAAGTGCCTTAGTGTGATGTGCTCAGGAACCACACTGAGAGCTAGTTTCTGTAGCGCCGGATGGATGGCCCTGCCCCCCTGTTGTGCCAGAAGATGTGCTAGGCCTGTCGGAAGGCAAATGGGTGTTCTCCCTGAGCGACTGAGCAGCTCCCAGAATCATGGCCTGGCTGGCCACCATGGAGCTATTAGGATGACGCTGAGGTGGCAAGACTCTTTGATCTGGCTCATCACCCTGCGTATCAGCGGTGTGGGCGGGAAGGCGTATGCGGTCATGCTGTTCCACTGAATCTGAAATGTGTCGCCCAGGGAGATGGGGCCCTGTCAGGAGGCGAATTGCTGGCACTTCATATGGTCCCAAGTGACAAATCGGTTCCATCTGCTGAAGATGGAGATGCAGCACGAGGTCATTCAACTGCCACTCGTAATAGTCCGCTCCAGTCTGCTGAGCCGGTCTGCCTCCAGGTTGGATTCCCCCGGAAGGTGGATGGCCGTGAGGTAGATTTTGTTATCCAGGGCCAATTCCCACACGCTGGCCGCCCTGCTCCTGATAACCAGAAGGAAGGCTCCGAGAGCTAGCCAGATGGCCTTCAGTTCCTGCCAATTGATATGGAACTCCTGCTCCTGCCTGGTCCAGGCGCCATGGAGGCACTGGTTGTCCAGGGTGGCCCACCCTCTCGAGAGAGGAGTCCATAGTGATGGTGACCTGAGGGGTAGGCTGCCGGAAAGGTTTGCCCATCCACATGTTGTAGTCCCTGGACCACCATGTGAGGTGCGGGTGAAGAGAAAGAGGAACATTGATAATTTCAGCCTTAGAGCCCTGCTCCTGGTTCCATGATGCTTCGAAGTGCAGCTGTATCTCATCCTGAGTCTCGTGTGGGGGATGGCCAGTACGACTGCTGCCATTAGACACAGTAGGTGTTGGTACCACCAGGCGATGTCACTTCTCTGCTGAGGAAGTGAGCCATGGCACTCTTGATGTCCGTGATCTTGTCCTCTGAAGGAAAAACTTGGAGCATGTGTCCCAGATGAGCCCCAAGAAGGTAAGACTCTGCGTGGGCTGCAGCTGCAACTTCTTCAGATTGAGCGAAAAGCCCAGATCGTGCAGTGTTCTCATGGGAGCGTGGGAAGTGGGGAGCACCACTTCTGGAGATTAAGCCCCGACGAGACAGTCGTCGAGGTATGGGTCTATGTGCTGGCCCTGCGCCCTGAGGAGGGCCACCACTAATCACTAGCCTGGTAAAGACCCTGGAGGCTGGATGGAGGCCGAAGGGAAGCACCATGTATTGGAAATGGTAGCGCATTATCCTGAATAGTCGAAAAGACTGATGAGGCTGCCAAATCGGGACGTGTAAGTAGGCGTCGTTCAGATCCAGGAAGCACATCCAGTCTCCCTTACACAATGTCTCTGCTATTAAGGCTGGCATAACCACCTTGATTTTGTGTACGGGTAGGGAAAGGTTGAGGGTGCAAAGGTCCGGCACAAATCAGGCACGCCTGGTTCTTTTTCTGAATGGCGAAAACCCTGGAGTAGAAGCCCAAGCCTTGATGGGAGGCTGGGACTTCCTCCACTGCCTGGCTCGACGAACGACCTGATCTCCGCTAAAAGAGTTGCTGTCCCAACCTGTGGGAGTGGAGGGGGAAGAGGTTGGGGAGGCTGGGATGGGTAGGTGGTGCCCCCTACTGGAGACACGTGGACCCGGAGGGGCGTGTCATGCCTTCTTCCCCTCTGAGGCGGTTGCAGGGACTGGAAAAAGCCCTTACTATGTTGGTTCGGTGAGCGATCTGGTTGCCTGGACCTCTGCTCTTGGAAGCTGCAGAAGAACAAGTTACTTTCTTACCTGGTAACGTTCTTTCGATGGGATGGTCCGACGACGTATTCCATATCTATGACATGTAATCACCACAGCTGTGCTGCTTCGGAAACTTTTTTCGTTGTCTGCGTCCTGCGTCGATGCGCCGTCGTCGACCTCCGACGTCATCCGATGTGATAAGTAGGACGCACGACGCCCATAGCCTCAGTTGTAGTTTTTTCCCCCCAGAACGTGTGACACTAGCCAACTGCCAGTCAGACACAAAGCCTTGCAGAACGTAAGCTGCAATCGCAAAGACAATCTGCAGCGGGGAAGGCAGGGCGGGAGCGATATGGAATAAGTCGTCGGACCATCCCATCGAAAGAACGTTACCAGGTAAGAAAGTAACTTGTTCTTCGAGGGGATTGGGTCCTCCGACGTATTCCATATCTATGACAGACTCCCAAAGCAGTACCAGAGCAAGGAGGAGGGAAAGAATTTAGAATCAAAATTTAGAAAAGCCAATCAAATAGCAGAGCAAAGGACCGCCTTGCCAAAGGCCAGATCCTGTGCTCGGATGGAATCGAGGGAATAGTGACGTACAAATGTGTGTACTGAAGCCCAGGTGGCTGCATCACAGATGTTGCGAATAGGAACACCCCTCTGCAGGGCAGTAGATGCAGCCATACCCCTGGTAGAATGGGCCCGCAAGCCAGCCGGTGGGTCCTTACCCGCCAAGCGGTAGCACTCCGAGATGGCCAAAATAATCCAGCGAGACAAAGTCTGTTTCGTCACAGCTTGCCCTAAACGCTTTCCAGCGTAACCAATAAAGAGTTGATCGTCCACTCTGACCCGGGACATGCGTGAAACATAAAAGCTTAAAGCTCTCCTAGGATCAAGCCTATGGAGCCTCTCCTATTCCTTACCAGGATGCGGAGGAGGATAGAATGCCGGAAGAACAACCTTCTGGGCCAAATGAAATTCCGTCACTACCTTCGGAAGAAAAGAAGGACGAACTCTAAAGGACAACCCTGTCCTTGTGAAATACAGTGAAGGGTGGCTTAACTGAAAGTGCCTGTAACTCACTCATTCTGCGAGCGGAAGTAACCACAACTAAAAACACAGTTTTCAGAGTTAACAGCCTCAAAGGGCAAGAATGTAAAGGCTCAAACGGAGCACCCATAAGAAACTTAAGAACAAGGTTTAAATCCCAACCGGGCACCAGGAAAGGTGACGGAGGGACCACATTAGTGAGCCCTTTCAGAAACTGTGAAATTAAAGGGATTTTAAAGTAAGAACACTCTTCAGACGAGCGCTTAAAGATGGACAGCGCCGCCAGGTAACCTTTAATGGTACCCACTTGCAAGCCCCTGTGGGCCAAAGAAAGTAAAAAGGACAGAACCATGGAGATGTCGCATGCAAAAGGATCCACATTCTGAACTCGGCACCGGTACAGAGACTTTGTTGCTGGCCTTCGGGCCGAAAGCACCTCCATCACATCTTCAGGGAGGTCCCAATCCTTATACCTCAACCTTTCAGAAGCCAAGCGTGAAGGTTGAGGGATCTGACCTCTGGATGGAGAACCTGACCCCCCTCCCGTGAGAGCGGATCGTCTCGGTAGGGAAGACGATGCGGCGGGCAGATGGACAAGTCGAGAAGGTCCGTCTACCACGTCCTCCGAGCCCACGCCGGAGCAATGAGGATCATCCGGGAACCGAACTTCCGTAACCTCCGCAGAACTTGCGGGATGACGGGGACTGGAGGAAACGCGTACAGCAGCGGGAACGACCACTCCACCACGAACGCGTCTCCTAAGGCTCCTTTTGGAGGAAATTCCCGCGAGCAAAACCTTTCGCACTTCCAGTTGACACTGGAGGCGAAGAGATCCACTTGAGGGGTCCCCCAAAGGGTGAAGATCTCCAGGAGAATCTCCTGAGCCAACTCCCACTCGTGAGAGATCGTGCTCTGCCTGCTCAGAGTGTCCGCCGTCACGTTTTCGTCTCCGGCCAGATGAATTGCCGAGATCAAAACTTCCTGCTAGATAGCCCAGAACTCGAGCTGCATTGCCTCCCTGCACAGAGGAAGTGACCCTGCCCCCCCCCTTTTTGTTGAGGTAGTGCATGGCCACTGTGTAGTCCGTCAGGATCAGGACACTCTTTCCTCGCACAGTCGGCAGAAAAGCCTTCAGGGCAAGCTCCAACAGATTCATATGGAGTCTGGACTCCGACAGAGACCAACGACCGCTGGCTGTCAGCCCGTTGGCATGAGCTCCCCAACCCGTGAGGGATGCATCCGTCACGATCGTCACCTCCGGCCAGGGAAGCCAAAATGGAGCCCCCTTCATCAAGTTGCCTTCGACGGCCCACCACAGAAGGTCCCGGGCGACCGAGGGCGGCACCTGAACAGGGTCCGACATCCTGCCGGAGGACTGCGACCATTGGTCTTGAGTGCCCACTGCAAAGATCTCATCGCAGGCAAGCCTCTGGCACTAGAAGAATGCAGGATGCCATGAGGCCGAGCAACCTCAAGAACTCGAACGCTGGGAGCGTCTGGGCATGCTGAAACTTGTGCACCATCTGCTGAATGTGAAGAGCCCTCACCTGGGGAGGAAAACACTGCCCCAGGGAAGTGTTGAGCACTGCTCCGATGTACTGGAGCTGCTGTGTTGGCGTCAAATGGGACTTCTTTAAATTGAGGGAGAAGCCCAGCCTGTGAAGGGAGAGGCAGGTGACGGACAGATTATCCAGGACTTGCTTGGGAGAGCTCCCCCTGATCAACCAATCGTCCAGGTAGGGGTAGACGTGAATCCCCCCTTGCCTGAGATACGCTGCCACCACCATGAGCTTGGTGAAAACCCTCGGGGCGGAGGTCAATCCGAACGGCAGGACCCGAAACTGAAAGTGCGAGTCACCAACCGCGAACCTCAGGTACTTCTTGTTCTTGGGATGGATCGGCACATGGAAGTAAGCATCCTTGAGGTCGAGTGACACCAACCAGTCCTGAAGCTGAAGGGCCTGGAGGACGAGAGAGTAACCATCTTGAACTTGTCCTTCCTGAGGAGTTTTTTCAAACCGCGCAAATCCATGATGGGTCTCAATCCCCCAGTCTTTCTTCGAAATAAAAAAATAAGGGGAATACCATCCCTTGTTCCTCTCCACTACAGGCACCAGTTCTATGGTGCCTTTCTCCAGCAGGGCTTGAATTTCCTGCGCAAGGAGCGGATCCGGACTCTGCAAAGAGGTTCCCCGGGGGATTGTCGCGAGGCCTGTGCCGAAAGGGAAGACAGTAGCCGTGGGTTATGATCTCCAGAACCCACACATCTGAAGTAATGGCTTGCCACTCTACAAGATGTTGCGCCAGCCTTCCCCCAACCGGCGAACCATGGGACATGGCCTCATGACTGAGTGGGAGCGGCCGCGGTGTTACCTGATGGCAAAGAGGCAACTGCCCGAGCGGCCTTGGCACCACGGGTACCCTGTCGTCCACCTCTGGTACCCCTGCGTTGGCCTCTTTGACTGCCAACTCCTTTCGCTTTACCAAAGGAGGAGTAATAACGAAAGGAACCACCCCTCCACTGCTGTCCCCTAGGACAAAAAGGCGGAGGTTGGCGAACTGCAGCGCCCAACGACTTCGCTGCAGCTTTCGAGGTCTGCAACCTCTCAAGGCTCTCGTCAGCCTTGCTGCCAAAAAGGTGTTCACCATCAAAGGGCATGTTGAGGAGCCGAGACTGCACATCAGGAGCAAACCCCGACTTCCGCAACCACGCAAACCTGCGTATCACGGTGCTCGCCACCATGGACCTACTGACGCATTCAGCTAAGTCCAAACCCGACTGAACGGACTCACACGGCATCCTTACCATCCTGGACCATAGCAAGGAAACCATCCCGTTCGTCCCCTTGGGAATCTGTTCAGCCGCTAACGCAACACAGTTCCACAGTGTGTGTGTGTGAAACGAGACAAGGCACAAATGGAGTTGGCCGCCTGAAGCGCCATACCACCAGAAGAAAACACTTTCTTCGCCCAGCCATCAAAATGTTTGTCGTCCCTATCAGGAGGGATGGTAGGGTACGACACCTGCTTTGCCGGGGCCGTGGCCGCCTGCACCACCAAACTCTCCGGAGTGGGGTGCCTGGTCAAGTAGCAGCGGTCGCTAATGGCTGGACGGTATTTTCGCGACAAGGATCTGCCTACCGCCGGGAGACTCTCCGGAGCAGTCCAAGCCGCCGCCGCCACCCTTCTCTGTAAAGCCATATGGAACGGCAGTACCGGATCAGTTGGGGGACCAACATCAAGGATGTCCGTCAGATCATCCTGCACAAACTCCCCTGAGGGAGCAGACCATCCCAAGTACTCAGAAACCCTAGCCATAAGGCGCCGGTACGAGGAATCGGCATGAGAGCCAGGCTCAGGCCTACAAAACTCCACCTCCGGAGAGGTGTCCAGTCCACTGGCATCATGCAGTGACTGTCTCAAATCGTCAAACTGACTATGGCCCGAGACAATTTCATCTGGAACCTGACTAGGAACCAGGCCATCAGAATCCTCATCCGCCTCTGAAATATAGTCCAGGTGGCAAAAAGAAGGCACCCGAGAGTGCCTGCTCTTAACCAGAGCCTTCCTAGGGGGTTCTCCCGTGCCACAGGGTACCTCTGACACGAAAGGCGTTGAGCGAATCAGCGCCGGCGTCGAGAGAACCGGCATCGGCGCCGAGAGGATCGGCGTCGACGTCTAGGAAATCGGCATCAACGTCAGATGCAGCGCCTCCAGCATCGGCGGCGTCGACACAGCCCTCGAGGCCGGAGCCCCGAGCGTGTCCCTCGACGACCTGAGCATCGACGGCTTTGACTTCCTCGGAGCAGGAGCCTCGAGAAAGCCTGTCGACGCCCTCGACGCCTCAGACGTCGATGTCTTCCTCGAAGACCTCACAGGTGCACACGGTCTCGAACGCGTCGAGGACCGGGACCTGGAACGGGTACGTCGAGAACGAGTCTCCTTGTCCGAACGGGACCTCTCCCGTGACTCGTGCAGACCACTCTTGCGAGCGGTATCTCTCGACCTCTCACGACCGACCCCACTCGGGGGTGCGGACGGCTTAGTACCCTGCGACTCAAGAATCGCCAGCATTTTCTTCCCGAAGGAAGCCCATTCCTCCGGGGTCGCACGGCTGGTGGGGTAAGCGACGTGCCAGGCAGAGTCCTCCGAAGAGGACCTGGAAGACGACCGGTGTCGGCGCTTCCGAGAATGCCTCGAAGAGGCTGAGGAGTGGCAAGACCGACTCCTAGAAGGAGACCCACAAGACTTCCGACGATGACACGGAGAGTCACCCCTCGAATCATCCGTCGAAAGCCGCGCAGACTTAGACTTCCTGGGCTTGGACACCCGACCTACCGACAACTTCTTCTTACGTTCGCGTAAGGCTTTGGACGTGACCGACTGGCCGTCGATACAGTCATCCGTGTCGTGGGCCTCCCCGAGGCACCAGAGGCAGGCGTCGTGCGAGTCCGTCACCGACATCTCGGACCCACACTCCCCGCACTTCTTGAAACCCGGACGCGGGGTCGAAGACGAAGTAGAAGACATCTTCACACGAAGGATTTTCACAAAACGAACAGGTTCGAAGAACCGAGAAGAACAGAACTCAAAAGAGTCGAGGCGTGAACCGAGAATCACGAAGCAACACGTTCGCGGAAAAAACGGAACTGAGGCTACGGGCGTCGTGCGTCCTACTTATCACATCGGATGACGTCGGACGAGGTCCTAGACGACGGCGCATCGACGCAGGACGCAGAAAAAAGTTTCCGAAGCAGCACAGCTGTGGTGATTACATGTCATAGATATGGAATAAGTCGGAGGACCCAATCCCCTCGAAACCTCTGTATGGACGCCCTTTGTCCGAGCATCTCTGTGACTGGGTGTATGTTTTGGGCAAGATCCTTACAAGGATGGATAAAAGACTTCGCTGTTTGTGACCAGTTTTTCTTGTTAGCCAGCTCCTTGTCCATAGTGGAGTGGAAGAGAGCTCCCCCTTCATACAGCAGGTCCAAGATGCGTTCCTGTATATCTGGGTTGAACTTTGTAGCACGGAGCCAGGCCTTTCTTCTCATGTATGTAGCAATGCAGATGGCAGGGCCACAGGTGTCAATGTGAGCCACGGTGGACTCCATGATGTATTGTGCCACCATCTTGGCCTCTGCCAGTCCTGCCTTGAATCGAGATTGGCTCTGCGCCAGAAGCTCTGGGAGTTAATTCGTAATTTCCTGCCAAAGCCTCAGGCTAACGGCTGTCAGCATGGCATCCACGTTGGCTTGACGATGCAGGGACACGTAATACAGCTTCTTCCCATACGCCTCAAAGATCTTCTCCTTGCCTAGCAGCGCCGCAGACAAGGAGGCAGAGGACGACTGAGGCTTCGAGTACAGTGATGCCGCAGCAATATCAGAGAAGTGCGGCTGAGGGTGGGCCGATAGCAATGGTGTATCCCCCTCCATCTGCCTGTACTTGGCGTCCAGGTGTCAATTGACTGGTTGGACAGAGTGGGGCTTGAGCCAGTCCTTTTTGGCCAAGGCGACATCCTTCTGTATCATGATCCTAGTTCTCGCTGCAGGACGCAGCGTGAGGACTTTGGTGAGGACTCCCACTGATGGCTGTTCGCCTTGGGTTGAGGAAAGCCCAAGTACTCTGCCAGCCCTGCAAGACTTTCGTGGAAGGCCTTGGCTGACGACATTGTGTCGGGGGTCCTCTTACTCATCTGTGTCCGCCTGGGGGTCCGGTTGGTCCAACAGTGGAGGGGTGCTGGGAGCCGAAGGCTGAGGTGTGGCGTCCAGAGCCTGAGGCTGCAGCAGAGGCTGGTACAGAACTGCCCACGCCAACGGTTGGAGGGCCGGAGCGGGTGGCGGAGGCTGCACAGGGGCTAGGGGCGCCTGTACTGGGACCTACAGTGCTGGAGCGATTGGCAGAAGCACATCCCGGGTGGCATCCCTGAGAATGAAACCCCACCCGAGGAATTTCATAAACCTGAGGAACCGTTCAAAGAATCTGTCCCCACAGGCCAGAGGAGTGGTAGGAGATATTGACGGGGTAGCAGGCGGCTTCTGGAGCCATTGCGTGCCCTGCCCATACAGATGCAGCGGGAACCTGCCCTGAGCCAAAGGTTAGGCTGTAGGCCACATACCTGGTTGACTACCGTCCCACCTTGACACTTGTTCCAATCGATGCGGAAAAGGAGACTGAGGTGTGGCGCCAGAGGGCGGAGTCAGGGCAGTGCATGCTCCGGGGCCGAACCAAGTCGAAGAACGTTTTTTCTGGTGAAAAAGGTTCCGTCCCCAGTCCCTAGGAAGGGACGCCTATGCAGTATGGAGGAAAGGGGACGGGACGCAAGAGTATATTGATCCATATGCAATACACCTACTGCGTTATCTTTTCTTTTGCACTTCGCAAATCTAGGGCTCCAGATTGACCCAATCAACTTATCTAGCAGCACTTTCCATCTTCAAGAGCACTGCAGAGGAGCCCTCCTACATCAAGATTCCTCTAGTAATTCAATTCTTAGAAGGATTAACTAATGTTTATCCTCCAAATCCGTTTAAAGTCCCACTGAGAAATCTCAATTTGGTTTTAAACTTTCTATTGGGTGCTCCTTTTGAGCCTCTTCATTCTTTTCTATTAAGACTTCTTACCTTGAAAACAGTTTTCTTAGTGGCTATAACATCTGCCCGAAGGCCGAGTGAGCTATAAGCTTTATCGTGCAAGCCTCCTCACTGTTTTTCATAAAGAGAAGGGTATTAAAAGGTGAAGCCTAACTTTCTCCCCGAGGTTGTTCCTGAATTTCACAACACTCAGAAAATAATTGCCATCCTTTTATTCTCCGCCACACCTGGGGAAAGAGGAAGAAAGGCTTCACAGACTCTAACCAAGGCTTGCACTGGGTTGTTACATTACCAGATTGTCAAAATTGAGACAGAATGATCAGTTTGTGGGCAATACAGGTCATAAATTGGGTCCAGCCATCACCAAACAAATCTTCTCTAGATGTATTATTTTAACAATTTCAGAAGGCTACAAACAGGCCGGTAAAAACCCACTCAGAACATCTAAGGGCTCACTCAACCAGGTGTCGCAACTTAGTCTGCTTTGCAGAGGCGAGTTCCAATAAAGGATATTTGTGCAACTGTCACATGGTCACATGGTCTGCACACACCTTTACGAAAGACTACCGTCTGGATTCCTCCACTAGCCAAGATTGTTTTTGGAAAAGCAGTACTGCACTCTGTGCATACTTGAATTTTACTCCCTCCTCCAAATTATGCAACTGCTTTGGGAGTGCATCAAAGATAATACATGGGAGGACACAATCTATTCGGAGAACAAGTTACTTACCCATTGTAACGTTCTTTCGACTGGATGTTCCTCCCACGTATTCCTTCTCACCCCTTCCATCCTACCCCGCAGTAAAACTTCCCTTGTGGTTACAGTCTGCACTCTCTCAAGGGGAGTAACGTCCAACTCAAGACAGTGCTTCGCTCTTCAAAACGGAACTGAACCAACAGGCGCTGCGCAAGCTACTTATACCTGTGATGACGTCGCCGTCGAGACTGATCTGAGGGACGTCGACTCGACCAGGCACTCGGCTGAATAAAAAAAAATTCCTAGGCAACGAGCTCGATATTAGGAAAAAAAAAAATCAAAGATTAGGACTACGTGGGAGGAACATCCAGTCGAAAGACCGTTACCATGGTTAAGTAACATGTTATGTGCCAAATCCCTTCAAACTTAGAGACCCCCCAGCTCTTTTGCTGGACTTTAGGACTTTTAATTTTTATCCTGTAGCGAGACCTTTTTCTTGTTCTCATGTATTTTTGATCTGATTTGGACTCAGTTTTGTTTTTGGAGCCTGACAAACTCCATAGGCATGTACCTTTTGTATTTTGACACAGCACCTTCAGTGCAGAGTGTCACAGCGCAGTCCTTTGGATTTCTCATAAGGTTTTAATAGCTTTTCTTGGGTGAACAACTGTTCCCAAGAGTAGTAAAGTGAAATTGACTTTACTTACCTTTTTCCTATCTTGGTCCAGCACACCCCATCTCATGTGGAGTGCTGGGAGTTTACTTAGTAGCCCCTTTTCCTACTTCTTCATTTAACATTTTTATCTTACATTCACTACGTGGCAGTGGTTTAATTCTCCTACCAATGTGCTTTTCTTCTGCAGGCTGAATCCATAACTGCAGTATAGAACCCCTGGTTGACCATTGTGTCAAAATGGCCATTTTATTTCTTGCTAAGGAGGATCTTTCTTGGGTTTTACTCTGTGCACCAAACCAGGTTTAACCCTTTTGTTAGTTTTGCCTTTGGTGGGGTTCGGTACTGAAACCTGCCTCTGGCTCCAGTGGGTCTGGAAGAGCAGGAAGCAAGCTAGGTGCCCAAAACTCTGTCCTTAGTCTGCTTGGTTACCTGAATGCACCCAGTCCAAATTAGCTGGCTGCTGTGTGAGTGACAGGCTGTGCATGAATGGGAGACACCTACATAAAAGCCAAGGCTTCTTAAACTGAAGGCAGAGTCAACCACTGCACGAAACATTCGAAGGACTCGTGAAGAGAAGCTTGCTGCTTCCTACTGGACCATTGAACTGCCCGGTTAAGCCCTGCTGCTGTGCCAAAGCTCCAATTCCGAATAGACTAGAAAACCCGGAACGGGTAACTTTTTCCCCTTTGGGCTTGTGGGACCAACTAACCCCAAGACGAACTTTGCTGGAGGACCTTCCTCAACTGACTGTACTTCTTTGCTACTGCTGGAACCAAGTGCCAGGGGTCGAGAAATCGCTAGTCGAGTGCATAGTCCTTCAACCGGACTGAAGCTCCAGGAAGATCCCGAGAATCCTCCCAAAGCAGGACAACCCAAGCTTGAGTCACTTCACCAGAGTGCTGGACTCAAGGAGTGAAGGAAGCCCAACAGGTGTCCAAGATCTGGAGTGGTGCAATTTGCTGTTAGATGAAACCACAAAGTGCTGCTGAACTGAAAAAAGCCTACTAAGATCTGCTAGTTGTCGCGCCAGCCCTCGTTCTCTCTGCAGTGGTGGTCGAGGAAGAACCTCTTGAAGAGGAAAACCTTCACCACCCCTGCAGTGGTCGGCAGAGGTACTAGGCCCACCGTCGACATCCAGTGGTAACCGCGGAGTATTGCATCTGGTCTTTCGGGGACCGAAAGGGGACGTCGGCATAGGCTAAAACACTATCCCTATCGTGACGTGTGTAGTACCCAAAATCCCTCACGCGCCGAGGTCCCTCCGATTGCATTTTTTCTGCCATGAGGGAGCCCAAGGCTATAGTCAGTGAGTACATGAAGAGAGAAAGTAGTAAGAAGTCTAGGTTCCTTCCACCGCGAGCGGGGAGGCAGGGAGGAAGCATGTGAATCTAAGCAGATACAATCATCAGAAATGCTTTTACGGTAAGTAATGCATGTCTTCTGATGCTTGTTAATATGCTTAGAATCACATGCTGTGCATAGACTAGTGAGCAGTACCCGCAGTTGGAGATGGGTTGTGAGAAGGAACAGTAGAAAAAAAGATGTCTTAGTACTGCTTGTCCCACCTGAGAATCAGACCTAGAATGTGTATCTAGGCAATAGTGTTTTGTAAAGGTGTGTACAGAACTCCAGGTTGACGCTTTGCAAATGGACTCTAGGGGAACATTTGCAATGAATGCTATGGATGCCACAGTGCATCGAGTAGAATGAGCTCTAGGCTTGAAGGGCTGTTCTCTCTTTGCAAGAGAGAAACATAGTGTGATGCATTTGACAATCCACCTTGAGATTGCTGATTTAGACAGGATCCCCCTTCTCTACCAGCTGCCACTGAAACAAAGAATGGTTTAGTTTCTCCTCAGTGGTTTAGTTCTATCCATGTAGAACATGACTGCCCTGCGCACATCTAGTGTGTGAAGGCTTCTTTCGGCCATGTTAGTAGGTCTGGTATGTGTGCGCAGAACTACCTTATCTTTGTGGACTAACAAAGGGGTCCAAAACCGAGAGGGCCTTGTAGTTCGCTAACTCTTCCGATAGAAGTGATAGCTACTAGAAAGGCTGTCTTGTAAGTCAGGTCTTTCAGACTAGCTTTATGCATAGGCTCAAAAGGGGGTCCCATGAGCCTAGTTAAAAACACATTTAGATCCCAGCCAGGGGCTGGGTGAGTGATGGGGGATACATTATTTTATCCCCTTCCATAAAGGCTTTAATCACAAGTATTTTCCACCACAACACCTTCTGCTGTGATGTGGTGTAGGCTGACAACGCCGCTAGGTGAACCTTTAAGGAATTGAAGACTAACCCAGAGTCCAACAGATGGGTTAGATTTAACACAATGTGTGAAAGCGAGCAATCGGTGGGATTGACACCTTTGGAACTGCACCAGATGACAAAACGTTTCCATTTGCTGGCATAGCAATAACGTGCGTTAGGCTTTGCCTCCCTCAGTATGTCCATGCATCTTGGAGGGAGTTGCAGATGTCTAAACTCTATGACCTCAGGCTGCTAAGTTCAGAGTTTGTGGGCATGGGTGCAGAGTCTCCCCCCTGTCCTGAGACAACATGTTGTACGGGCAGGGCAGCTTGACTGGTGGGGAGAGGGACATTTCCATCAGGTGAGTGAACCAAGGTTGGCGGGCCCACATGGGAGCCACCAGAAGTTATCCAGAGACTGTTCCCCTTGGATCGGTTCTGGGGGTACCTGGAGGTGTAATCTTGGCATTGGAGTAGCGAACAGGTCGAACTCTGGAAACCCCCATTCTGCAAAGACGTTGGCTACAAGGTCTTCGTGCAGTCACCATTCTTATTCCTCTGTCAGCGGAAAATCTCTGCTGAGTATGTCTGCCAAAAGATTGAGTTCCCCTGGAACATGTTGGGATATCAGGAACATCTCGTGTTTGAGAGCCCATATCCAGATGTTTTGGGACTGCTTGGATAGCCCTGAAGAGTGAGTGACCCCCTGTTTGTTCAGGTAATACATTGCTGTTGTGCTGTCGGTTAGGACCAGCACTGTCTTCCCTTGCAGTTGCTCCTGAAAGGCTTTCAATGCTTTGAACACTGCTAGTAGCTCCAGTAGGTTTATATGGTTGGACGCTACCTGAGGGGGACCACACTGTGCGCTGTCTGTTGAAGCAGGTGAGCACCCCACCCCGTGAGAGATGAGTCTGTCATGAGAGTGGCTTCGACTGCAGGGGTGGTGAAGGTTTTCCCCTTCAAGAGGTTCTCCCTCGACCACCACAGCAGAGAGAACGAGGGCTGGCTAGACAACAGATCTTCCCATTGTCCCCTGGCCTGACATCACTGGCTGTTGAGCCACTCTTGCATGGGACGCATGTGCAGCCACGCGTGGGGAACCAAGTATATGCATGACGCCATCATCCCTAGCAAACGCATAGCTTTGCGTACCGTCACCTCTCGACTGGCTACATATTGAGGAACCTGAGAGGCCATGTTCTGAACCCTCTAGCTGTAAGGGAAGACTAGACCGTCTTCCGTACGAATTAGAGCCCCCAGGAACTGTTTTACTTGGCTGGGGACTAAGCTGGATTTCTTTTCGTCGATAGAAAATCCCAGGCTGAACAGTAGGAGTACTGTTTTTTGGATGTTCGAAAAACAAACGTCGAACAAGTCCCCGTGAAACCAATCGTCGAGGTAAGGGTAAACTGGAACTGAAAGTCTGCGCAGGTGTGCCGGTGCCGCTGCCAGGACCTTGGTAAACACCCTTGGCGCCGAGCCAATGCCGAAGGGGAATACCTTGAAATGGTAGCGTTTGTCCTGAATCACGAACCTTAGGAATTTTCCGTGCGCTGGCAGCTTTGAAAAATGAAAGCATGCATCTTTCATATCCAATGTTGACGTGAAGACCCCCCGTTTTAGCAATGGGATCACCTTTTGCAGTGTTACCATGCGAAACTTCTGGGGCTTTATGAACTTGTTCGCTGGGCGCAGGTCTAGAACAGGACGCATGGTGAGATCCTTTTTGGGTACAAGGAAGTACACTGAATAGATTAACAAGTTACTCTCTTACCTGGTAACGTTCTTTCGATGGGATGGTCCGACGACGTATTCCATATCTTTGACAGTAATCACCACAGCTGTGCTGCTTCGGAAAATTTTTCGCCGTCTGAGGCCTGCGTCGATGCGCCATCCCCAAGGACCTCCTCCGACGGCCGACGTCACCCGATGTGATAAGTAGGACGCACGACACCCGTAGCCTCAGTTTTTTCCCCAGAACGTGTGACACCAGTCTTCTGCCAGTCAGACACACAAGGCCTTGCGGAAATGTAAGCTGCAATCGCATAAGAAATTCTGCAGCGGGGAAGGTAGGGAGGGAGCGATATGGCATACGTCGTCGGACCATCCCATCGAAAGAACGTTACCAGGTAAGAGTAACTTGTTCTTAGAGGGGATTGGGTCCTCCGACGTATTCCATATCTTTGACAGACTCCCAAAGCAGTACCAAAGCAAGGAGGTGGGAAAAGAATTTAGAACACAAATTTAGCATGCCCAATCAAATTGCAGAATAAAGGACTGCCTTGCCAAAGGCCAGATCCTGTCCTCGGATGGAATCGAGAGAGTAGTGATGTACAAAAGTATGTACAGAAGCCCAGGTGGCTGCATCACAGATGTTACGAATAGGAACACCCCTCTGTAGGGCAGTAGATGCAGGCATACCCCTGGTAGAATGGGCCCACAAGCCAGCCGGTGGCTACTTACCCGCCAAGCGGTAACACTCGGAGATAGCCAAAATAATCCAACGAGACAAGTCTGTTTCGTCACAGCCTGTCCCAAACGCTTTCCAGTGTAACCAATGAAGAGTTGACCGTCCACTCTGACCCAGGACATGTGTGAAATATAAAAGCTCAATGCTCTCCTAGGATCAAGCCTAAGGAGCCTCTCCACTTTCTTACCAGGATGCGGAGGATGATAAAATGCCGGAACAACCACCTTCTGGCCCAAATGAAATTCCGAAACCATCTTCGGAAGAAAGGAAGGACGAACTCGAAGGACAACCCTGTCCTTAAGAAACACTGTGAAGGGTGGCTTAACTGAAAGTGCCTGTAACTCACTCTGCGAGCAGAAGTAACCGCAACCAAAAACACAGTTTTCAGAGTTAACAGTCTCAAAGGGCAACAATGCAAAGGCTCAAACGGAGCACCCATAAGAAACTTTAGAACAAGGTTCAAATCCCAACCGGGCACCAGAAAAGGTGACGGAGGGAACACATTAGTGAGCCCCTTCAAAAACTGATAAATTAAAGGAATCTTAAAATAGGAACATTCTTCAGACGAGCGCTTAAAGATGGACAGAGCCGCCAGGTAACCTTTAATGGTACCCACTTACAAGCCCCTGTGGGCCAAAGAAGGCAAAAAAGACAGAACCATGGAATGTCACATTCAAAAGGATCCACATTCTTAACCCTACACCAGTCGCAGAATTTACGCCATCGGCAACGGTACAGAGACTTTGTTGCCGGCCGTCTGGCCGAGAGC